>NC_036257.1:6227710-6232808 GCF_002742605.1 Olea europaea var. sylvestris | reverse complement strand
TATATATATATATATATATATATATATATATATATATATTCATTCTTGGCTGCGTATTTAAGATTTCCATGAGATGCAATCTTTACTTTTTATACAACAACATATATAGAAATATATACTTACTATCTTGGACTGGTTTGATTGGTCAAATAATTAAAAGAATGAAAGATAATTTTAAAAAATAGATTTTTTTTATTTAATTATTGACCACATCAATCATATGCTACTTGATTATTATGTGTACAATTGTCATATTTTAGGTAATACACGTTCCTGCATTGGAGCGTCTCTACATAACTAGAGAAAACAATTAAGGGCCCCCCAGGGCACATCCAAGTTGGCGGAACAATCACATTGGGGGGCTCTGGAACCAAGTGTGGGGAATTCGATTCCTGGTTGGAGCAGCCAAGTGATGTAATAACCAGAAGAAGGGTTGGAGCAGCTTGGTAATGTAATAACCATGGAAGAGGGTCCCTTTGGGGAAGGAGTAAAAGCCATGTGGGAACTTGGGAACCAATAAGGGCACAACCTGCGATTTACCTCCACTAGTCACTGAGGGGTCGGGGGCTAGAGGTCCAAGATTTAGTCCGGCTAAGCTGGGACACCTGGGTTATCAAAAAAAAAAAAAACAATTAAGGGATGAACAAATGACTTTGAGAATATTTGTCTACGTTAGGGGAACATGCAGCAGCAAGGTCTGACATTTTCTGACCACCTGCAGTAATTTCTAACCAATTAAAGTTCCAGTGCATATTTCAAAGCAAAACTCGTGTTCTTCAAGTGTAATTGAAGAGAACGCACCTATGCGTAAATGATATAATCCTATTCAAAGATTAGGCTAATTGGTATAAGTTAAGATTGGTGAATCTTGAATCAAGTAGTAGTTGCGTCCAAATACAATAGTGAAGTGATAATAAAGTTAAGACCGGAAGATTTGATTCCACTTTCTCCTACAAATTAAAAGGAATAAGAAAACAAATTAGATATCCTTTATTTACTATTGATTGTTTAGGTAGTTTTTGTAAAATTACTAAATCAAAACTATTGTATTTTTGAATATTTGATAATGGATTATTTTACCTATGGCATGACATCCGTTGATGTTTCCCTTAGGAGTTTACCGTGTAATATCTAGTATTCTTCTCTATTTAATTTACCAATAGATTATATCTTGAATAATGCAAATCTAATTAGCTATCCCTATCAAAACTCTGCGTAAAATTGCTTGTGGAAAGTTTGACTAATTGGGATATTATGACAGAAACAGATAATTAAGATAAATTATTTAATTAACTAAGTTTAGTACTTTCATCTTCGATACTTATGATCTTTAAGAAGTCTTTGACTAATCTTATTATTTTACCAATAATAAATGCAGTAGTGAGCACCATATATGTTTCAGGTAAGTATAGATTTTTTTTACGCGTGACTTTTTAAGCAAAAGTTCACTTCCTAATGTTTCGTCTATCCATCTTTGTGTTTTATGGGATATCAGATGTTCTTCTTCTGGTTATTGCATGAAGGATGAAGGTTGAATACTTATTTAGAACTTTATCATATGTCTCCCTTGTGGTTTTTGCAACTATTTATTTAAAGTTGTAGAGATAATAATGCAAATTTATTTTATGTTACAGGTTTTCGCTGGTGCTGCTCTTTTACATTAGTACAATATTCTCCTCTGCAAAAGGTAAATCCATTTTTTATTTTTGAATTTTATATTTTAACAACTGCATTCTTCGGGTTAATATCTTTGATTCACTTTATTCCCACAAATTAGAAGAAATTTGCTTAATTTTAAAGATATCCACTATAATAAATTTACTTTAAAATTATGTAAGAAAATAATATTGAATATCTTTACATAACTTCTTTTGTATCTGGTTAAAAAAAGAAAAATGCATGGCACCTGCCTCTGGCATGTACTATGCATTCATAAAAATGATTAAGTCAAATACTTCAAATCGGAAGTTCATTGACCTGAAAAGTTTTATACTTTGAAATGATCGATTTGGATACCCATGAGCAATAATAATGGTCCCATGTCTTCTCACTTTCCACTGGGGATGTCGCTTTTTCTACATTACTTGTTCAAATTCTTGTTCAAATTTGGTGAATTTAGATGACAAGCATTCAATTGGCATTTTATGTCAATTAGAATTATCATTGAACATTCGATTGCTTATGTCTATACACAAATGGCTTAGTAGAGTCATTCATCAAGCGTGTACAATTAATTGTTAGACCATTATTCATGAAAACAAAATTTCCAACTTCTGCTTGGATTCATGATATTCACCTTTACAATTTATATTTGGTGACAAATTAATATTTTCCACCTATGAGTTTTCAATTATTTTGTCCATCTCCCAATTCCATCCTCACAACCTATCAAAATGGATTCCCTATGAAAACTTGAAATTTATGTTGATTTTGATTCACCATCTGTTATTAGGGTTCTTAAACCTTTAACTTGTGATTTATATAATACATATTTTGTAGATTGTTATTTTGATGAATTAACTTTCACAACTTTAGGGAGGGGAAGAGGAAAAGGGGCAAAACTACAAACTGAAAAATAAGGTAAATATTTTTGAAATGAAATAACTCTATCTCACTTTAATACCTATAGTAGTTAATGCGAGCTAGAGTTTGAAAACAAAATCATTCACTTTGTAAAGAGTTGCAAATCAATAAACTAATATATTTTTTGATAAAACGATCATATATACAAGCATAAAATATTCAAAAAAAAAAAAAATTTGATGTCCTTGGCAAAACTACATACTGAAAAATAAAGCAAATATTTTTGGAATGAAATAATTCTATCTCGCTTTAATCCCTGCAGTAATCAATGTGAGTTATAGGTTGAAAAAATCATTCACTTGTAAAGAGTTGTAAATCCATTACCTAATATATTTTTTGATACAAGGAAAGTGAGAGTCATATGTACTAGTAGAAAATACTCCAGCAAAAATTGATATCCATGTATGAATTTTTTTGCAGTAAATGGATCTTAAATACGCCTAGTTGGTGCCACATAATTTTTACCTTGAAAGAGAAGAATCAACCACAAACTTCAGAAAAAATAATTTTAGGAAAGACTGATCAATTAAATACTAATGATATGACTAATGCAAAACCACAAATATACGAAAATAATGAGATTTTAATAAATTATATACTATCTCATAAATAATTGAAAGAAATAATATAGTTATAAATAATATTTTTGTCTTTAACGTGACATTTGAAATTATAAAAAATCAGGATATGATTTGTTAAAGACTGCCAACATAAAATTGATTCGCTAAAATTGGGGGGAAAAAAAAGGCGTAGTTGAATTCTTTTGAGAAATGAAAAGTGTTTGAACATTTAGTTTGAATTCTTGAAAGTGTGATCATGTAGAATACAAGTGGATTTTTGTAAGGAAATGAATTAAAAATATTGAAATTATAAGATACAAAACCAATCTTGTAACTCAATATTTCTCACAAAAACATGGAATTTATTATAAGGAAACATATTCTTCCATAATAAATACAAGCACTTTTAAATTTTTAAGGATGATATTTGCCTATGTGTTTTCATAAAAAAAACACCAAATTTGTATTTGTAACCTTTTATGTTGACGATTTAAATCTAATTGAAACTTTTGAAGAGCTTACAAATTATTTGAAAAATGAATGTAGAATAAAAGATTTGGAAAAAATAGATCTTGTCATTGAACATTTACAAGAATGATTATTTGTTCTTCAATCTTTATATAAAGAAAAAGTTTGAAAACATTTTTATATAGATAAAAAAATCCATTGGCATCACATATATATAGATTTTCGATAATTTCATGTGAAAAAAGTTTAATTCTGTTCAATAGAAGTAGGGAAAAAAAAAACTCTTGGTCCCAAATTACACACCTTAGTGAAATTGAAGCATTAGCATATATTACAATATGTAGTAGACCAGATGTAGCTTTTTCTTTAAATCTTTTTGCTAGATATAACTATACACCAATTTAAAGATATTGAAATGTTGTTAAAATACATCTTTTATTACCTAAAAGGTACTATTAATATAAGATTATTTTATAAAAAAATTGACATCTTCTTTGGGATATGTAGATGTAAATTCTCTCTCCAATCAACATAAAACTAAATTACAAATAAAATATGTATATGTACATGGTGAAACAACTATATCATAGAGAACCATGAAACATATCTTGACAACAATATTTTCAAATCATTCTAAAATTAATGTAACTCATGAGACAAGTTGAGAATGTGTATGTGCGAGTAACATGACCTATAATATTCGAGCATCGTTCAGATTGGCTTCAAGAAAAGATAGTCTTACAATATTTTTTTAAAGATAATACAGTTGTATTGCACAATTCAAATGAATCTATATCAAACGAGACATGTTAAAGTATATTTTTCCCCCTAAATTCTTTAATATGCATGAGTTTCAAAAGACTGGTGATATCAATGATCAATAAATTCGTTCAAGTAATAATGTTCAGACTTATTCACAAAAGCAATATCTATGTCTACATTTAAGAAATTTTTACATGAGATAGAAATGGTGGGACTTGAAGATTTTTCACAATCAACATTAAGGAGAGTAGCTGTATTTTTTTTTCTTTCATTCAGGTTTTATCTCACTGAATTTTTTTGTCAAAATCTTTAATAAGAAACATTTATTCTTAATATTCCAAAATAACCGTATTTTTTTCTTTGTTTGACATTTTTATCTCATTGGATTTTTATCAAATAAGATTTTAACGAAATAAATATTATGTAATGACTCATTCAAGAAAGGGTGTTGTATACAATAATTAGTGAATGACCATTCTATCATGTAGCCCCAGTTATTATAATTATTGTAACTCTAGTTCTTCTATATAAAAGACTTCTAGATAATATAAGCACAAATTTATTGATTTTTCTATTTTCTTATCTTTCGTCTCTAATTTATTTAGAAAAATGAAGAAGTAGAAGAAACTTTTTTAAGTTGTTTTTGCTTCAAAACTGAAAATTATTTTTGGGACTTTAGCCAAATAGCCCCCCCCCCCCCCCCCCCCCCCCCCCCCCCCCCCCCC
>NC_036257.1:6217382-6222241 GCF_002742605.1 Olea europaea var. sylvestris | reverse complement strand
GGAAATGAGTAACGAGGAATAACTCATCATTGATCTTAACATACCTAAAAGAGTTTGACTTCTTCTTTTTCAAACACCATTCTGTTGAGAAGTCCTTGGTTCACTTAGTTGGGATAATATCCCATAATCTGATAAATAGCCCTTAAATTCTTAAGATAGATATTCGCCACCTCGATCGGATCGAAGGGCCTTGATATTCGTACCCAATTGTTTCTCAACATCTATTTGAAACTCCTTGAATTTCTCCAAAGATTTGAAATAGTGAGACATAAGGTATATGTATCTAAATCTGGAGCAATCATCTATGACAGTGATGATGAGAACTCATATCCTCTCCTAGCCCGAGTACTAATGGGTCCACAAACATTGTAATGTACCCATTCTAAGACTTCTTTAGCTCTTAGTCCCTTAGCCTTAAAAGGCATCTTATTCATCATCTTATTCATCTTTCCTTCTATACAAGATTTATAAGTTGGTATGATTCCACCTCTAACTCATTTAATGGTCCATCCTTTACCAATCTTTGACTTCAATTTAGATTAAATATTACCCAACTTACGATGCCATAAAAGAGTTTCATTAATACTAGACGACCTTTTTCTTTTCCTGGCAGTAGTAGTGTTATGTATAGAGCAATAATAGGATTTAAGATAGAGACTATTAACCATATGACCTGAACATATAACAGAATTATTCAATTTAATAACCATCATAGAACAAGTAAAAAGTACCGAATAACCAGCACAATATAAAAGGGCAATGGTAACGAAGTTTGTGTAAGTACGAGAACATAATAACAGTCATCCAAAATCAAATGTCTACGATTTTTAAAACATAAAATAAAGGTACCAATAGCTTTGGCAGATACCACTGCTCCTGTGCTAACTTTAAGAGTGTATTCCCCTTCACTAAGGTTTTTAGTTTCTTGGAATTCCCACAAAGAATTGTAAAAATGATTAGTAGCTCCAGGATCTACGATATACGTATTAGTAGAATCAACAACTAAGCATGACTTAATGAATAGAGCACTATTTTTACCTTGCTTCCCCTTAGCTAGGTGATCTGGGCAATTCCTCTTTTAATGCCTCTTTTGCCTACAAGAAAAATACTTTTCCTTTGATTTTCCATCGGTAGTAGTTTTCTTCCCTTTTGACTTGCTATCTTTCTTTTTGTTTGGCATCTTTCTCTTATTTCCTCCTTTGCCACCAAAAGGCTTAGGATGAGATGATCCGATAGTTATAACCAAAACACTTCCACTTCTAGCTTTCAGAACAGTTTCAACGTTTTAAAGCTCGTACATAGTTCCGTCCGAGACATGTCCATCTTTTATAGATAAAAATCAACTATAAACTATGAGAACATCTCACAAAGAGTCTCAAAAACTATGTCAATCTGCATCTCGAAATCAATGTCAACTCCTAAAACCTCTGTAGCATTGAAGCGACCAATCATGGTTAACAAATGGTTCCTCACAGATGTGCCTAGTTTCATGCGCGTGTTTATAATTGCCCTAATGGAGGCTTACCTAGCTTATTGTCCAAACATCTCTTGAAGACTTTCTATTATGTGGAAAGCAGTTTCCATGTTTTGATGTTTCTATTGCAATACATTTGACATGGATGCCAAAATGTAGCAATGGGTCATCTCATTAGAATGACACCACTTTCATATGCAGTCTTTTGAGAGTTTGTGGAATCATCTTTATGGACTTCTAGACAATCTTCAATCAGCATAAATTTTTGTTTTTCAGTGATAAGAACAATGTTAAGATTCCTTTTCCAATCAACGTAGCTTTCTTCCACAAGTTGATTTTTGTTGAGTATCACTAATAATGGATTAAGTGACATTTTTTTTTTTTGTAAAATTAATGATTAGCATACTAATAAAATGAACAATAATCTTTGTATGATTCATGTATATGAGTACACACATATAGACCTAAAACTATATTTTCAACTAAAGACCTTAAATCCCTAAAACTTTTAACACGCTCTTTATAGGAGGTCAATAAAGTTGTCAACAAGATTGGGACCCTCCCACTTATTTTATTGAGTTAGGCATCTCATACCACAATAAAAAATGAGGATTGATATACTATTTGATCTATGAATAATTTTGTTAGATAGGAAATCTTCCAAAAAAAAAAAAATCATATATAAGTGTGATAACCTCTGTTAATAATTTTTATAATATCTAAAATATATGAGATCAATGTTATCTATAGGATAATCAGCCCATTATCCCATTTTAAAAATATTCTATTATAAGATCTAATTTCAGTTATTCTAAAATAATGTAGTCTTCCTACAATGGTTTTTGCATCTTGTTTGTTCCATTTCAATCTCCTTCCATTTCCAACAATAAGAACCGGCAACAAAAAAAAATTTGGAGCCCAAAAAAAAAAAATATCATCTTCTCTTATATACAAAAATGTAGAAATATGAAAAATGTGTACAAAATCCTAGTGCCTTATGACTTACAATTTTTCTAGAGAAAAGAACAAATGGAATGAATTACAATGGGAAGCAAATAAATAAATAAATTCTGGGGCCAAAATTATTATGTATAAGCATCTACCTTAAACATATAAAGCAATAAACATGTCAAAGCAAATAATCTAACACCACCCATACTAAAAATGCATTTTATACTAGAATTTAGTCCTACTCAAAGCTTTCAATAACCGTGGCTCTTATACCATTTGTTGGTTATTGGATTTAATCTTCACAATTAGAAAATTAATTTTTCTTTGAAGATTAAACCCAAATGAATAAAGGATATTAGATCAGCTTGAGATCATTGGATATTTTTAAATCTTCATACATAAGGGGAAGATGATAACCTTGAAGGAGTATTTAATGGCCTAGCCAAGTGCTTCCTCCCTTGTGCTCCTTAGATGCATCTCTCTTTCGGAAATGAAAAAATGGCTAACCATAAAACCATATGAAAATGTGCCGATAAAAGACATTTATAATAATCAATTAGGGTTTTATAATTGCACAATTTTTTTTGGACTTTATTGTAATGGACCGTTAAGTCACACGCCTTTATTGGAGCTAAAAGAGGGACCTATATGGACTCACATGACTCAAACTTCAATAAATGTTTTTAATTGGGTCAACTTTTGACCAATTGAGATACATCTATTAATCTCAACTCGCTCTACCAAAAACTGAGATTGCACTCTTGAGTCGAATGGCAGTCATAGAAGCAAATTATGATTCGATAAAAATATCCTTCGATTATCATTCCACAAATCAATCTCCATTTGACTGTTAATATGTTGAAGATGACAAAATGATCATTTTGCCCTTCATGTGTTACCCTCTAAGCTCATTTTCATAAGGTAAATTCGTTGTGATCAAATGAGAACATAGAGTCTAACGATCTTATCATGGAACTACTGAGCTTAGGTTTAGTTGCTTATAGAAAATACCTTAGAGTGATGATTGTCCCATCTCGATGATTAACAGATTCCACTGTTGCAAGTATATGATTTCTAATTGTTTCGGCCTGATTTTCAAAGTTGATATGTGTTCTTCTCCGCGAGAACATCGAAGTCGTGTATTTATTTGCCAAAAATGAAGCTTGGGTGAATGAGAAATTGGAATCTAAAATGGACCATTGGAAATGATCTATGTTGGTGGGAAAACTGTCTCACATAGGAAAAATATGTAAACCAAAACCACTTTATATATGGCTATGCATTGGAATGGTGTGATCATGTGCAGCATAGAAGCTCTCTCCACGTGCGTGCGCAGGGGGGTGCAAATCACCGACAGAAATAGCCTTCGGACCTTGAACTTGAGTGCAGATGCGATCTGCGCACACGAATGTCGGACCGAACAGAGCAAAAACTGGCCAGTTTGGACTGTCATCGTTTGGTAATTTTTTTGTGATTTTTCCAAATGACTTTTGAGTGTCTGAAACTCCTAAAACTCCAATGGTCGAAATCGAAATGTAACTCCAAAAACTGCAATGGTTAATGCAGAAAACTAAAGGTCAAATTTAATCTATATAATTTACTTAATTTCTAACAGTTCATATACTGAAATTTTCGTCTGCAATTTCCATTCCTGTTTTCTGTTTTGTTCCATCTAAGTCAGTAAGGCGATATTGTTTGAACACTTGTCCAGTTCGCTAGAGTAGAATTGCGGTGCTCGAATTCTACTCGTTACGGTTGTATCCTGGGAGACAGGCGCTCGAACTAAACCTCTAGCACCATGGTGAGGGGGCGAATTTGTCTTAAGCAAACTGTGTTTACACAGGCCTCGGGTTGAAATTATATATGCTATTTATTTAGTTTGCAATTTTGCAGATTTATTTAATTTGCAACGTACTTGAAATTTATGTTAGAAATAGATAAATAAAATAAACTATTTTTTCTAATTCGTTATATGTGTGAAAAATAGATTTCACATATACAGTATTTCTATTTATAAGTAAAAAAACTTGGTGTTATTTTAGTTAGTATATGAATAAAAATACTTTATGCAAATTTTTGTGCAAATACGGTGAGTTTCGCATGCAAATACAGTAAGTTGCCATATACGGTGAGTTGCACTGTCAAATACGGTGAGTTGCACTGCCAAATACGTTGAGTGTGAATTTGGTGTCTAAAACACAAATACGGTATATGAGAACCCGAGTCCACTCCATACACTACCGATTAAATATAACAGCAGTTATTTTATAATGTATGTATATAAATATCGAACTGTATTTTCTTCTCTCAAAGTATACAGATAATTTGTTACAAACATATGAGAGTCGGTGAGCATTGTTGACATGTCGACTGGATCGATATGGTTTTGTATTTTCTAAAGTAACGATGTTCAAAATCAGTATACGATCAAAAT
>NC_036257.1:6191460-6213891 GCF_002742605.1 Olea europaea var. sylvestris | reverse complement strand
GAATGAAATTTCAATTTTACTCCAGCCGACAGCTTCAATGTTTGGAGTCCAATTCTTCCTCGGTTTCCTATGCGTATAAGTGATAAATTCCAGCAATTTCTGAGCTTCTCTGTGTGCCTCTCCTCAATTTCTGTGAGTGCCTCCAATATTTAATTGTAATCCCAGCTGGAACTTCTCAATTCTGCCTCCTCAAGCTGCCGTCTTTACGTGTGTATGTAAATATATTAATTGTCGGCAGCTTCAATTCTTGCCTCCAAATCTACTTTCAGCTTCCCTCTATGCTTTACACGTTTCTCAATTGATTTATCCAATTGTGTGTCGGGCCTTCTTCCAATTAATCCTAGCAGTCCGCAATTGAATTTTTGTCCAGCCGTTAGAAATTCTTCCGAAGTGTTGTATTTGGCCGGCTGCAGTTCTCCTTCCAGAAAAGTCGTTTTGCTGGCTGCAAGGCGTAAATATATATGTATGTAAGTCTAATTTCCAGCAACCAATTCCCCCAGGTTGTCTCCCCAATTCCACCTCTCCAATTCGTATGTATCTCTCCCGATTTTCTGTGCTATTGAGCCTCAATAATTGACTCCAATTGGAGTCCCAATTTTCCCCCAGTTCGGCTCCCTCCTCCTCGGCGTGTAAATGGTGTATATATATAAAAAATAAAACCTAGCAGCCACCGAAAATCACTTTCACTTGGACTTTTTAATTTCACTTTGCATGCATGCGGGTCCTTCTAGGTCAAGAAGTTCAATCAGCAGCCCACGTGGAAGTCTAGTTGAGGCCCATTTATAGTGTTTGCTTCCAAGTCCTTAATTTTCAAGATAATGAATTTTGATTTCCAAACTTTGCATCAAATAGCCAATTTAGTCCTTGTACTTGAATTTTGCCACTTTTCGCCCATTTTTGCTTCTTCTCTTCAACTCCCTTTTTGATCGTGAAATATATCTATTAAGCATAAAATAAAAAAATTAGGATATAATTTGTTAAAAGGACCACCAAATATTGTCATTTTAAGCACCCGAATAAGTGTATAAAATACACTTATCAGACGACAAGCTGGATCATAGGTGGAAGAATAAGTCTAGAAAGATATGGCATATTTTCTGTTATATAGATTTTCCATTTTCCTCCATTTGTAACAGAATTTGTTGGTATAGTTGTTCCCTGCTAGGCTATTGTATAGTTTTCGTTTTCTGGGCTCATATTCCTTTCATTTCTTTTTCTATATAAAGTGATCAATCTGTACAAAAGGCACTGTGAGCTGAATCAAATGATGAGAGAATTGTTCCAAAATTATTGCACTCTACTTGTTTGATAATTTTCCTCTTACATTTTTTTTTCTTATATGGTATCAGAGCCAGATATAGCACAACCTGATTCTGCTAATGCAAATCTAATTGAATCTTCAAACACAGACACAAATCAACACACAAATCCAACTCCAATTGATCCTTCACAACCAAACAGTCCATACTATATTGGAGCTAATGATAGCTCTGCATCCATATTCGTCGCTCATGTGTTGAATTCAAATAATTACCATTCCTGGGCACGTTTGATGCAAAGAGCACTCAGAATTAAAAATAAACTTGGTTTTGTTAATGAAAGCATTTCAAAGCCTAGTGATGCTGATAGTCCACTCATGGAGCATTGGTTGAGATGTAATGATATAGTCATTACTTTGTTGCAGTACACTATGGCAGTGGACATAAAATGCAGCACTATGTATGCTGAAACAACACATCGGCTATGAAAGGAGCTTGAGTAGAGGTTGGCACAGCAAAACGCACCAAGGATTTTTGAACTCAAACAAAGCATTGCAAGCCTGGTACAAAATCAAGACAGTGTAAGCATGTATTTTTCAAAGCTGAAAACCCTTTTGGATAAATTATTGAATTATGAATCAGTCCCTAATTGTTCTTATGAAGGTTTGAAAGTCATTGTGAACAACCAATAGAGAGATTGGGTTATGAAATTTCTAACGAGTCTCAATGACACATACAAGGGATTAAAAGCCCAAATTCTCTTTATTAAGCCTTTCCCAAACTTGAATGAAGTGTACTCTATCATTCAGCAAGAAGAGAAAAGAAGGAAAATCTCCACTGAGTGTAAACTTGGTGAAACTATTGCACTGCTTGCCAATGGTAACTTTGACGTGAGATAACAAAACCAATCTTCCCAGAAGAAGGATAGGTACTATTGCAGCTATTATAAGATAACTGGGCATTCCGTTGAACGGTGCTGCAAGGCTAATCCAAACAAGCCAACATGTTCTTACTGCCAAATGCCTGGTCATGCATTTGGAAAATGTTACAAACTATATGGATATTCGTCATGCCATAAATCTGAAGGGAGAAGCAAAACATCAACATCCTTTGCTAGTTAAGCTACTATTCTTGTGCCTCCTCTCCATGAACAGGTAAGTAACAAAGCTCAAATGCCTTTAACTCAAGAGCAATAAACTCAGTTCATGGCACTACTAAAACCACAAACCAATCACAACTTCATCCCCTCCGTGAATCATGTTCAAACTCTTATTCTAACTCATGCTGGTGATGAAGAGATGCCTAAAATTTTAGGTATATCTCTTTGTTTTTTCTGCACTCAGAACTAAACTTCCAAATCATTCAGTTGTACCTTGGATATTAGACATAGGGGCCACAAATCATATGATCTATTCAACTTCTTATTTCACCACAATCAGAGCTGAAGTTTCATATTCTGTAGCCCTTCCTAATGGTGAGGTTGTCCCTGTTACTCACATTGGGACGGTAAAGTTTTCAAACTCTTTCATCTTAGATAATGTCCTTTGTGGTCCATCATTTTCCTTTAATCTAATATCAGCAAGGAAAATAACAGAGACCATGAATTGTTGCTTGATTTTTCTCCATGATTCTTGTTTTATACAAGACCTTTTGAATTGGAAAACGGCTGGAATGGATGAAGTAAAGCAAGGACTCTATCATTTGATGCAAAAGGAAGTGTCTCCTCTTGCTTTGGCCTAGAAATTAGAGTATCTGACTCAAAAAGCACATATGTCTGCTTTGTCTATCTTTAATAATGGTGGGGATTTCAATCTTTGGCACTATAGTTTAGGACACTCCACCAATACCGAATTTGGTTACAAGATCCACCAAACAGCCTTGTCTTGTTTGTCCTTTGGCTAAACTACAAAAATTGCCATTTTCTATCAGCCAACATAAATCAGAAATTTTTTTCGATCTCATACATTGCGATCTTTGGGGCCCATGTAATGAGAGTAGTTATGATGGTTTTCGACATTTCTTAGCTATTGTGGACAATTTTAGTAGATGCACTTGGGTATATATGTTGAAATTCAAATCTGATGCTGGCACTATTTTGCAAAGTTTATGTTCTATGATTGAGACACAATTTGAATGCAAAGTTAAGACTATTAGATCGGACAATGAAGTGAAGATGAAACAATTTTACTCACAAAAGGAAATCTTCCATCATAAAACTTGTGTGAAAACTCTTCAACAAAATTCCATAATTGAAAGAAAGCACCAGTACATTTTAAAAGGGGTAAGAGCTTTGAAATTTCAAAGTGCCACCCTATTAAAATATTGGATTGACTGTGTTCTAACGACTGTTTATCTTATAAATAAAACTCCACCTATTTTAGATCACAAAACACCTTTTGAAGTTCTTTTTCAAACTCAACCGAATTACACCCATTTCAAAGTTTTTGGATGCCTAGCTTTTGTTACTACCCTGGTGAATGGAAGACATAAGTTTGATCCTAGAGATAGGAGGTGCATATTTTTGGGATACCCATTTGGAATCAAAGCATACAAATTAATGGATTTAGAAACAAAGAAGGTTTTTGTCTCTAGAAATGTTATCTTCCATGAGAATGTGTTTCCTTACAAACAGAATGCAGTCATCAATAATAATTTTGTTCCAAATCCAATTCCAAATATAGATTTCATTTCTGAAATTCCACCTACCTCAAACTAAGACACAACAGTAGAATATTCAATATCTTTACCTCAACCATCTGAACTTTCTCCATTAGAGCAAAATCATGAGTCATCTGAACCTGCAAATGCATCTGAGATCAATATTGAGCCATCCCTAGACCAAGTTCTACCTCGGAGGTAAAAAAATAATCAAGATAACTCTTGCTCATCTTAAGGATTTTGTCTGCCAACAGGTGGTTTTACTTCTCCATTCACAGTCTTTGGACAAGCAAAGGGTCATCATTTCTCCAGTTAGTCCATAGCCTTTTGAAACTTTTTTGTCATATCATAAACTCTCCATCCCCCCAAAAGGCATTTGTTGTTTCTATCAGCACACACACAGAACCTAAAAATTTCCAAGAGGCACTAAAATCTCCCGAGTGGTGTAATGCTATGAAAGCTAAAATAGATGCTCTCCAGTTAAATGATACTTGGCTATTTATTGATCTGCCTCCTGGTAAGGAAGCTATAGGATGTAGATGGGTCTATAAAACTAAATTCAACGTCGATGGGATAATAGAAAGACATAACGCCAAGTTGGTGGCTAAAGGATACACACAGCAAGAAAGAATCGACTATTATGAAACATTCTACCCTGTGGCAAAACTAGTCACTGTAAGGACATTGTTGATTGTGGCTACTATCAAAGGGTGGCAGCTATATCAATTTGATGTAAACAACGCATTTCTACATGAAGATTTGGAGGAAGAAGTTTACATGCAATTGCCTCCAGGTTATCCTAATGCTGATGGGACAAAAGTTTGCAAACTAAAGAAAAGCTTGTATGGTCTTAAACAAGCTTCTAGACAGTGGTATTCTAAATTGTCTAACTTCATTATTGGGCAGGGTTTTTCACAATCTAAGGCTGGTTATAGCTTATTTACAAGAACTACCAAACATTCCTTTACTGCCATCCTGGTATATGTTGATAACATTATAGTGGCTAGTAGCTGCATTGAATCTTTTGATGGCCTCCCTGCATGAGAAATTCAAAATAAAAAACCTAGGACAGTTGAAATACTTACTTGGAATAGAAGCTGCCAGGTCTGATTGTGGTATCCACATATGCCAAAGAAAGTATGCTTTAGACATTTTGACAGATTCAGATAAAATTGGGGCAGCACCAACTCGAGTTCCACTTGATCAAAACCTTAAGCTTTCTAAAGAGCAAGGATAACTTCTTCCTAATCCATCACTCTATGGAAGACTAGTTGGAAGATTATACTTGACAATAACAAAGCTTGACCTATCATTTTCAATACAATTATTGAGTCAATTCATGGATAGCCTTAGATTACCACACCTTAATGCAAACTACAAAGTTTTAAGGTATATCAAGAGGACAGCAGGACAGGGATTGTTTTATTCTACTCAATCGAACCTGAAGCTTACAGGTTATTGTGATTTAGATTGGGGAGCATGCCAGCATACGAGAAGATCAGTCGGTGGTTATTGTTTGTTTATTGGCCTCCTATAGTATCTTGGAAGTCAAAGAAATAAGGAGTTTTGTCCAGATCATCTGCAGAGGCAGAATACTGGGAAATGGCTTATCTTTGCTATGAATTAACTTTGATGAGGTGTTTACTTCATGACTTGGAGATTACACATCCTCGGGTAGCCACTATGTATTGTGATAACAAAGCCTTACTTCACATCGCATCAAACCCTATTTTTCATGAAAGGACCAAACACATTGAGCTTGATTGTCATCTCATACGTGATAAGATTCAAGATGGAAGTATTATTACTGGTTATGTTGGTAGTGGATCACAAGTTGCTGACCTCCAGACTAAGGCTTTAAGTTCTCCTACTTTCTATTCTCATTTGCTCAAGATGGGAGTAGAAAATATCTACTCTCCACCATGTGAGGGTCTATTGGAAAATAAAGATCAGCTGTAGCTCAGTCAAACTAGTGGCCTACAAGGCATATACTCTGAAATACACGTGGACGACAAGCTAGATCATAAGTGGAAGAATAAGTCTAGAAGGATATAGCATATTTTCCGTTATATAGATTTTCTATTTTCCTCCTTTTGTAATAGAATTCGTTGGTATAGTTGTTCCCTGCTAGGCTGTTGTATAATTTCCATTTTCTAGGCTGATATTTCTTTCATTTCTCTTTTCTATATAAGGTGATCAATCTGTACAAAAGGCACTGCGAGCTAAATTAATATGATGAGAGAAATTTTCCAAAATTATTGCACTCTACTTGTTTGATAATTTTCCTCTTACATTTCTTTTTTTCCCTTATAATTACGCTCAAATTCATTAAAAGCAGGCGAAAACTCCTCTCCAATCTATATGGAATAATTCTTCAGTCTAAGGTCAAAGATGTAGTGGGCGATTTTGAATTTGGTTCTAATGCCATGCCAAGCCCATTCAACCTTGTAAAATTCTTAGAGGAATCAACTGTGGGTAATTTACCAAAGCCAAGAACCGCACTCTGTCTAACTTCAAGTTAGTATACTGAGCCCTCGGGCATAGCTCAGTGGTGCAAAGGACATGAGTGATGTTATCTCACGCATTGCCAGCAGTCGCAGTGTAAAGGTTCGATTCCTGAGACATGGAATTGGACTCCTTGTAGGCACAGTATACAGACAGTTCTTGTTCCCTGACCTGTTGGGGCACATCCCGCGATTTACCTCCCTCACAAAGTTCTAGGGAGAGGACGGTGGGGCCCTCAAGGTTGGAGTTCAACCTTTTTTTTTTTTTTAAGTTAGTATACTGATTAATGATCTTTTCTAATTTGATTTGAAATTTCCATGTCAGGTTCATTGATCAGTTGTAGTGCCCGTAAAGTGAGAAGGCAAACATCAAAGGTGTTCAAGCAGGACAAGAAGAAGAGGCCCAGCAGTCGTGCTCACAAATTTTATAACTAAAAAACAAATAAAATTGACAATTGTTATAACATGTTCTTGGTAGAAACTATTTTGCTGCTGAAGAAAAGGTATCTTACTAGTTTGTTACCAATGAAAAGGTTTTAAATCTCCAAAATACAAAAATTCTAATGGCATTTCTTTGCTGTTGAAGCATTTGAAGCACCAAGAAAAGCTTCATAAAGGTTTAATTAAAGCTGAATGTGCAGAGAGTTGATTTTTCCAACTATTCGCACCAGAGCTTTGTTTGCAATCCTAAAAAACTCTGAATCATGACCTTGGGGCTATTGAAAACATGGATTATGGTGTTGAACTTGAGGATGAAAAAGATATTGATGGCAATTTTAGAGATTTGAACTGTGAATTGATGGAAGAACCTATGGAGGTCGTTGAAGAACTCGAAGTTAGTCATGGAAAAGATCCAGGCAAAAAAATTATGGTGATAAACAAGAAGTGGAAAAGTTGGTAATTGTATTACTTGCAACAAGAGAATTTACATCCATGGAGATGATGAAGAAAATCCTAGGAAAGAGGTTTTCACTTGATAGTGTTGATTAGTGTGACCTTGTTTTTCTGCACACTAATGACAAATAATTTTACATTTGAGTATGTAATGTGGCATGTGAGTAACATGTTTATGTCACTTTTTGAGTGTAAACCACTTTTTGATTGTTGTATATTATAAACATGTTCTTAATCATTATCACATGTTAAATGGATATTGGGGAATTCTAAATTTGCCGATATCTGATTTTTAAAGCTTTACCATGGAGGTGTTATGAGTATGGTACTAATACTATGAAACAACAATGCTTCGTAACTATTAAGTAGAGCCATCAAATGAGTTGATTAGTTATTATAACATGATAATAGAGTTCTAGAGTAGTGTTTGTCACTTTTTTAAAAAAAAAAAAAAAAATTCTGTCACCTTTTTGGAATTTGTCATTTTTTTTGAATTTTGTAATTTTTTTTTATTCTATCACTTTTTTAATTTATTCATCTTTTTTGAATTCACCACTTCAAAAAAAAAAAAAAAAAAAATTGTCACTTTTTTTTTAGTAACTTTCTTGATTTCTATTATATTTTTTAGTGACAAACATTACTTTTTAAGTCCATTTCTTGTGGCTATTTTTGACTTATTATTATGAATTCATTGTTTATTGATTTTCAAATTCGAAAGATGCATTACAAAGTTTGTCGTAACACTTTTCTATTTTCTGTGTTGAGTGTTTGTCACTTTTTTGAATTTTTATCACTTTTTTTTTGTATTCGTCATTTTTTTGTTAAATTTTCTTTGAGACTTTTGGTGTTTGTCACTTTTATTCGGTCGCCATATTAATTTCTATCACATTTTTTTAGCGACAAACATCATTTTTTAATAAAAGTGATGTTGTATATATATATATTTTTTTAATAAAAAAGTGATACTTAACTTTTAAAAGTGACAATTTTTTAATAAAAAAGTAACATTGTGTCACTTTTTAATATCACACAGTATTTTTTACTTTCAAAAAACTTTTAATATGATTTTTTTAAGAGACCCTTAATTTTAAGGGTATTTACCCTTTTAGAATTCCCTTTCACTAACCGATAAATCTTGTCCAAAGTTAGTTTTTATGAAAAAAATTATTTTGAACTTTGCAACAAATAATGATAATTGAGGATCCTGATCATGAAATTGGTATTTGAGTAGTAATATTTTCTTTAAATTTTTTATTTTATTTTATTTTTTTTTGAAAAACAATACAACTAGAAAGAATTAGAGTAAAGATGGTGTTACGCATAATATTTATAATTTAAATAAATAAAATTAAAATAATATATGATTAATTGTACCATGATAAATGAATAAAAATATTAATAGTAATTAATATTGTAGAATACGAAATAAATATAGGAAATACTTCATGTTTACCTTAAATAAATTTTTAGTGTAAACAAAGCACTTTGTAATTATTTTGCCAAACAATCAATTATAAGTTTACATCCCTTTTGTGAGTTCTCAACCAAACAATCAACAACTATTTGATAAGAACATTTTTTGAAGAAACTCTACTATTTAAAACTTTACCTCTAAAAGCTCTAGTTATAACCTTGTAACAGCTATGCCAAACATATCCTAAAGCAATGGATTACACTCCCTCCTAAATTTGTGTTAAGGAATCGTGGTGCTTCATATAATTATTAAAAGCATGTTTTGGAAGTGTTTATAAACGGTATTAAATTATAAATGGATGGAAATAAACGATAAATAAGTGGGTAGTACTTAATGACCATTCAAAAAGTGTGAATAAAAAGTTTTTTGAGTATATATGAACAGTTTTCAAGCATGAGTTAAACCTGGCTTGCTAAACAAATATAATTATTGATAGGTTTATTTTATACACTAATTTGGAACAAAAAAAAATATATATAGACATTGAACAGTTCTTTTGAACAATTATAGCTTAATTTATTTTATATTTCATTTATTAGGTGAAACTTGATGAATGAAAGTAAAAATGAAACAAAGAGGCAAAAATTGGCAAAAGGGCTAAATTGTATAGATCCAAAGTTCGGAGATTAAAGTAAAAAAACTCAAAAGTTGTGTCGGACCTCACAATGAAGATTCAAAAGTGCTATGAGTCAATTGGATAAAGACAAAAGTCAAAATGATGAAATGTAGTCAAAGCATGATTACACATTAATTTTCAACCGAAAAAGTTATGCTTCGAATTTTTAGTCTTATACTAAGATCTATTTTTGACATAGCAAACATTTGAATTGAAAAATGATATCCGAAGCAAAGTTGTGGGTCTTTGAGTTAGCTTTCCAACGTACTTTGATTCGCTTCAATTGAATAACGGGAGAAAATAATATGATAAAAAGACTGAATGCTGTGCGGTGTAACCGAAGCTGATGACAATGCCCAAGTACCACATTGTTGAATTTTTTCTCGAAAGTTAGTGCATAGGTGCCTAGTTGCAGCACTCTGGCACTGCATTGTGTACAGTTAGGGTTTTCCAAGCTTTATTTATCCTTTAAAAGCCCAATTTCAATTAAACTCTTCTGGTGACTTAAAGAATGAATAAATACTAATCTAGAGGCCACTTCTGGAGGAGAATTCAACTGGATAAGAAGAGTTTCACACAATATGGGGAGAGAAAAAAACACATAATTATCATGATTGAAGAGCAAAAGCTAAGGTTTAAAGACTTTTGAGGTTGAAGAAGATTCTTGGTGTAAGATCCGATTCTTTCCACGATTGAGATTTCAAAGCCCAGCTATAAACTCTATACCTTTCGTTTTTGTTTCAATATTATGAGTAGCTAAATTCATAACTAGAGCGAATAATGTAATATATTTGTGACCCTTTATTTCTTTTATTCAAGATTCAAGTTCTTTAAATACATATGTGTTGATTTTAATTACGTACTTAATACTTTGACCAATTATTCAATGATTTTGTAAACCTATTACGAATCAAAAGGTGAGTTTTAGGTTTAGACCACATATTAAAATTTGTTAATTTAGTATAACGTATAAAGATACCTATAAAATTATTACGGTCGTTAGATGAATTTTTTAGAACTAATATTTCGTTTAACTAAAATTCATTTGCATAGATATATGAGATTAAATTAGTTAAATATGCTCAATGAGAACCCGAGAGGTGTAAATTAGAAGAATTATACCAAACATACTAGTGTAATAAATCTTGATTTACGAATTAAAGGGGATCCATAGGTAAAATTGTAAATCTTAGCATCCATATTCATACTTTTGAAACCCAAATTCAATAAATTGTGCACATTAGATCATTTAATTTAGTTAGAACAATTTAGACACCAATCACAAAACTTATTAATTATTTTTTTTATCAAATTAAAGTTAGTAATAATTGAACCAATTGTTAAATAGTAGTCCTCATGGGAATGATATCGGAACTCTTGGATCCACTTTGTTACTCGTTACGATCTATACACTTGCGGGATATAAATATCGACAACAAGTTTTTGACGTCGCTACTAGGAACTATTTTTATTTAATATTGGTTTTAATTATTTCTTGCTTTTGTTTGATTTTTTTATCCTTTTACTTTTTTCCAATTGATCTACTTGTATTTCATTGCTAAACAAAAGGTCAAAATTTTATAATGATTTATTCCAACTTAAATGAAGGTGACATGCTCTTGGAAGAATTCCTTTTTAGACAATAACATAAAAGTGGGGATACAATCAACTTATCGTATTTCGTAAGGATGGTTGGCCGAAGGGATTAAATATCAAATCAATTGTTAATGAAAAGATTAGACAAACATGTGAATATTGTGATGTATTTTATTATACCAAAAATTGCTTATTATTGTCAACTCCAGTGGAAGTGAGGAAAAATATCTTCGTTGATTCATATGAAGAACAAGATGATTATAGTGAAATAGTTATAGGAGACATTATCATGCATAAATATAAAAGGATTAAAGATCATATAATTTTGGATAAGACAAATAAAAGGCTAATGGAGGATCTCTTCATCATTCAACCTGAGGAATTACCAACTAAAGAAGAAAGACATGTAGTATCGAATAAATTAATCACGAAGGAGCAAAACTAATTAGTGGCATTCGAAGAAGATGGGATTAGTATGCAAACCTCCAACTTCATTGAATTTGTGATTGAAGACAATGAGAAGAACGAAGTATTCTTAGTTGAGTTTGAAATAGGTAATTTAGGCAAATTGTACTGTATTTAAAAGGGCAAAGTACGATTTTGGAAGATGTGTGAAATATGGAACAAAGTCAAACTGAGCGAGCAAAGCAAGACCTCCAAAGCCATATTCAATGTGCCATGAAGCACTTGTGCAAAAGTCTAGCTAAAGACTTTAAATTAAGCGCTTATTGGGAGGTAACCCAATTTCTTACCATTTTATTTATTATGCTTTCCATATTTACATTTCTTATAGTTTATTAAGATCATTAGTTTTAGGCATGTTTCTACTTCAATTAGAGGGTCATCATATCTATATAAAGCCTATTTAAAGAAAATCGTATATTTGAGTGGAAAAACAGTAGAAAGTACATGTGGCACATTTTTCAAAGTTTCAAGGAAAAAAATTTGTTATCATACACGCTACATTATTGCCTTTAAATTACTCTTGATTGTCATATTTGTCTTCTTTTGTCTTTCAAAGGTACATGGAAATCAATTAGGAGGCAACTTAGCAAATATGGAATGAACTGATCCGACGAGCCACCTCAAATATTAGATAGAGATCTGAAGAGTATCTTCTTCCTTTTTTCCTGACCCTTTATGTGTTGGATTATATTTTAAGACATTGAGAACAATGTTTACTTTAAATTTGGGGTGAAAAACATGAAGTTTTTAATTTTATCATTCTTGTGTGATTGTATGTTTCTACTTATTTATTATATATAAAAAAATTGAAAAGATTGAAATTTCTTAAAAATTTTCAAAAAAATTTTCTTGTTTATTTAGTGTTTATATGGTAACAACAAATAATTTTGGAATCACGTGTTAATTTATGAAGTATGGATGTATTATATGCTTAGATTAATTTATTCTTATCCATGCACAACTTTATACTATTTGTGAATATGAATTAAGTTTAGCATTAAGTAATAGGATTCATATACTTGATAGGTTGAAATAGTGCATTTTTTATGCTAAATCAAACAAAATTACAAAAATATACATCCTTCGACCAAATTTAGAATAGTTTGAATGTGATTTTATTGTTGCAAAGAGATATGGATATAAATGGAGATTCCATGTGTGTAAATTCTTGTGTGAATAGTCTAAGATCAATATGATAAAAATTAGGTGAAAATTTTAAGTTATGGTCGATTTTTGAAAATAGATGTTTAATGAGGGGCATTGCAATAATCATGACAAAAAACATAAAAATAAAAAGAAAAGGATAAACAAGAAAATAGATAAAAAAGCTATCTCATTTGAAACATTTCTTCGTAGCCTTTATAACTCGAGTGATAAAGCTACAAGGGTATCTTAAAACCTAGTCCTTTAATATTATTTGATTTGGGAGTCATCAGCTGAAGCTCCATACAAGGGTTATTTTAAAAGCTTAATGGAGAGAAATCTACACATAAGATAATAATAAAAAATAATGATTATATATTTACTTATTACATGCCTTGATTAAGTCTCAAACACTTATTTAGAGAAATTAAATATTTGATAAGGGATTATTAGCTTAGTTGAGTCTTGGAGGTAAAAGCAATCAAAATTTGGAGAATCCTTATTTTATTGAAATATTGATTTGCAATTAGTGAAATCCATTTAAACTAGATAGGATGAGGAGTTAGTATAAAGATTCACCATTAGATAGCACACCAGGAAATGAGTAAAAAAAACATTTGGAGGTGTGTGAGTCTTATGAGTAATGAAAGTACAAATTTGGCCATTGAATGTCATGAATTGAAATAAATCGTGAATGTACTATTTTTACTTAATTCGTTACACAAACACATTTCAATTTTACATTGGAAAAGAAGATATTGATTTTGGTAATGTAACATTGAAGCTGTTTATAGATTTAATACAATGATTTCAATTTTGAGACAAAACGGCATGTTATATAATCAAAATCATTTCCATATTTGTATGTTTGTTAAGTCAGATTACACTTTTATTTGAAGACAAACAAATGTATAAGTTTGGGGGCATTTGATAAGTGTATGTTATACACTTATTTTGACCAAAAACTATAGATATTTAATAGTTCTTTTGAACAATTATAGCCTAATTCATTTTATATTTCATTGATTAGGTGAAGCTTGATGAATAGAAGTGGAATTGAAATAAAAAAGCAAAAATTGGAGAAAAGGGGCTAAATTGTAAGAGATATAAAGTTCGAGGACTCAAGTGCAAATACTCAAAAGTTGTGTCGAACCTCACGACGAAGATTCGAGAGTGCTAGCAATCAATTGGATAAAAGGAAAAAGTCAAATGGATGAAATATAATCAAATTATGATCATACATCAATTTTTAATCAAAAAAGTTATACTTCAGAGTTTTAGTCTCATATTGAGATTCATCTTTGACATAAAAAACATTCGAATTGGAAAATGACATCTAAAGCAAAATTATAGTATTTTATGTTAGCTTTCTAACGCAAATTGAATTGCCTCAATTGGATGTGGGAGAAA
This sequence comes from Olea europaea var. sylvestris, assembly GCF_002742605.1. NCBI lineage: Eukaryota > Viridiplantae > Streptophyta > Magnoliopsida > Lamiales > Oleaceae > Olea > Olea europaea. The sequence continues at coordinate 6,199,872 of NC_036257.1, read as the reverse complement.
ATGTTATGATAAAAAGACTGAATGTTATGTAGTGTAACTGAAGTTGACAACAGTGCCCAGGCGCTAAATTATAGCGCCTTGGCGTAGCATAGAGTTAAAATTTTCCAAGTTTGATTCATATTTTAAAAGTCCAATTTCAATCAAATTCTTTAAGTGACTTAAAGAATGAATAAACACCAATCTAGGGGCCACTTTTGGAGGATAATTTAATCGGACAAGAAAAGTTTCACACGATTTGGGGAAAGAAAATGCACATAATCATCAAGATCAAAGAGCAAAAAACTTGGGTTTGAAGACTTTTGAGGTTGAAGAAGATTTTTGGTGCAAGATCCAATTCTTTCCACGATCAAGATTTCAAAACCCAATTATGAACTCTTTGCCTTTTTTTCTTTCTTTCATTATTATGAGTAGTTATATTCATAACCAGGGTAAATAATGTAATCTATGTGTGACTCTTTATTTCTTTATTTAAAATTCAAGTTTCTTAAATACATATGTGTTGATTTTAATTATGTACCTCATATTTTGAATTTCTTGGCCAATTATTCAATGATTTTGTGAATCTATTATGAATTGAGATGTGAGTTTTAGATTTAGACCACATATTAAAATTCAATAATTTATTATAATGTATAGTGATACTTATACTAATTATTGCAATTGTTAAATGAACTTTTAGAACTAATATTTCATTTAACTAAAATTGATTCGCATAGATTGAATTAATTAAATAAATTCAACGAGAACTCGAAAGGGGTAAATTGAATATTTTAGAAAAATTCTACCGAACACTACAAAATTGTAATGAATCTTGGCCTGCATATTAAAGGGGATCCATAGGTAAAATTATAAGTCCTAACATCCATATTCGTACTTTTTAAACCCAAATTCAATAAAGTGTGTACATTAGATCATTTAGTTTAGTTAAAATAATTCAGACATCAATCATAAAACTTATTATTTGTTTTCAATCAAAAATGGTAATTCTTGTGGGAATGATATCCGAACCCTTAAAATCCACTTTATTACTTGTAAGATCAGTACACTTTCAAGATATAAAAATCAATAACAACTCTGTCATATATATAAGCTCCTGTTTGATTTTGTTATAAATTAAATTTTTAGTAGATTTTGATAAAAGTGGATGAAATATATAACTAAAAAGTTGATAAAAAAATATGAATTTCATGAAATATGTGTTAAAAATCAATTATTAATTTTCACTTAAACTTTTATCAACTTTTTAATTAAATCAAATTGGGGCTAAGTGACAAGTTTTATTACAATTGCAGTTGGCTTCCCCTCCCCCCACCAAGGGACATTTGCCTATCGAAAGATTGTAAAGTCCTTAATTTTTATTTTCTTAAAACTAACTTGTTATTATAACCTACAATATGTAAGAGAAAATAAAAAGTATATTTGTGTACATATAATGTAGAATTAGGACATTTTTACTTTATATTATAGTGTATTACTATTTTTCATAATTCACGAGCTTTAAAACAATCGACACTAAAGACACCTGACTATCACTACTATTAATATGTAAAGTAATTTTTCAAACTTGAGCATTTTGAGTAAGCAGTTTATCAATAAGAGAATAATTTCTTGGACCCATTAACTTGTCACAGGCTTTTAAAAATTATGTGTTTGACATTTAAACCCATTGCTTTCCTTTTACTCTTAACTTTTACATGAATGTAATCATTCTTCAAAGATTTAGAATTCAAAAGTTGAAATAACAAAGGTAAAAGCAAAGTTTATCGTGCCCAAAGTGATCATGTCACCTACCCCGCCAATCTCTGGATTGCTATCTTGGCCTGCATATTAAAGGGGATCCATAGGTAAAATTATAAGTCCTAACATCCATATTCGTACTTTTTAAACCCAAATTCAATAAAGTGTGTACATTAGATCATTTAGTTTAGTTAAAATAATTCAGACATCAATCATAAAACTTATTATTTGTTTTCAATCAAAAATGGTAATTCTTGTGGGAATGATATCCGAACCCTTAAAATCCACTTTATTACTTGTAAGATCAGTACACTTTCAAGATATAAAAATCAATAACAACTCTGTCATATATATAAGCTCCTGTTTGATTTTGTTATAAATTAAATTTTTAGTAGATTTTGATAAAAGTGGATGAAATATATAACTAAAAAGTTGATAAAAAAATATGAATTTCATGAAATATGTGTTTAAAATCAATTATTAATTTTCACATAAACTTTTATCAACTTTTTAATTAAATCAAATTGGGGCTAAGTGACAAGTTTTATTACAATTGCAGTTGGCTTCCCCTCCCCCCACCAAGGGACATTTGCCTATCGAAAGATTGTAAAGTCCTTAATTTTTATTTTCTTAAAACTAACTTGTTATTATAACCTACAATATGTAAGAGAAAATAAAAAGTATATTTGTGTACATATAATGTAGAATTAGGACATTTTTACTTTATATTATAGTGTATTACTATTTTTCATAATTCACGAGCTTTAAAACAATCGACACTAAAGACACCTGACTATCACTACTATTAATATGTAAAGTAATTTTTCAAACTTGAGCATTTTGAGTAAGCAGTTTATCAATAAGAGAATAATTTCTTGGACCCATTAACTTGTCACAGGCTTTTAAAAATTATGTGTTTGACATTTAAACCCATTGCTTTCCTTTTACTCTTAACTTTTACATGAATGTAATCATTCTTCAAAGATTTAGAATTCAAAAGTTGAAATAACAAAGGTAAAAGCAAAGTTTATCGTGCCCAAAGTGATCATGTCACCTACCCCGCCAATCTCTGGATTGCTAAATGTTGAATTTTTTAAACTAGAAAGGGAAAATTGCAGCAGCGGTCTTTCACCTTTCATTTTTTTACAAAATTAATCCTAATTTTCACTTTTTGCTACTCACAATTTCAAACCTTTCAAAAATATGCACTTGGGTCTAAATGGATGAAAACCGTCCATTTGATCTTTAGTTGACCAATAAAATTGAACTTTGACCAATTTATAAGGATAAAAAAGGTAACTTTGCTATTTAAAACGCATAGGAAGGACAGGTACAGGGGTATTGTTGCCAAAATTCAACCCAAAAAGTTTTGACAATGGAAGTTGCAGAATATCTTATTGTTGCACCAATTATTCTACCCTTGAGTTCCTGCCTATGACTGAGAAGATGTAAGTGTGGAAAATATTCAGACAAAAATTCGAGTTAAAAATTAGGACTTTATATGAATAATATTCACACAAAAAATCTTGTGCTTCGCATAAAAAACATCATGAATAGTAAAAGATTTTTGGGAAAAGGGCATCTTTATTCTGCACATCCTCCTTATTAACCTTCAAAACACTATAAATTCAGTTACGTCGGAGAATGGTGGGTGGGGTGAGGTGAAGAAGAGATGAATAGTTTTCCTTTTATTTTTATTTTGTTTTAGTTATTTATTTTATTTTTTATTATAGAGTTAAAATAGTAAAGTTACATTTTTACCCTTTTAAGCTGGTCGAAATTCAATTTATTGGTCAATTAACGGTCAAATAGACGGTTGCCATCCATTTGAATTTCAGTTGTATATTTTTGAAAGGTTTGGGATGGTTGGTATCAATGAAGGTTATGGTAAAATTTGTATAAAAAATTAAAGATTAAGGACCACTGCTGCAATTTTCCCAAATAAAATGCAGGGATGTGTTTTAAAATATTCACGTGCTACACCGTAATAATAATTATATATTATTGTTAAAGTATCTTTTGTTATATTGGTCAAAGTACTCGCTCCGCGTGAAGGAGTCTTCATGGTCACTTCATGTTTGGAGTTTTGCCAAATTTAAATTTTGACCATTATTACAATATATGAAAATTCAATTAATTGAATGCAATTAAAATTTTTTTTGGGCAATTATAAAATATTTAATTCTTATTTTACAGGGATTAAAATCATATTTTTAATCTATTTTAATAAAAATTTATGAAATATAATGAAAAGTTGTGATTTCCATGAAATATGTATTAAAAATTAATTGTTGACTTTAATTTAAATAAAAATTTAAATTTTAATCTTTATAGCTTTATTTGATTTCCAGAGAAAGAAAAAACAAAAATTTTAAGAAAATTGCAACAAAATTCACCAATCTTTTGGTAATGTAACAAATTAGCCATAACCTTTTATGTTTTTGGTATTTAAATTTCTCCTTCAAGTTTGTAGTTCTTTCATTCCTATAACACAATTTTCCATCCGTATATATATATATTTTTTTTGGGATGAAAGTATACTTAATTTTAAATTAAAATTAAGATATGAAGAAGAAAGGAAACGGAGAGTATTGGATCCCAAACCCTACTATTGTTTCCACCTCTGATCCTCACTCTCCTTTCTCCGTATGCTTTTTCTAGAAAGGCTCAATAAAATTTTGAAATCGACTCCTCTAAGATATTGAGAGCGATAGTATTGTAAATTTGTAAACTTGAAAACGTAAATGTCAAAAAATAAAACTGAATACTCATTTGCACAAAACGTTCGTACAACATTTTAAAAAATAACCACAAAAGAATTGTGTTCAAGAATATGGATGACAATCGAAGGAGCCAAGACAATACTCCAATCTCTATGTTGTGTTGGAGATTTTTAGAAGGCAAGATGAACGAAGATTAGAATGTTTTCATTTTCAGTTCAATTTACTTATTTTTATATATTTTTAATAAAAACCTAAATATAAAAAAGTAAAATTAAAAACAAGAATCTATTTACCGGGAAAAGACATTTTTGTAATTTCCATTCCAAAGTCTTACACCACATCATTTCGGATGTTAGTTCCGAGCCGACAGTGGTAATAAAACTCGTTAAAGCACTCGTCACTCCTCTGTTGAATCATCTTCCCACCTTCCTCCATTCGCCTAATGAGTAAAACAAATCAAATCCACCCTATATAAACACTTGCAGGTGGTGTAAAGCTACAATCCTTCATTTTTCTTCCTAAAAATTCTTTCTTGAACCCTGTCCTCTGATTTCTTGAATTTCCCCATAAATCTTTTAATGAAGCCCATAAAAATTCACTTGATGTAAGCAAAATCCCACATTCGGTATGGGTTTTACACAAAAATCCCTTATTTGATAGCACAGCAATTTAATTCAACTGAACCCGTTTCAGAATTTTTTTTTTTTTTTTTAATTTATCTGATGAACTTGGATAATTCATCAGTCATTCGCACCATGTCGTTTCCATGGAAGAAAATGAGGAGCACCAGAATTTCCCGATTGGTGAACGATCATTTGCGGAACTCCCAGAGAAGGCGTGGGGACTCTTCTCTTGTCGTGGAGACGGGGTTCCCAACCTCCCTCGTCGATCTTTTCATCAAGAATCGCAAAAAACTGAAAAAAACATCGAAGAAAAATAGAGCTAGGAATACAGCTCTACCAATTGATGATTCTAATGATCCAGTGATTAGTGGATCCTTGTTCACTTCTTCATCTATGCATACGCCTTTGTTTTGTCCTTCACCTAGTCCCTCGCCTTTGCCTTTACCTCCGCGGTCGAGTGATCTGGACGAAATTGCTATTGTAGATGGTGATGATGGTGACTTTGGTGCTAGAGGTGATAAGAGGGGAAGTAGTGTTAACAGGGGTGTGGATATGAATCGGGTTTTTGTGGCAGCTGTAACGGTCTTTATGGCCGTGGTTTTGGCGATAGGAATGGAGAAATTAACAGTGGGGGTAATAATGTCGGCGTTTTTCTTGTTTTCACTGGAGTTTGTGGGAAAATGTGGATTGTTGAAGCCATATTCTAATGCACAGGAAGTGTTAAGATTTATTGTACAGTCTTTTTGTATATTTTCCACAGATAGGAAGACGAAGAATGCTGGTGTTTTGAGCTATGAGGTGTTACAAGAGGAGTCTTTTAATCCCATCGATAACAAAGGTAAAAGCAAAGTTTATCGTGCCCAAAGTGATCATGTCACCTACCCCGCCAATCTCTGGATTGCTAAATGTTGAATATTTTAAACTAGAAAGGGAAAATTGCAGCAGCGGTCTTTCACCTTTCATTTTTTTACAAAATTAATCCTAATTTTCACTTTTTGCCTGAAAAGGAGATAACGGAAGATCTTAGCCATGATGGTAGATTGGTATGTATAGAATTGGGATTGAAGAAACTGATAATGGAAGAGTCTATAAGTGAAAGGCTGGAATTGAAGGAGAGGAAGTTGTGCAGATCTAAGATGAAGTCGAAGATCAAGAAATTTGTTTCAAAGAAACTACTTAGAAGAAAGGAATGTAACTCTGAAAGTTATAAAGTTAGTACAATTAGAGACGATAGCATTGCCATATGTGAAGAACAAGACACATATGAATGTGAGGATGAAATTGAATCAGAAACTGATTTCAAATCGTCATCCCTGTCAAGTGGAAGGGATGAAAGCAAAGATTTTGTCGATGCCAAATGTGCTTCTGATAAATTATTATTGGAGGCCAACACTAAAATAAATCCAGGTGAAGAAAAGGTGAGAACAGAAACCCGAGAGGATTCGAGATATCTCTGTCTGATTGTTCTCATCGGACTTATTGGAGGTCGAATATTTGCACTTGTGATTGCCTTATTGTGGTGCCTGCTGTTAAAATCCAGCAAAACACCACTACAAAGACTCATAAGGCTGCCTATGATAAAGTATTTTACAGATCAATCTAGTTAGACAATTTTGCTTGTAGAATCCTCTGAACTTTGCTTCTTGTGAAGTGCTACTCAAACTTTAGAGTTACTGAATGTTCCACCTTTTGGTTGGCCTCTCAACTTGAGGCGTTGTTTCTAATAGGTAGAATTCATGATTTATGGATGCTTCATTTAGTTGTCTTCTTTAAGTTTTCTGTATCGACCTGCGATGAATGGAAGGATATGACTATTTATCTTAATTCTTGAAACTATCCTTAATGAAAATAATAGACTTAATAATAAATAAATAGTAGGTTGGGAAACTTTTGAGAGGTTAATAGTGAAGTAGTAGTTGTAAAGTTGCTTTCTTTTCTTTCTCACAGAGTCTTTTAGTGTTCTCTTTGGAAAAACGGATTATTGGTGTATGGTCCTGATTTTATGAGCCATTCGCCATATGTAGTAAAATATCAGTTTGAGTTTTGTTTTGTCATTTCTTGATAAATCCCCTTTATCTGTCTGCTGGTTAATCTTCTTCTAGTGTACTCTCCTTGTTGGCTATATGTCTTTTTCATTGTTAGCAATGTCTTTCAAAAATTAGCCTCAAGAATTTTAAGCTGAAGTTCGTGATTGGGTTTGTCTAGTGTTCGTTGCTTAAATAAGGCCCCTGTCGCCTTTCCTTAATTTAGAGAGGCAAGAGTTATGCAGGTAGGTAAAGTGGGTAGGAAAATTTTACTTGTACATAATTATTGCACGTAATGGTGTCCATAATGTGATGTGTCAATCATTTAGTTGTTGATGTATAAGTGTGAGATTTGAATTAAATGTTGGATCCAGTGCCACGTGTAATTATGGACACCATTATGTAAACAATTATGTACATGTAACACTTCCAAAAATGGGCATCAATGTCGTAAATCTTCATAATGCTCATTAGACTTTTTTATGTTACAAAGCTATCTTTGCAATGTCACTGATTTAAGAGAGGGAATTGTGTCAGTTTGGTAGTCGACACTTGACTTGAAGGCCACAGAGTGGTATTTATTTTCCTTCTTGTCGAACATGAATATTCGTCATGGTATGTTTTTAGTACCATTGGTTAGAATCTAACATGGTGAGGAAGTGACAACTCTTATTTTTATGGGCCAACTTTCCCCACTTTGTTCTCCTTTCACAAGCAATAATTTGATTATTTGAATTAAAATTTTTCCTATTAGAATGTCATTGAAATATTTATGGGAATTGATATTTTGGTACACAGAGCTCCATATGGGATGTACTATAACCATGCATGCTGTCTCCTTTTTTACTTGAATATGTTTCTTACTTTTGCCACATTACAGTACAAGCATTTTTTCCCTTTCTAGAAGTGTAAAAAGGACCAGGCTGTATATTTGGTTCAGCAAAGGTCATATTTATGCACTATCCTTTTGTTTCAAAATTTTGATATTTATTTTAGAAAACATAATTATGATTTGATTTTATAGATTTTATTAGATATTTCCTACCTAGAATACAATATTTGAAACCCTATATAAAGGGTCTTATGCAGCCCCTATTTGACAACCATTATTTGAAAACTTATTTTTCTATACTCATTATCAACTTTATATTCACACAATAAAATATTTTGCTCGTAAACTCAAATTTTTTACCTATTTTTTAACCATACATTATCCTAAAAATTACGGTTCAAAATATTTTTTTTCCCAAATAATGATTATCAAATAGGGACACAATGTAGGTCATACAATGTCAATAATGAAAA
>NC_036257.1:6063243-6191200 GCF_002742605.1 Olea europaea var. sylvestris | reverse complement strand
TGCCTCTTTCATTCAGTTTTAGGCATTCCAATATAAATATATGCTCTCAATATGCTTAACAATCATACTACATGTACAAAAATATTGACAGTTTCTTGACAGATTGCTAGCTGTTAAGATTTAGCCCTCGTTTGGCCCCCATTAATTTCAATTCTATTACATTTCATTTTTCTCTCTTATTTTCAACCATACAATCTTCTATAAAATATTATTACACGAAAATCAAAAAAATTTCTTTCTTTTTCAACCACATATTAAAAAAAAAAAAACTATTTCACACATTTTCATTTCCCCAAAATGGCGGCCAAACGGGGGCTTAATTAGATGTTGAACAAAAAATATAGTTCAACCAGACAATGTAGTGTTGTCACTTGTATATCTATAATGGTTTTTGTATATTTATCTGTACAAAGAGCTTAATTTATACTTGATTGGCATGCATCAATGCTAGGAAGTTTGAAGAGTTATTTTCAAATTCACAATGGCACATTTCTGCTTAATTTCAAGTTAAGAAGAGGTATACCTTACATGTCTTTGGAACAAAGGCGTTCAAGTGCGTTTATGATGACCTTGACTTTGAGTACTAATGGGAGCTCGATTTCAAGATACTTGATAAGAAAATAGGAGCGAGAATTATATTATTAACTAATTAATATAGCCATCTTTAATTAATTAATGAAATGTTTCAATAACAGATCTCATTTAAAGAAATAGAAACCCATAGTATGGTGATTTGACATGATGGATGATCGAGTTGTCAACCTGCAAGGCAAAGTAAGCAAATCATCATTAATCAATGGATTTGATCCAAAAACAGTATTAGCAATGGTAATGGCACCAGGATTGTTGTCGCTGAAGAAAGTAATAGTCACAAGTACAACATTCTCATGCCAAACATCTTGAAAGTGAATAAGCTCAGGTGCATATTTAGAATTTTCGTTAAGCAGGATTGAAATTTAAGAAAGTCAATGTAAAAACAAAATTATGTATGAAGTCTAAAGGACATTATTTACTTAATTAATTCCCGACAAGGATTTAAAACATAATAGTCATCAACAATAGAATCTAGATCTATTTTCTCAACATTTTTTTCCCAATTAAAAGTATCATATAATCAATAATAAAGTCACTCTCAATTTTGTTGTGAAGTATCGTATCGACATGTTTCATTAAAATGCTTGATCAATACTCACTGTAGAAACATGTAATGTAAATACAAGACGAACCAATATAATCATCATAATGTAAGTCTCCAGCATTTTACTCTATGTCGATTGTCAATATAACTCAACAAGTCTGAATACTTAAAATTGAGGCTCACACTTCATATCTAGCTCATAATGTAGTAACTCCCACTTCTTTGCAAGTATGCATGTTGCGGAAGCTTGCTCAAAGGATCGTCAAAACGGTGTTTTTCAAGCTCAGTCCAACATTACCTTTCTCTACTAAACAACCATTCCAATTGGTTCCAATCCACAACCCATATATGCACCTCGATTGCTTCTCAATCTCATCCACAAAGGACAAGATAATGGTGATAATTTGTAGCCACAAAGGCAAGAAGAAAACACAAAGTTAATCACCAGCTTTTCGTACACAAAGTCAGCAGGTTTCTTCTCTTCAAAGGAGCCACGTTTTCCCTCTTATTTTTCTCACAAATCACACTAGGAAACGGCTAGGGTTGTAGCCATATAAATAGGGTTAGTTTATGATTTTAATTGAACCAATAACAAAGCTAAATGAGACGAGATTCAAAGCTATCTAAGAGAGATAGAAATAGGTCGGGTAGAGCCTGTGGATTTGGATGTTGGTACTTATTTCATTCATCGGGCTAAGCCTATGAAATATATATATTCTCACGTTAACATCATAGCCTGGATTTATTGGGTATCAAAACCCAACAAATCTCTACCTAGATGCCCAATAAACCTGCAAACAATCAAAACACATAGTTATTACTTGCATAAAGATAGCCAATAAAATTGAAATCACAGACCTTAGGTCATGTTTCGGACCTGAAACACATACCATACTTACTTCATGTACTCACCAGGGCTAAAGTCAAGAATACCCAAGCAGAAGCAAATATTTATAGTAATCCATCAAGAGCAAGTAATAATGCAATGATGATATAATTTAGGATAATACACAGATCTTTTCAAAAAATCACGTTCACATGGAAGAACAAATTAACACCAAGCTAATCAACAAATGGCCAACACATGCACCAAATGCATAAATGACCCCCACGAAAAGATTTCACCATACTTATCCTATCACATTTTGTGTTGCTCACACCTCGAGAACACATATCTCCCCTTATCGTCCAACATGCTCACTAGACTGATCACTTAACTCATGTCTAACTGGTAAGCCACAACAAATCCTAAGTCTATGGGTTAATCTTCTATCACCACATCACTTCTCATATTCTACATGGATAATGGGTCTCCACCTAACATAAGTGATAGAAGTGCCTCTTACATTCCATTTGATCAGGGTCTCTTCATAGATAAATGATTCTAGACATTTAATCACTTCACCACTCGTTATTCAAGTGTCACACTCTACATTCCCAATACAAAACCACCAACGTACCCTTAGGCATCTATACTCCACCTCACCAATAGACATACAACACACTGTTAATGCATCACAACCCACTATGTATGCAAATAGTTACACCAAGTAATCATATTGTCTCAAATTCATGCAAATGCACGTCTCAAACACATTGAAAATGTAACATTTAAGCATGCAAAAAAATTAGGCAATCACACATATGCAGAAAGGATTATACACAGATGCACATGTAGTAATTAGGTTTACTCTCAATAAACCTCACTAGGTTCATCAATCAACCTTATAGTCAAATTTGCTTCACCTCTCATCTCACTCTTTTGCTTATCCTTTTTCTTGGGAAAATCCCTAATAAAGTGTCCAGACTTACCATAGCTGTCACACCATCTACCACTATACTTGTCTCATCCTTTACCCTTCTTCTTACCACCCTCATCATTCGAGTACTTCATTATAATCCTCATCATATGTAACTCACTACTCTTCTTTTCTTCCTTTTTAGCCATAATCACCATCTCCTTATTCTAAAGGAAGTATATGACAGTCCCAGCTGTTAAGTTGTCTATGCCATATTTAATTGCATTTTTAACCTCTCTATATGAATCAGGCATGGAATTAAGCAAAATAATGACTTTATATGTTTCAAACACCTTTTCATCACAAGTAACAATATCCTAAACAATTTTATTAAAAACATCCAAATTGTCATCAAGATTCTTTGAAGAATCCATCTTAAAACTGAAAAATCGTTCAAATAAATACAATTTATTATGAGTAGATTTAAGCAAATATAAGTCCTCTAACTTTTGCCAAAGTTCTTTTGTAGGATCAAGCTTTTCAAACTTTCTTAAGACATTATCAAATAGGTGTAAAATAATTGAAGTGCAAGCAAATTCATCATATTCCTCTTTTTGTGGTTCTGTCAACTTTGCAGGATATTTACCATCTATGATTTTTGAAACTTTTTGTCGAACCAAAATTCCCTTCATTGTTTGTTGCCAAATTGAAAATTTTCATTTTTCATTGAAAATTCCAACTTCAAAATGTGAAGACATTTTGAGAAAATAGATCAACCAAATGCACAAATAGGTCACACAAAGTAATCCTAAGGGCGCAATATACACTGTTTTAGATTTCTAGGGTTTTGTAAGATTCATGATCTTAGATCAAGGAAATGTTCAAACAGGTCAAGTTAGGTGTTCTAATAGGATAATCAATGCAACATGAAGGTATGTTAACATAACATTTTAATTCTCATGCAATGTAGTCTCATACAATGACTATCTAACAATTAGAGCACAAAACCAATTGCCAATTTGCAATCAACTTCAATACTTCAAATATGGCAAATAACTCCTAAATTTCTAACACAAACAATGGTTACCCCTTCATGGTAACCCCAATCCCAATGTCACCCCATACGATGACGCACTAAAACTGAAATTTAAATTGGGATAAGCCAATATACCAGAGCAGACCCATCTGAGTCCGTAAATTATGATATATTCAAATTTATCACTTTAGGACCACAATTATTCGTCATCAAGTCTCCAACAACTGCAGCAACGAAACAACCACGTTCGAATCCTAAACATGTGAAGAACAACTCTATCCAGGTCCCATTTTACAACCTAAAATGGAAAACTAACAACACCAAAATGTTAGAAATGATGTTAGGAACAAACTGCTTGAAAACACCGTCGCCTAAAAATGCTGCACGTGCTCTCACGCACTGACAAGACTCTCTGCATGTGGTTACCATGCACCGCCATCGGTGACATGCCCCTGATCACAGGAATTGCCTCACTTGCATGTCACTCCAGTGGTCTCCATTTCACCAAAAGCCTTCTGGATTGGCCGAAAATCACCAAAACAAAGGCTGTTTTTGAGCAGTTTTTCGGACAATTTTTTGAACTATTTTCTGCTTCATTTCTATCAGTTTTTTGGATAGTTTTACAAGCCAAATCTACTACCCTGAAGCTCTGATACCATTTGTCGCAGAAGCTTCTCCAAGGATCATCAAAACTATATTTTTCTGGCTCAGTCCAATGATCCACCTCGGCTGCTTCTCAAACTCACCCACAAAGGGCAAGATAACAATGACGATTTTTAGCCGCAAAGGCAAAAAGAAAGCACCACAAAGGAAGGCAAGGAAGAGACCATAAACATAAAGTTAATCACTGGTTTTTGGTATACAAAGTCAACCGGTTTCTTCTCTTCAAAGGGACCACGTTTTTCCTATTTTTTTCCTCACAAATCACACTAGAAAATTACTAGGGCTATAGCCATATAAATAAGGTTAGGTTAGGCTTTTAATTGGACCAATAACAAAGCTAACGGGTCATGATTCAAAACCATCCAAGAGGATATAATGGGTCGGATAGAGCCTATAAATTTGGTTGTTGATACTTATTTTATTCATCAGCCTTAGCCTTTGAAATATATAGTCTCACGTTAAAATCATAGCTTGAGATTTATTGGGTATGAAAACCCAACGGTGCAAATATTGTTACCATTTAATCATCCAATTGAATATTTAGGACCCAAAGCCTCACAGAAAGAAAGAACTTATACTAATATGTCACTAAATCTTGTATTTAACCCCATCATCACGAAATATATTAATTCATTAAAAATAATCGAAGTAATAATTGTTGACGATCGATCTCTGGTCTCATCTCTATTAATCGCAAGGTCCACCTCATACATGTGTGAGCTCGATCATAAAATCTCAGCTCGACATATCGTTGCCATAATCTCAAAAGACATAATGATTGCAGATTCCTTATATTCTGTCACATCACCCCTTCAATCGCATACACTGCCTATATCTATCAATCAACCTCCTTAGCTCCTCTATCCTTTGCAGTCCATCATTACCTGAAGGGAACAGTAACGTGATGGCTACTGACCTCATTTACCAATCAAGGGAGAGGTCATCGGCATGTGATCTGAGCTCAATGACATAATTTCAGTCAAGCCCCTTATAAATAGTGGAAAATGATTCCCTTAAGAGGTATAAAAAAAGCATAAGGTGTACAAGTTGATCTTTCAGAATGGATATGAGTGGTCATTTTTCATAAAGTTGGCTTAAAAACAGTCTTCACAATTTTTGACGACAAAAGTTTGGCACTAGAGGAAGTGCCTATAGTGAAAAATAGCCCCACTTTTCCATAAAGTACCGATCTAGATGAGAACCATGAGTGATAGCTCTACATCCGGAAATCAATCTCATACATGTCCCAATGAGACTGATACCCCACATAGTTTCCCAAGATGGTAAGATCAAAACAAGATGAGCAACCCACAAATGACCACTATGAAGGATGCCCTAGAAAAGTTGACAAATGCTGTTGGTCGATTGGAACAAAATCAAGCTCACTTGTCCCCACCAGATACTAAGGTGGAATCCTTAGCGAGGACAATGGCCAGACGGCCTCCCACCAGGAGGACCCTCTATTTTTCCAGAAGAGAATCCTCCAAAAGCCGCAATGAAAAAGTCAGAAGCTAGGTCCCCTCAACAGAACCACCTGCCAGAAGAGCTGGCAGTGTGTTTGATAGGCTAGGTACTCAGCACTCGCTAACCCCTACGTGAGGGTATAATGAACCCAACCTAAAGCATTCCCTGGAGCAGGCAAAACCTAAAATAAGCTCTCTAAAAAGTTGCATCGTTGACCTAGAGGCAAAAAATAAAGGTGGAACCGAAGACTACTCTACCAAGCGACATTTTTCCTATACAAAAGACGTTCTTATCGAACCACTGCCAGAGAAATTGAAGATTTCCCAGATGACTACATATGAAGGTCTTTAGCCACCTAGACAAGTACACTTCGTGGATGGAGCTACAAGGGGCAAGTGATGCCATCATGTGTCGTGCTTTTCCCTTGACCCTGGGTAAAGATGGTTTAAAAGAATGCATCAGAGGTCTATAAAAAATTGGAACGACCTAGCCACGGCGTGCCTGACCTAGTTCATGGGCTCTAAGGCCAGGACCATGCCCAAAAAGCGACTGGTAAGCATTAAACAAAGGAAAAGTGAATCCCTCAAAAGCTATCTAATAGATTTAACAAACAATCTATGGAAGTGGAAAAAAATCTGTCAATGTCGCACTCATGCCTGTACTAGTTAAACTGAAGGTCAAAACGAGATTTTGGTGGTCGGTACATGAGGATGGACCAAGTACTTACTGTGAGTTTCTGAACAGAGCTGAAAAATATATAAGTGCAGAGAAGGCAACCTCTGATCAAGAGAAAGCTAGGTGTAATCCCGACCTCAGCAGTGCAGTGAAAGAGAAAAGCCAGACAAAAATCCTCAACCTGAAGACGAGAGAGATAGGGACCATCCGAAGGCTCATCCATACAGATTTGAGGAATATCACCCATTGAAAGCTACCTTAAAAGAAGTATTCATGCAAACTAGCGATAAAGAAGCATTTCGCAAGCCAGTAGCCCAGAGGAATGGGCAGGTGGGAAACCACCGAAGGTGATATTGCCAGTATCACAGAATGGCAGGACATAACATCGACAACTGTCAAGAGCTAAGGGAAGAAGTTGAGTCCCTAATCCATAGGAGGCGTTTGCAATAGTTTGTTGCCAAACTAAAGGAGGCAGACCAACCTCGACCTCAACCATCTCTGCAGTAAGGATCAGTTCCGCAAGCTCAGCAGACCATTCCTAATTGTAATCAGTCCCCACGAATCGAGATCAGGATGATGGTTGGAGAAAATCAATATATTGAAGGGTCCAGGAGGGTGAGGCATAAACAAGCCTAAGATGCTCGAATCATGACAAACTATGGGGGGCAAACTCCTTAAATTGACATAGACCCTGAATGGTTCTGGTTCACGGAAGGGGATTCCCAAGGGATCCTTTAGGACCATAGCGATGCCTTGGTGATCACTATGCTAATGGCCGAGGTGAAGGTACATAAGACATTGGTGGACAACGGTAGCTTGGTCAATTTATTGTACTCTCAGACCTTGAAGCAGTTGGAGATATTCAGAGCGTTATCTCTAGCTATACCCCAAAAGACTGCAAGGGTTCTCTGAAGATCCTATCAAGGTCGAGTTCAGATTGTCCTCATTGTTGAGTCGGGCGAAGCCCATTGCCAAATGAAGATTCTGGCTGACTTTGTGGTAGTCTATCTGCCTTCCAATTACAATGCCATATTGGGGTGACCAATATTACATGAGCTCAAGGCCGCCACATCAATCTATCACTACTGCATAAAGTTTCCCACTCCTAATGGAATCGAAATCATGTGGGGGAGATTAGTCTGAAGCTAGGGCGTGCAAATTACCCAAGCCCCAAGTCAACATGCTAAACAACAGACAAGGTGTACAAGCTAGGGAAGCTAGGCTAAAGAGGCCTATTTATTGCCGATCTATCTAAGATCAGTATCACTGAGAAGTACCTCAAGAAACCCACAGATGATGAGTTTTCCTTTGACGAAAAGGAGGCCGACCCACACCCTTAACCTGGGGTCTTAATAATCTCTGTGCCTGTGGTAGGGGTGATCATCCCAAAAGTCTTAGTTGACACCGAAAGTGCCATCACATCCTCTTCACCAATACCCTCGAGTGGATCGGTATACCTGTTAACTTTCTTCGACCACATTCTAATATGGCCATTAGACTAAGTGAAACTTTAACTACAACTAAGGGGTCAATCAAGCTCACTGTTGAGGTCGGTATGGCACCCCGACAAACCAAATTGAACACTGAGTTCATGGTATTTGACACCCTATCACCGTACGACGTTGTTATGTGACAACTGTTGATATTCAATCTGAGAGTCGTAGTATCCCTATAGTATTATTCAACCAAATTTCCCACACCTCACGGTGTAGACGAGATCAAGAGAAATAGGAAACTTACTGAAGGATGTCAACTGAAGCCTATCCCATTCGTCAACGCACTCCTCCAGGAGTGTACATGGCCTATAAATTAGAACTCAAACTCGACTCGCTGGATCAACACATAAAGATTGAAGGAGAAGAACTTGTGGAAGAGTTGGAGAAGATATAAGTTTGTAGTGATGAATTGTCAAATGAGCTCAAGATAGGGAGTGAGCTGCAGCCCTCAATCCGAGGTGAAATAATAGGATTTTTCTTGCAGAACCTCGACGTTTTCGCTTGGAACCACAAACACAGAAAAGGGATTGATCTCAAAGTTGCTTGTCATAGGCTGAATGTCGATCCCGCAGTTCGGCCAAGGCAACAAAAATGTCACCCTTTAAACCCAGACAATGAGGCACTTAACACAGAGGTGCAGAAGCTGTTACGCAATGGGTTCATATGAAAGGCAAAATATCCTCGGTGGATTGCAAATCCAGTCCTCGTAAAGAAGAATGATGGAGATTGGAGGGTGTGTATAGATTTCATCGACCTCAATAAAGCATGCCCAAAACACAGCTTCCCACTTCCAAGGATAGACCAAATGGTAGATGCTACTATTGGACATAAGCTACTGAGCTTTATGGATGAGTACTTCGGGTACAATCAAATATCGATGTATGGATCAGACCAGGAACACACCTCATTTGTCACTGACTGAGGTCTTTACTACTACAAAGTAATGCAGTTTAGTTTAAAAAATGCTGAAGCCACTTATCAGAGCCTAGTCAACTCTATGCTCTCCAAACAGATCGGGAAAACCATGGAGGTTTATGTTGATGATATGTTAGTCAAAAACACACGCGCTAGGGACCACTGCCAGCATCTATAAAAAATGTTTGACATTCTAAGGAAGTATGGGATGAAGCTAAATCCAAAGAAATGTGCCTTTGGTGTTAGCTCGGAGAAATTCCTGGGCTACATGGTGAACAACTAGAGAATCGAAGCAAATCCGAAAAAGATACGAGCCATCATTGGCATGAAAGCTGCAGCTAGACCAAGGGGAGTGTAAAGTTTGACGGGAAGGATTGCTACCCTCATTTGATTCGTATCGAAGTCTACAGATTGGTGTAAACCTTTCTTCGATACATTATGTGGAGCAAAGAAGTTTGAGTGGACTCCGGAATGCCATGATGCCTTTGACGAGTTAAAGAAACAGCTAGCTCAACACCTCGTGCTCTCAAAGTTGAAGGCAAGTGACGTTTTGAAGCTATACTTAGCTGTTACTAAACACACCATCAGTGTCGTCCTAATTCAGGAGGAGGACGGAACACAGTACCTTGTCTACTACACTGGGAAAGCTAGCCTATACTTTGGTTATGGCAGCTCGAAAACTGAGTCCATACTTCTTGGAGCACTTCGTTGAAGTCCTTACCAATTCTCTACTAAGGCAAACCTTGCAGAAGCTAGACACATTCAGAAGAATGGTCAGATGGATGGTAGAGCTTGGATAATTCGACATAAGATACAGGCCCCATACCTCCATTAAAGGTCAAGCCCTCGTAGACTTCGTTGTGGGATTTAGTAATGAACCCAAAGAGAAATCATCACCGGAGGCTCCTTAGGAAATTTGTGTTGACGATTCGTCAGCTGGAGACAAGTTGGGGACAAGAGTTATATTAATTAGCTCAGATTGACGACTATTTTGCAAAGTCCTATCTTTTGATTTCAAGGCTTTGAATAACAAAGCCGAATATGAAGCCCTCATTTTCAGAGTAAGGATGTCGATAGGGTTGGGGATATTTAGCTTGGTCTTGCATAGTGACTCCCAACTGGTGGTCAACCAGATCAATGGAATGTACCAGGCCACGGTAGAAAGGATGGACCGTTACCTCCTAGTCGTCAGGAGGGACTACAAAATTTCAAAACAGTTCAAATCAAACAAATCCTCAGATACCAGAATAGCCACGCCGATGTCTTAGCTCGCTAGGCCAGGGATTGAAGGATTTGACAGCATCCCGATGGGAAGAATATCACATGCCACCATCGAACTAGCGAAAGTGACCCTCATGATGATAGACCACAAACCGACCTGGCTAGATGAAATTATCTCATACCTTAGGATAGGAAAGTGCCCTAAAGATTGACTGAAACAAGAAGGCTTGGGACTAGGTCGGCAAGGTACATCTTGATTGATGATTTACTCTACAAAATGGGGTATTCTACCCCCCACTGAGGTGCTTGAGTGAAGAAGAAGCACAGTACGCCTACGAGACATACATGAGGGAATGTGCAGAAACCACTCAGATGGACAATCTTTGGCCCACAATACACTAAGGTATTTTTTAGCCTACAATAAGGCAGGACATCCTTGAATTTGTTAGGAAATGTGACAGATGCCAGCGCCTTTCTCCTATCATTAGAACATCACCGTGCGAGCTGAATCCAGTAGTCGTCCCTAGCCCTTTGCAAAGTGGAGAGTCGATCTAGTTGGACCTATGACCCCCGGGAGAGGATGGGTGAAGTTCGCAATCGTAGCAGTGGATTACTTCACTAAGTGGGCCGAGGCAGAACCACTTATCAAAACTACAGAACAAAGGACAATCGACTTCATAGGGAAGTCCATCATATGTCGATTCGACATCCCTCACTCGAACGTCACTGACAAAGAGAAATAGTTTGACAATGTGTGTCTTTTAAATTTCTGTGAGGAATTTGGTATCAGGAAACATGTCTTCATACCAAACCAGCTGCAGGCCAATGGCTAAGTTAAGGCCGTCAACAAGATCATCAAACATACGTTGAAGGCAAAACTTAACATGCTTAAAGGGGGATAGGCTAAATAACTCTTCAATGTGCTATGGTCATATTGCACCAAAGCAAGGGCCAACGCTGGTGAAACCCCATTCTCCTTGGCTTTCGATGCAGATGCTGTAATTTTCCTAGAGATCGACGTCCCACCATGAGGAGAAGAATCAAATGTCCCTTTGGGAAAAAACTAGACCTAGTGGAAGAAAAAAGAAATGACGCTAAACTCAGGAACATAGTCTACAAACAACAAAATGCTAGGTAATACAATAAAAAAGTACGAGAATGGGAGTTCGAAGTAGGATCTGGATTGTTAGGTCTGAACTATGAAGGACCTTACATGGTAACGAGAATACTACCGAAGGGAGCATATGAGTTGGAAGACTTGGGCGGAAGGCCTTGGCCCCGCCCATGGAATGCCGAACACCAAAGACAATACTACGAATGAGTAGGAAAAGTCCTTTGTAATGTGTAAACCCTTCCATGGTATCGATTGTATTAATAAAAAGGGGGTTAGTTACTTTTATAATATCCTGCATACAACCTGGCTAATGGTAGACGAAATTCTTCCTATGGAATTAATTCAAAGCCATACTCCATATGCAAGCGGAGCTAAGGTCGCAAGTGCTGTGACACTTAGACGAAATTCCTCCTAAGGAATTAATTCAAAGCGTTGCTCTATACGCAAGCTAAATTAAGGTCTCAAGTGCTGCAAAACTTAGACGAAATTCCTCTTAAGGAATTAATTCAAAGCCCTGCTCTATACCAGGCCAAACTAAGGTCGTAAGTGCTGCGACACTTAAATGAAATTCCTCCTAAGAAATTATTCAAAGCCTTGCTCCATACGTAGGTCAATCTAAGATCGCAAGTGTTGCGACACTTAGATGAAATTTCTCCTAAAAGATTCATACAACACTCGTACTACTGCGTCATGACCAAAATGGAAAAAAGATGAGTTCATTATAAAGTTAGTAGAACTTTCTAAAACAATTCAAAAGGAAGTAGTTGAATCAAACATCAGTCAAAGCGTTCAACAAAAAGTGAAGAAATTGCACAGATGTACCAATCACAAAATTATCTAATATAGTTCGTAAAGTATCATAGCACGACAAAAACATTGCGTTCAATACAAAATATTTAGAGAGAACCCTAGGAAAAACTGGAAGATGGGAGTCTTGGGTAGGGGACAGGGGGTCTTGAAGATCTAGGGCGTTGGTCTCCAAATCTTCCTCAACTGGGAAGATCTGAACTCCTACTCCCTTGGAGAGCCTCTATAATTCCTTCTTTTGCTCTTCCTGTGCCTCATCCAGAAAAGCAGAATCAAACTTAGGCCTCTCCCTACGAACATGTTTGATAAGCTTCTCCAGGGCAACAATATAAGCATCTTAGTCTAAGGCGTTGGACTCAGGAGACTCTCTCCAACTTTTCACAGCCTTGATGGCCTTAGCCTCAGCATCCTCAACCTTCTTAATTGTAGCCTTAGCTCTCTCATTCGTCTCCCCTACCTTCTTAATGGCTTCCTCAGATTGTGCTCGCTCTCTTCGGTCTTCATTTTCTTCACCTCAGCTCTCTGATTGGCCTTCTGTCCCCAGATTTTTAACTCTTCATTTTCTTCTTGAAGCTTGAGTTTGGAGGACAAACTTGTGTTTAGCTCCATGCCTATCTTATTGAGCTTGTCCCCATATTCCTTTTCCTTGGCCACAAACTGAGGTTGTTCTTTCTCCATGCTTTCGTATAGGCCTAAGACTTGATCTTTAGCCTCCAACAACTTATCTAGCTCAGACTTCAGCTGATGCAATATAAAAAAGAATGGAATCATAACTAAATATGCTAAGTAACAACTCCTAAAAACCACATCGTCCAAACTAATTACCTTATCCACCACTGTCGACATGTAAAGGATAGAATGATGGCTGTGGAGTTGTGCAATCACAATGGCCTCCCTAAGTGGCATCTTGACCAAATAGCCTTGTTTCCTCTCACCCTAGCTCCCAATGAGGAGGATAGCTGAATCCCTCAAAGGTGGAGCAAATGCAGCGGTGGTCTCTTTTGATGGAGAAGGAGCTCAGAAGAAGTTCAGAAAGATTTCAGGACGGTGTCCCACCAAACCTTCCAAGCTCAATCTTTGTAGGTTTGGGCACCATTCTAGCATCCTACCCGAGCTGGTAGTGGTTGCGATTGGTGTAACTGGTGAAGGCCAGATTGGAAATGGGGATACTTCTGTCGAGGGGATTCATGCGTATCCAAGGGCACAACTTTATGGCCCATGACAGAAGCTGACATCCCAGATCGATTCCTTTTTAGAGGCTAAACCTCACTCTCTTTCGAGTGGGTCTTAGTCTGAATTGGTGCCTCTCTTTTCTTCGCCTTTGCTACAATGGCTGCCTTGGCTGCTTTATATCCTAACATCTTTGGATCTCGAGTTGGAAAATACAAAAACCACACTTAGCATCTCTGTAAAAAAAAAAAAAAAAAAAAAACTATCCAGTTCTCCTACAAATACAACTTAATCCATACTTGTATTAGCTGGGGATGGAAGTGGATTCTCCGATCGCGGGTAGATCTAAGGACTATGCTAGAATCAAACTTGCCTGAAAAATGTTTGACTCTGAGATCACGTACTTGCAGG
Source organism: Olea europaea var. sylvestris (assembly GCF_002742605.1). Taxonomy (NCBI): domain Eukaryota; kingdom Viridiplantae; phylum Streptophyta; class Magnoliopsida; order Lamiales; family Oleaceae; genus Olea; species Olea europaea. The sequence goes on along the minus strand of NC_036257.1, from coordinate 6,177,351 downwards.
ATCTCTGTCTTTGGGGCAAAGCCTTTATCGCTCAACTCTTCTCTAAGTATCATTGGTCAACGTCGCATTTTTGTAGTAGTTTGTAAAGAAAGGACACATTACTTAGTACCATCTCCTCATCCTTCTCTTCGACCAAACATCAGAGGATTGTTACTTACACAATGAATGGTACAGTGTGGGAACTACGTTTTCCCTATTCACTTCGACAAAGTGGAGTTGCCATTCTTTCGACACATAGAAAACTCCTCCTTTCACTTTTTAATTGAGAAGGGAGTGTCCAACACTAAAGGACCACCGGTCCTTAGCCTCACACTGGTATATCACCAACCAGAATTCTTTCCATCCTCCTTAAAAGTAAAAATGGAGTTAAACTATTCTACACTCAGTTTGAGATTTCGTAACTTGTTCCAGAGAATTTAAGGTGCTACAAAACTTCTCTACCCATTGGGGCGTAGCTAAGTGAGAGCTATACCCCAGAATGAAAGAAACTTACGAACAACCTTAGGGATTGGGAGCCTAAGCCCAGCATGAAGAATGGTCGAGTTCAGAACGACAAATTCCACAAGGGGAACGCCAGCATGATTAGAAGGCTCAGGTATTATCATTATTACCAAACTAGGAATGGCGTATTTAGCTTGCCAGCTCGCTAACATGTCTCTCGTCACTACCGACCTATTATAGTTAGCCCTCCACTCTTTCTGGTTATTCGTTTCATTATCCCTATGAGACCCAATCTCCTCCCTGTCTGACTCTATATTCGCAAGACGATCTAAATCTATGGGGTTAACAATCGAGATGGGGACAGGGGTTAAGATTTCCTAACAACTAGATGAAGAACTAGAAGTGGAAGATATAGACTCTTCTTGCTGGTTTCCCTAAGAGTGTGCCCTGGACTCGTCGGAGCTCATGAAAAAAGTCGAACAGCGCGTACGAAGAGAAAAGAATGAGTAGAAGAAGAAAATGAATATTTGAGAACTAGGACATGACAAAATCACTCAAAAGAAGGAACAACGCTCTCAAAAAGGAAAAATTCTCTCGCTGTCTTATCGAGAATAAATCGCGTAAAGTAAAGTAACAAAATGAAGGGTCAAAGGGAATTTAAAAAGGAGAAAGACTAAAGGACTTAATCTCGACCGTTCACTCAATAAAATGGAGAGAAAACCTATGGCCCAGATCCTACGGACCCAAAACGACGTAGTTTTCCTAAAAATCTTCCCAAAGAAGCTATCACTAATGCTATACGGCTCACACCAACAGGAAAGTGACACATGGCATTGCAATAACTATATTCCTAGTAAAAAGGGCCTAGCGAGTTCAGAGGTCAGTCCCTTTTCAAAGCAGCACTGACCTAGGGGTATCTGTTAACGCTCAATCTTCGATCTCACATCTATTAATTGCAAGGCCCACCTCATACATGTGTGAGCTTGGTCATAAAAGCTCAGCTCGAAATATCACTGTCGTAGTCTCAAAAGACATAATGATTAAAGATTCCTTATATCATGTCACATCATCCCTTCAATTGACTTGTAGAAGGTGATGTCAGCACCGCCTATATCCGCCAATCAACTGCCTTGGCTCTGCTATCCTTTACAGTCCATCATTACCTAAAGAGAACAGTGACGCGATGGCTATCGGGCTCATTAACCAATCAAATGAGAGGTTAGTGGCATGTGGTTCGAGCTCAGCACAAGTGGCTGATTTGACTGAAATGAGGCAATTTCGGCCAAGCCCCTTATAAATAGTGGGAAATGAATCCCTTAAGGGGAGGTACAAAGAAAAAGCATAAGGTGTGCAAATTGATCTTTCGAAATGGATATTAGTGGTCTTTTTTCTTAAAGTTGGCTTAAAATCAGTCTTTACAATTTTTGACGTCAACAATAATAATACTAAATTGCTATTTTATTACTTGAACAGTGTTATACAAATTATCTTAATCAAGTATTTTAATATCATTTCTTGAGCCAAAAGACTTCCTTCATGAAGAAATCTTCCCAATCTCGTCTCTCAATTTTTGAATGAATTATTGTCGTAGAAACAAACCTCAAATAAATCAAAGGCCTGAGATTTATTTTTGAAGAGTCCGACAAAAAACATTAATGATAGAACATTAGTGGTTCTCATAATTCTATGTATCAAATATAAGATAAATACAAATATAAAACTTGTTGACTTTTTGTAAGCATCACGAGTTTCAGCCTAAAATCATTTTTTTGGGGATACCATACATATCTACCAAGATCTTTATAAAGTCATAATGAGTAACTCTACTTGTTGCAAATCAAGCATTTGATTGGACCCAATTCCATTTTCATGCTCTCTAGTAGCCAATATACGTTGAGTTTTCTCTCTTTATGAAGTTGTTAGTTTAAAATAATGGATGTAGTACACATATTGACAATCTCTAAGAAATAATGCCTTAAGTTCATTCTAAGCACCATAGATATTACTATCATCATATCATTGACGTATTATTTTGTTCACCTATAGTCCAAGTTGAGTAACAACATTGGATATCTTGATTTTGAGATTTGATGATGTGATCTCATTAACTCTTTTGATTGCAAGAAGCATCCTATCAAACAACCACAACTCTTCCCAAAACCTCAAGATAAAGTGACATATGCTCTCATTTATATGCATATTGTGCTTTAACAATAAGAATACAATAGTATTCATCTTCAACTTTCATCAAATCTTCCATCATACTCTATTGGTCATAATGCACAAAACTTACTTTTTGAAAATCTGGTGCAATTTATTGGCATTTTGTCAAGGATAGAACTCAAGTTTGATTCTCACTGCAATCGTAACTTCGAAAAAGGAATGTTCCAGCTGTAATCAGCTGAAATGTTAACCAAACTGAAATGAAAATAGAATTGGAGAGAGGGTAAAAGAGAAAATTAGAAAGAGAGGGTAAAAGAGAAAATTAGAAAGAGAGGGTAAAAGAGAAAATTAGAAAGGGATGAGAAAAGCTGTTGAATGATTTCAACAAAGTTTACTAAACATTTCAGATTACAAAAGCTGCCCTTTATCTTTCCCTAATTCTGTATCTATACTCTTCCAACATAGAGAAAATGCATATCTTTAGACAAAATGCAAAAGGCGTGTTTTAACTAACTTAGGGGGGTGTATTTAATTGGGACTTTTAAAGACTTTGAGAGATTTAAAAAGTTTCGGTGTATTTAATTGAGATTTTTAAAGACTCTCTAAAAGTCTGGGTGTATTCAATAGAGACTTTTAAAGACTTTTAAAAAGTCTCTATAAGTTACGGGGTATTCAATTGAAACTTTTTAGGAGTCTCTACAAGTTTCGGGGTATTCAATTAAGAAAGACTTTCGGGGAATTTATAATTTATTAGACTTTGGGAGACTTTTAGGTAGAAAATATAAATAGAATTCTCAAAGGAAAACCTCTCATCCATCGAGAGATTTCTCAATTGAAGCCGGCTCTTCTATTTCCTTCTAGGGTTCTCCTCCATCTCCTTCAATCGGTAATAATTGAACTATTTTCCTGTAGTCTCTGGAAAGAGGTACTCTTGAAAACTCATAATGTTAATGGGATTTGGTAACAAACGATTCTCTGTTTGTGTGATGATCAGTTTGGCTGATTTTGTATTTTGCCTGTGCAAAAGAGATCCATAACGTGTTCTGGCCAGAATTTCAGCTTTCAAAGTGAGGTCAAAGCCTGCAAATTCCTGTTTTTGTACTTTGGGTAATATTTTATTATTACCTTTGGTTTTAATTTGCCTGCATCCACGTGAGCTGTTCGGCTAGTTTAATCAGAACTTTGTCAGTTTTGCTCGAATGAAAGGGGCACTTTCAAGGGTGGTTGTTTTTGGCAAGCAACTTGTTTAATGCTGTGAGTTCGGGATTTAGTGAGTGGAACCTGAATCTTAGGGGGATGAATTTGAATTATAATGTTGATGGTATGAAACGTTTCAATGACCTGAAGCATGAAAATGGAAACTCCATATTACATTATATATGTTTAATATTTTCTTTTAAAAAAAATAAAAAATCTTCAAAAGTTTTTAAAAGTATCTAGTAAAAGTCTCCACAAATCCAGAGAAATCTTTTACTAATTCTTACCAAATCCATGAAAATCACTTAAAATTTCACAAAGTCCATAAAAGTCACTCACTTTAAAAAATCTCCAAAAGTATTTAAAAGTCTCAATTGAATACACCCTCCTTAATACAACTCAAGTAAGATAAAATGGTGTCGTTCGATTATAAGTAAATTGGAGTCGTTTCCCAATTTGAATTTCCATTACTTCCATTGGAGTTTCCCAATTCATCCAATTTTCTCCCATTCTTCCTATCTGATCTTAATTTTTTTCTTCCCCATTGATTCTCCACGTGACAACCCTTTCCCTCACCATGATCTTGTCCCCAAGATCGACAAAGTGGAAATTGGGATTTAATACATTTAGCGTCCTCCCAAATAGCGCAATCTAGAGGGAGGTTTGTCCATTGAACCAACCCTGAACCGCGGAATGTGACCTTCGCAAAACTACCCTCGATTGCAAAAAATGGAATGGTACGTGTACTGGTTGAGTTCAGGAAGGATAAAAGATGGTGTTCTGGCAACTTGGAGTGACTCTCTTCAGGTAATTGAAGTACTGGCATAAACTTATCACCCAATTTTTTCTTCAAGAGAGATATATGAAAGACAGGGTGAACTTCTGAGCTGGCTAGAACTACTAATTGATATGCCACAGTGCCTACTTTTCTAGTGATTTGATAAGGACCAAAATACTCAGTTCCCAACTTATGATTGGACATGTGCTCAACTGACTGGCGATTGTATGGATGGAGTTTAAGGAATACCCAATCACCATCAACAAATAACCTTTCAGGTCTCTTTTTATCAGCATAAAACCTCATCCTTTTAGTTGCATGCGAAAAGTTCTCCAATTTTTGATTTAGTTTATATTTTTGCATCTCCAACACTAGTCTTTCTATTTATGTTTTCTGAATAAAAAGGCATCTATAAGGCGTAATTTTGAACGGTTGTGCTCTCTTTTTTAACAGAATATGATGGTCATGAGATCTAGGAGGTGGCAACCCTATTGGTTCTTCAAATACCTCTGTATATTGGCTAATAACCTCAGTGATTTGGGATGGAACTTTTTCTTTCCCTTTCTCCATGATATTATACAAATGTCCAGCCACTCCATAATTGTATCTTTTAAACAAATTCTCCATTTTTTCTACTTCCATCGTTTTAACCCGGGGTTTTGAGCCTTCACTCCTCAAGATGATGTCTTTCTGCTGGTATTTTAACTTTACATATCCTTTACCTGAAGGTCAAATTTACTCATCCAATTTACCCTCAATACCATATCACTACCTCCTAACTTCAAAGTTCTCAATTTATATTGGAACTCCCAATTGTGAACCTTCCACACCAGCGGTTGATTCAAAGCCTTACTCTCCAACTTTTCACCATTAGCCACTCTCATTGTCATGGTTTTGGTTTCCTCAGTAGCGTAATACAGCTCTTTGCCAGTCCCTCATCTATGAAACTATGTGTGATTCCACTATCTATTAAAATAGATATCCTCTTTCCCTTTAAAATTGTAGAAATTCTGATAGTTTTATGCCCTGAATTTCCTGATAAAGCATTGATAGAAATCTCCATAAGGCTTGGTATATGAACTTGATTTTCAGTCAGCAACTTTCGGTTACCAACCAAAATATGTTTTCCATCTATAAAGTCATGACTCTCAACCTATTGAATATCAACATCTTGTGGTTTAACCTCGCCCTCAATTTTCGCCTTTCCTTACCTTTTGCATTCACTTTCATCTAAAGGTTCTAGTCCCCCGTCTCCTTCATCATCCTGTTGTTCCACCTCAGGGGCAGATGTAGCCTTAATAATTTCAGTATTCATATCAAATCTCTTACATGACTCTACAGAGAAGATTCTTCAATCTGCATTAGAATGGCTTGCAATGAATACATAAAACCATATATCAGCCTTCCCTTTCAAATACATCTTTGCAACTCCCAATCAAAGTTCATCAGAAATTTGATGGAGTTGAAAATATTCCATAGCTTTCCTTAGCCATTCCCTGGGTCGTTCTCCCCCAAATTGGGGGAAATCAATTCTAGGAAATCTACCATTTCCCTTGAATTCCCCTTTAGTAAAAACACTATTCTCGTTACTACTAGTCCATTGTGTAGTTATCACACTCCCAAAACTGAAGACATTTGGGCTACTATTCCTTTATTTTTCTATTTCATTTTAAGATTTGAAGACATTTGGGCTATCATGGTCACTAGCTTTTCATGTTTCTCATTCATATCCAATAAAACATCTTCCACTTTCTTTTGCCTATGATTAAATGCCTGGGGATTTTGATTTGTGGACTCCAATTTTTTCTCTAATCTATTGGTAACAACTTTAAAGTATGTACCCAGATCCTCTATCTCCAAATCCAGCTTCATCAAATGCCTATCTATAGTTTTGGCTTGTGAATCCATAGCTTGTGAATGCCTAGTCTTATATGCCCACTCTGATACCAATTTGTCACGGATGGAACTTAGCTTTGATTGTCACTGCGACTGTAATTCCGATAATGAAATGTTCCAGCTGAAATGGTAACTAAATTGAAATGAAAATAGAATTGGGGAGAGGGTAAAAGAGAAAATTAGGAGATGAGAAAAGCTATTGAATGATTTCAATAAAGTTTAATGAACATTTTAGATTACAAAAGCTGCCCTTCATTTTTTCCCTAATTCTCTATCAATAGTCTTCCAATACAGAGAAAATGCATATCTTCAGACAAAATGCAAAAGACGTGTTTTAACTAACTTAATATAACTTGATTAAGACAAAATAGTGTCGTTCAGTTATAACTAAATTTGAGTCGTTTCCCTATTTGAATTTCCATTACTTCCATTGGTTGTCTTCTTCCAGTTTTCTCCCATTTCTTCCTATCTAATCTTAATTTCTTTTCCCCCATTGATTCTCCACGTGACGCATTTTCCAATACAACTTTACTTTATAAGTTGTAGAAAATTCCTATGATTTAGCGAGGAAGGAGATTTATCTTTACCTTTGAAGGCACAACTTTGAAATGCTTGGCATCGAACACTTTTTACCGAAGTCATTATATGGAAATGTTTTTTCAAAGTTCCACTTCTGATACTGTATGCATAACCTTTTCAATAAGTTGAGACGGTATGATTAAAATATTGAATTGAGCTACTTGTAGCTTCTTGTTTGACATTCCCTTTATGTGGCACAATCTAGGTAGTGATATAAAAGATTATTGGGAAAATCAAAGGATATGATGCTGCCATGTGGAAAAAGTCAAGAAAGATGTAAACATTGATGTATATGTAGCAAAACTGTAAAATGATTAGCTCTTGTCACACACATAATATGATATATTAAACTAGCATGAGCAAGAAATGTACACTTATTTTAATTTTTAATCATCTCTCAATTTCCAATACCTAAACGAATTAACATCTTTTTGAAAAAGAAAGTAACAATAACAATATGCCATTTCCATTGAAGAAGAACACTCCAACCAAGGAAATTCAGTGAACAATTTTTGCAAGAAACAAAGTGCATATATATATATATATATATATATATATATACATTTGGCTTTCCCTATCGTTGGATACTCTTTAAGCTTTAGTAGATGAAGCCCTAATTTCTAGAGATGAAATTGAAGGATATTGCACGGTTGGAATTAAAGACTGATTTTCAATCAATTCATCATGAAGTGTACTTTGGCTAGATTGATCAATCTTTATAACGATTGAAACAATGTCTTTCTTAAAAACCCTGAGGGTCCCCACCGCCCCGCCCCTGAAATATCGTGAAGGAGGTAAGTCGCGAGATGTACTCAAGCAGATTAGGGAACAAGAGTTTGCATGTACACTGGTGTCCACAAAGAGTCTAATTTCACATCTCAGGAATCGAACCCTCACATTTTAGCTGCCAGTAAGGCTGAGACTACCTCACTTCTGTCTTTTGCACCACTGGGATATGCCTCGGGGTGCAAAAACAATGTCTTTCTTCTCTTGGCAGAAGGTGACCTTGCATTTTTAAATTCTCAACAACCTTAAAATGAAAAAAGTTAGGAGACAAAGCACAACGACCCTATACTAGAAAGATAATGAAAAAACAATTGACATTATTTAAGTCAGCAAAGCATCAAAAATACAAGTTATTCAATAATAAGTTTACAAAATAAATACAATACAATTTAAAAATATGGGGCATTTATTATGCAAATACTCCTTTTTTCTTTTGTTTGATATTTTTATCGCATTGAATTTTTGTCAAACTTTTTCAATGGTGCAGTTATTAAACAAATAGTCATCAAAGGAGGAGTATCACGAAATTATGGGTTAATTAGGTTTGAATGATGTGAGATGCTTTAGGTAACGACGCTTATGATGATTATTATTTAGTCTTATCAGTATACTTAAAAAATAAATTTTACTCACTCTAGAATAGTCTATTCCATCCAAATTGTAACTTCCATTAAAATCATATAGATATGGGGCATTTTTAAGATGAAATATACACAAATTTTTGACTCGACACTCTATTAATTCATTGAAATAGCAATTATTTATATTCTTATGGGGCCATTTATTTATATGAAGGGTTATAACCTTTTTTTGGACCCATTTAAGTTTTATTTGATGAAACGATTATTAAAATAATTAACAAATATCAAATAATGAGTCATAAAATACTCTTAATTTGAACATAAATTTTTATAGTATAGTTAACAAAAAAAAAAAAAAAAAAGAATTAGTTTATTTAATAATTCTAATGATCAAATTCGACCTCGATTCAACCTTGTAGCTCTTGACTTTTTCTTTTTCTTTTCTTTTTTTTTTTGGGGTCAATATCCAATCAATTTTCATGACATTGGCATTTACTCATTCAGATGGGGAATGTTTGTTGTCCAGGTCATAGAGAAATATATATTAACTTATACTGGAAATGGATATGCCGTAAATTAATTGTTAATAGACAAGGTCCTTATTGCAATGTTCATCCTAGCCAATTCAATTAAACAAGAATTTATCATACACGCTAATGCCGAATAGCTAAGCATTAATTATTGTCGTTTTGTACGTATAATCCAACGTCATACTTTTAATTTGACTTTTTCGATTTGTTTTTCTCTTATTCTTAATTTCAGAGGTCGTTTGGGATTCGACACTGTTTGAAAAAAAAAAAAAAAAAACGTGAGATTGAATTGAACGTCTACCTCAATTGTACATGACATAATTTGACTCGATCAATTGTACGAAGTGCAAAAGATTGCTGCTTTATTAACTAATTGATCACGTTTTAGTTTTTTAATTCCTTTGGCTTTGAGTATTGGTCTATCCTTGCATTTTATAATATATGTAAATTAATATGTTCATTCGTATAAACTATCTTTATAAAATTTTATAATTGTGTTAAAATATTTATTTTGTTATTTATTACTTAACAACTTAGGTATATTTAGCCTATGTATGCCTCATAAATAAATTATTTATAAATACTCAAACCACTTTTATTCGCACAATTTAAGATATCCATCAGTACTATAGTATTCATCACTCATTTTATCTATTTGTAATTTATAATGTTTATATACACTTCCCAAACATGCACTAAGTTGTTGCAAACAGCGATAAATCTTGGTTCAAAATTAAAATTTTACTCTTTTATAATCATAGTATTATGTTTTGGTTTAACTTTAGAACTATTATACCAATTCAAGATTATTGTTTCCAAACTAAGGTTCATGGTTCAAGGGTCGGTACCCCCCTCACCAAAAAACCGTTTTTGATTTGGATAAAATTAAATTTTTAATAAATTTTGATAAAAGTTAGTAAACTGTGTAGTTGAAAGTTGATAAAATTTTATGAATCTCAAGAAATGTGTGATTGAAAATGAGTGTTGAAAAAGTGCATATTAAATATTGGAACCAAACATGAGATTTTGCTCGTATATCTTTAAACAATGTCTCACACGAGCAACACTTGACGTTTAATGTTTTCACCACCCACTTACCATGAAATTTGAAAGTTAAGAATCCGTTTCTTAATGAAGTTGAGTGCAGACCCAAAGTTAAGAATCCATTTGTTATGAGTTCTATTGAGTTGTATATGTGGGTGTAAAATGGAGGGTAGGAGCTAGTTAATTCGTGCTTCGCTTGATTAATTTTATATAATTCGATATAAATATGTCTTTCATATACATTTGGCATGGTACTCGCCTAATCATTTTTTATGAAAATGACATCTTAGGGCCTTAGGCAATCCGAAACTACTTCATTTTGGAGTTGAGAACGTGTCTTTTAATTAAGTCGACTAAAGAATATCATCAACAAAGTGTTTCTTTTGTGTGCATTTATTATCACCTTGACGACTTTGACTATGAAAAGAAGCTTAATTTCTTGGTTGTCGATAAGTTAACATAAAAAACTTTAATTAATGAAACAAATTAATAATTAATGAAACAAATTAATAACAGATAGCCTAATGAAATAGAAGTTACATCCTCCGTCTAGCATTCTAATTCAAATACTAGTAAGGTATTTATCCCTCGTGTCGTGCCTGAAAATGGTAAGAACCTTGCCTATGCCAATCTAAAAGACCAACTCGAGGCTGTTATACGTAGAGAAAGAGAGACCCTTAGTATGGGGATTTGAGATTACGGATGATCGATTTGTCAACTCGGAAGGCCTTGGCTAGTAAATCATCATTAATAGATGGATTTGATCCAAAAACAGTATTAGCAATGGGAATGACACCCGGATTCTGGCTGCTCAAGAAGGCTATAGTCACAGCATTCCCATGCCCAACATTTTGTTGAAAGTGAATGAGCCCAAATGGGAAGGCAAAAACATCACCCTTCTTCAAAACTTTCGAAAACAGCTTGTTTTCTGAATCTGAGGTGACAAATCCGACAAGTACTTCCCCCTCCAGCACTATCAAAATTTCTGATGCTCGTGGGTGTCGATGGGGAGGAACAACCCCACGTGGTGCGTAGTCGACTCGTACGGTGGAGATGCCAAGAGTGTTGAGCCCGGGAATTTCATCCACGGTCGGCCGGTTTACGAAGGACCCCAAGGGATTTGATGTGTTTCCAGGTTTATGTAGTCCTTCGAAGAAGAAGTGATCGGCTGTTACCTTTTTAGGGTCTAGACATGCATGACCATTCACTCTCACTGCATTACAACAAACAACACACGTAGGTTTAACGTTTAAAAATAAATAAATAAATAAAATTGAGGCTTCAGCGATGAAAAATTCCCGAACCTGGACTATCGAAGTCTGCTACGCAGAAATCTTGAAGCGGGCTAGGTTCACCAGCGTGTACTAGTGTCCATCCAATGGCAAGAAGACTAATTAGGATTAAAACAAGATTTGCCATTTTTGCTGAACTTTGAGTTATAACTTAGAACCTTTGAAGTGAATTCGCTATATCTTGATGTGGAGTGATTAATGGCAAGAACCCTATATATATATAATATGACAGCCAAGGTTAGAGATTTAAAAAGGACGAAGTCATAAGCCTGCCGCCCATGCTTCAGTCCAATGTTTTAATTTCAATATTAAAAAAGAAAAGAAAAGCACACACGAAACCTTATATGAACTCTTCAACGTGTCTCATGAAAAATTACAACTAAATATTAGATAATAAAATGGAAATATAGATTTATTAAATTGTATATTGAACATGATTAAGTCCTACATATTCTTTGAAATTCATTTTTTTCTTGAAATTATTTTTGTTAATATAATTTTGCATGTGGCTCATAACTTTTTCCTATTTTTCAACATTCTCCACAAAAAAAATAAATAAATAAATAAAAAAAATACACGATTTGCAATTTCTATTATGAAAAAATTCTACATCAAACGTGCCCTGAGAAATATAAGGAAATGAAAATCCGTTAATTATGTAGTACAATATATACTCTTTATACTATGTTGTATATATCAAACATCACATGGATGTTGCAGGTTTCTATATTAAAAGTTGTACTTTGATAATTTATGTGTTTTTAAGATTATTTCACATCAGTTATCTACATATTGTTGTTTCATTTGTTGTCTATCGATCAAGTTTTGATACATTCTTATAATTTAATATGTTGAAATTTAATGGATACATAATTCATCATTTAAGAGAAAAATAAAAATAAAAACTTTGTTCCGCTAAGTTAATTCGAGGGACAACCAACAAGATAATTCCCAAGTCTAAATATATTTATATTTTGCAAAGAATAAATTAATGATCATTAGACAAGGTCCTTAGCTACGGTACATGCATGCAAGGCAAACCATTATATTCGTCTTGTAAGTAAAATCCAACCTTGTATGTATGTTTAGTTCTTGACCTTATCAACTTGTTCTTTATTTGACTTCTTCAATTTATACGAAGTGGAAAAGGTTATTGATTGAATAACTAATTGCTCATACTTTAGCTTTTTAATATCTTCGGGTATTGGATTATTTACATCCATTTTCGCTGATAACCAAATGATTTGACTATGTAACGAAACTCGTTCAAATTTCAATATCAAATGACAAACTCATTCGTTGATGACATATAGAAGAAGAACAAGTATAAAGTTAGAATATCTATTTACTTTCTTGCCAATAGAAAGTTGTATTGACAGGTAGAGATTACTGATAAGATTTGCTACACTAAGAGAACAGTAATTTTCAAAAATTGATTTTTATCATGAGGAAGAATTAGGGGGATTCGGTCTGTCGTTTTCAGTTTTATTAAACAATTAAAAGTACATATTTTTGAAAGCAAAATTAAATTTGTAACATAAAATTCAAAACATAATTTTGATATTTTGAGTGTACTGCAAACACTCAAAACATGAAAAATAAAATAATCAAATTCCTCCTCCAAATGGCAAATCTAACCCACCCAACTTCCAGAGAAAGGTAACCCATCATCTACTATGTGAGTCATGATTTTATTCTAAATGCATTTTCCACAATCTTAAAAAAATTGAAAATGAAATCAAAACTGAAACGAAGTACATTTTGAGCACTTACAACATTCTTAAGACTATTAATATAGAGGCACAAAGTATTCCTCCCTTTGTAAAAACTAAATACTATTATCATAATCATAATCACAAATTACAAACAACTTGTCCTTGAATATGGTTCAAAGCTAGAGGTGAGAATTTTAACTGGAACAAGTTCTAGGAAAAAAAAAAAAAAAAAAAAGGGATCCAAAAACGAAAATAGATGTATTTGATCCAAAAATAGTATTAATAGATAGACTTGATCCAAAAATAGTATTAGCAGTGAGAATGTGTTGTCTATTATATATCCCGCAAGTGTAGGTCGTAACAAGTAATAAAGTGAACCTAAAAGTCCGAATATCATTCCCACGAGAACTACTATTTGTTCAATTATTCCTCACTTTATTTTGATGGAAAGTTAAAAAAGTAAAAAAAAAATAAAATCGAAAAAAATAAAATCGATGTTTTGATTTTTGATTCAACTATTTGAAAATATGTATATGACCACAAAGAGTGATTTAGAACTTAAATAATGAACAAATATTATGGCAGAATAATTTCACCTATTAATCATTTGTATATCTTATATCAAAATTTATATCTTCTGTAGTGTTCAGTCAAATTCTCCTATTGTATTTAATTTACACCTATTGAGTTCGCATTGAGCCTATTTAACTAATTCAATTCAGTATCTATATGCGAATCAAGTTTAGTTAAATGAGTTCCTTGCTCTAAGAATTCAATTATGATCGTTATAATTAGTATAGATATCTCTACACATTATATAACAATTTATCGTATTTTACCATATGGTCTAAATCCTACACTCACCTCTCGAGAGGTAAATGATTCACAAAATGATCAAATTAGTGATCAAGTAATTCAATGTATTAAACTCATAGTAAAATCAACATGAGAGAGAATAAAGAACAAGAATCTTAAATAAAATATGTAAAAGGTCCCAAATAAGTTACATTATTCACCCTAAAAAGAATTTTAACTATTCATAATAGAGGAAGAAAAACAAATAACAATAGTGAAGTCCATCACTAGGTTTTGAATTTAGGTGTAGAGGAGTGGATGAATCTTGCTCCAAGTTCTTCTTTTCGTTCCAAATCTTGATTTCAAACCCTTGAATTGTTTTTTCTCTCCTCTTGAATTTGCTCCTTAATTCTCAAGTTGTGTTATCCTCCTCTCACTGTGTGGAATTCCCTTTTCAAAGTGTGAAAAAATTATATTTATAAGTGCCTGCACATTTATGTCAAAAGTAGGGTTTTATGAACTTCAAAATGGGGCAAAACGTGCCCTAGATGTACCCAGGTTGCGCCTTGGTACCATAGGAGTAGCACTGCAGCTCTGTTTTGGTTGCGCTAAATCTGCACTGAGCTTCCTTTAGTATTTTTACGTAACCTTCTCTCCCAATGTCCGATCGGGGCGATTCAAGTTGGTTGTAAAGCTAACTCAAAGGGATACAAATTTGATTGAATTAGTGATTTTCTCATTCGAATGTTTACTGGGTCAAAAATGGTTTCAATCTTGAGCTGAAAATCCGAAGCATACTTAAGCGATTGAAAATCAACATCATGTCCATATTTTGATCAAATTTCATTCCTTTTGACTTCTAATTGCATCCAATTGACCTTAGCATTCTCGAATCTTCATCATGAGGTTAGATACAACTTTTGAGTATTTACACTTTAGCGTCCAAACTTAAAAATCTTGTTCATTTCGGCGATTTTCCACTTCTTCGTGTGGCACCGAATCTACATCGTGTTTTGCCTCTTTCGCCATTTTATCCACAATTTCTTTTTGATCCATGCCAATAGCTTTATTTGATGAACTTTCTCGTATCTTTCACCATCTTAAAAATCCTATAAAACAACGCTAATAAACACATTAAAAACATTGAATACTCGCAAAATCTAGCTCACAATCAAATTAAAATGGTCAGAAATTCGTTAGTAAAACACACTCATCAAATACCCCCAAATTTAAGAGTTTGTTAGTCCAAGAGCAAACACAAATAAAAAAAAAAAGGACACAAACAATAATTCAATCAGATGGCTTGGCTTTTGGCTTAACATTGAGAACATTATGTCATATTCATGAATGATTTCGAGATCACAACGCAAGAGCTAAACGTTCACTTATCCCATGCAAAACAGTCATTTGTGTGTCACTTCCGAGCCCTCAATGGTCAATTATTTCCTTTCTTCGCTCATTAGATTCACACATCTCCAAACTTGTTTTCTTCTATTTGCTCACCATGATGTAATTCTAAAGTTTAATCTTATTTATCAATTTCTCACACCACTCTAATTTGGTTTAGTTCAACTGGTGACGTCAGCAATTCATTCATGTATTTTCCTTAATTATGAATGTTTCAACAATCTAATTTATACTGAGTAATTCAAACCTACTAGCTATCTAAGTTCCCAAGATTAGTCTCTTTGCGCACTTGTATACCAATACTTCTCCTTTTTTGTCTCTATTTTTTTTTCTGTTCAGTTATTACCTCACCCCTTTTTCCTTTTCTTGACCCTTGTAGCGAGTGTTATATCAATAACTCTCTAGTTTTTGCATACCAAAGGATACCAGGTTTTAAGAGACCCCTACGGACTTAATAACTCTAGTAAAAAAGATGTAGGTGTAAGGCATAGCTGAATAAGTGCAATTCTTATTTTCTATAAAATGGATGTGAAATTTATAGGAGCTAGATTTCTAGCATTTGGTCATCACCAAGCTTGTACCAAAAAGTCAAAGACAATTCACACAATCTATTTACATGGATGGAATCACCATAGTCTTAAATTATTTCTTTCACCGGTTAGAACGCCCCAAATTATTAAGTATATGGTTAAAGGATGTTGTAAATCATGGGTTAGAAGATCAAGCACCTAAGTTATCAATCTAGTCCATGCATATGAACCCTCATGTTCCTATATAGTACTACACTTAATACTCGTCCATAATATTATACTGCTTCACAGATATAGATAAAATCTCAACCCAAACATATAAATCTTTCACAGTCCACAAGCTAACACATGATCTCAAGTATATTCATCGTCACCCATGAACCCATCTACCTCACATAATCATGCAATTTTTTTTCTTTCTTTTTACACATTCACACGAAATTAAATAACAATTACACAATCATACTACTAAAAAAAAAAAAAAAGGAATGAAAAAAAAGACAACAATTAATCCAAATGATTCACCTCCAAACTTAAAACATGCATTGTCCCCAATGTGATAATAAATACAAAGGAGGGGTAGGACTTTCCTGAAATCATCTGTGGATGTCATCGCCATCACTTTGGTAAGATGGATCTTGGTTGGCTGGATAGTCACGTTATTGGCACACACTTGAGAATCTTCTTGCAAACAACATAAAGAGAATGTTATGATAATAGATTGAACAATCCTAAAACTAAAAACTAAGTAGTGATGATAATGAAAATGATAGAGCTTGTGTTAGCTCCCAAGAAGTGCTTAATTTAAAGTCTTTAGCTAGACTTTTGTACAAATGCTTCATGGTACTTTGACTATGGCTTTGGAGGTTCTACTTAACTTGCTTAATTTGACTTTGTCCTATATTTCACACGTCCTCCAAAATCATACTTTGCCCTTTTGAATACAGTATGACTTGCATGCATTGCTCAATTCGAACTTAACTAAGAATACTTCAATTTTCTCATCGACTCTAATCACAAAATCAATGAATCTGGAGGTTTGCATGCTAATTTCGTCTTCTTTGAATGGCACTAATTCATTTGGCTACTTCGTGATTAGTTTATTCATTTCTACATGTTCTTCTTCTTAAGTTGGTTCCTCGAGTTGAGTAATGAAGAGATCTTCCATTGGCATGTTATTTGGCTTGTCCAAAATTATTTGATCTTCAATCTTTTTATCTTTTTCCATTATGATGTCTCACGTAACAATTTCACTGTAATCAAATTGTTCTTCATAAGGATAATCGAAGCTATCTTTCCTCACTTCCACTGGAGTTGCCAATAACAAGCAATTTTTAGCGTAACAAAATGCACCATAATATTCAAAAGTCGGTCTAATCTCCCCATAAACAATAGATTTGATATTTAGTCCTGTTGGGAAGTCATCCTTATCAAATTCAATATATTGATTGTATCAGCACTTTTTAAGTTTTTGTCTAGAGAAGAATTCTCCAAAAAGCATGTCCCCTTCACTTAAGTTGGGATCAATCATTGTGAATTTTTTTTTATCTCTTGCTTCTTTTTATTCCCGGTCAATGGAGCAAAGAAATGAAAAAAAAATTATCAAACAAAAGCAAGAAATAATTAAAATCAATATTAAATAAAAATAGTCCCCGACAACGACACCAAAAACTTGATGTCTATTTTATATCCCGCAAGTGTACGGATCGTAACAAGTAATAAAGTGGACCTAAGAGTCCGGATATCATTCCCACGAGGACCACCATTTAACAATTGGTTCAAGTATTCCTAATTTTAATTTGATCGAAAATAAACAAAGATTTCGATGGCCAGTAGTCACCTCGTGCTATAAGGGCCTGTGTCCTCCATTGGTTATTGATAAGTGTATTTTATACACTTTTTCGTTACCTTGAATAACGATATTTGATGGCTCTTTTGACAAATTATATTCTAAATTTTTGTCTTTTAGGTTTAATAGGTGAAATTTTATTAAGGAAAAGGAATTGAAGGAATGAAGCAAAAAAGGGTGAAATGCAAAAGTTGGGAACCAAGTTGTAATAATTCAATAGTTGATCCGAACCATGAATCGAAGATTGAAATGTTTGGAGGTCAAATTGAATATTTTAGAAGGTGAATGACTTAAATTGAATCAAATAAGATGTGTTGCAAGAATAAAATGGCTCAATGATTGAATTGCATTATCTTGAAAGATGGAGGACTTGAAGAATAATTTAAGTAATAATGGCTTGAATTGGTGGTTGATTGGACATTTACATGCATGCATGAATTAAACTCATTCTTTAAGTGAAATAAAGGGCTGCAGGTGGGTTGGCAGAAAGAGAGTCATTTTTAGTCAAAGTTGGTGGCTATTAGAATTTTATTATGAGATATACACGTATAGAGAGAGAGGGGGGGAATATATTTTTATATATACTAGAGGCTGCCAGAATTTGGAGAAGAACACACGGCAATTAATTTTATATATTTTTCATACATAATTGAGGCTGAATTTTCAGAGACACGCATGAAAATTAGAGCAACAAAATTAATTGGAGGGCTGATAGGATTTGTCTACTGTCATTAAATTTACACGCACAGAAAACTTAAGGAGAGAGAGGGAACACGACATATTCAATTTTACAAATTATTCACGTTCCGCCAATTAATCTGGTGATGTCTTCCATAAATTCTTGTTTTTTTCTCATTAATATGCGTAGTTAAATTAAATTTTAGGACGAACAATATAATCTATTTGGGACCTTTATTTTTTTATTTGAGATTATTGTTCTTTTATATTTTATGTGTGGATTTTAATTATGTTTTTAATGCTTTGAATTTTCTGGCCAATTATTCAATGCTTTTGTGAACAACAATTACGTAGAGATACGATTATTGTTTAGATCACATATTAAAATTCGGTAAATTAATATAACGTGTAGAGATACCTATATTAATTACTGCGGTCATATAGGAATTCTTAGAACTGTTATTTCGTTTAATTAAATTTAATTTGTATAGAGATATGGAATTGAACTAATTAAATAGGCTCAACGAGAAATCGAAAGGGGTAAATTGAATTCAATAGAAGAATTCGACCGAACACTACTTTAATTTTATGAATCTCGATATTAGAAATAAATGTGACCAATAGGTGAAGTTGTTCCGCCGTAATCCCCATTTATTAATTGAATTCTCACTAATTTTATGTTGCATTCACTAAATTTCTAGTAGTTAGATTTAAAAATCACATTCAATCATTTTTTATTTATTTATTTTCATTAAATATAAGTTAAGAATAATAAATTGAGTATTAAAGTATAGTCCTCATGAGAACGATAATCCAGACTCAAAAGATCCACTTTACTGCTTGTTACGATCCGTCCACTTGCAGGATAAAATCGACAACAGTTACCAGCCGCATGGCACTCCCTTAAGATCTCCTTCCTTAAGCCTCTAACATTGGGCACGTAGAGGCAATTCCGTTGTGATTTTTGATACAACTATTTAAAAATATGTGAATTTACATCAAGAGTGATTTAGAACTTAAATAATGAAGAAACTGCTAATGGAAGAGTCTATAAGTGAAAGGCTGGAATTGAAAGAGCAGAAGTTGCATAGAGCTAAGATGAAGACGAAGATCAAGAAATTTGATTCAAAGAAATTACTTAGAAGAAAAGAATGTAACTTTGAAAGTTATAAAGTTAGTATAATCAGAGAAGATAGCATTGCCATATGTGAAGAACAAGACACATATGAATTTAAGGAACTTCACATATGAATTTAAGGATGAAATCAAACGAGAAACTGATTTCAAATCGTCATCACTATCAAGTGGAAGGGATGGATGGAAAGATTTTGTTGATGCCAAAATATGCTTCCAATAAATTATTATTGGAGGCCAATAGCAAAATAATTCCAAGAGTAGAAAAGGTGCAAACAAAAACCCGACAGGATTCGAGATGTCTCTGTTTGATTGTTCTCATTGGACTTACTGGAGGTCGAATACTTGCACTTGTGATTGCCTTATTATGGTGCCTACTGTTAAAATCCAGCAAAACACCACTACAATGACTCATAAAGCTGCCTATGATAAAGTATTTTACTGATCAATCTAGTTAGACAATTTTGCTTGTATAATCCTCAGAACTTTGCTTCTTGTGAAGTGCTATACAAACTTTAGAGTTACTGAATGCTCCTCCTTCGTTTGGCCTCTCAACTTGAGGTTTTGTTTCTAATATGTACAATTCATGAGTTATGGATGCTTCATTTAGTTGTCTTCTTTATGTTTTCTGTATCGACCTGCGATGAATGGAAGGATGACTATTTATCTTAATTCTTGAAACTATCCTTAATGAAAATAAGACTTAATAATTGATAAATAGTAGGTTGGGAAACTTTTGAGTGATTAGTAGTGAAGTAGTTGTTATAAAGTTGCTTTCTTTTCTTTCTTGCGGAGTCTTTTAGTGTTCTCTTTAGAAAACAGATTATTGGTGTATGGTCCTGATTTTATGAGCCATTCACCACATGAAGTAAAATATCAGTTTGAGTTTTGCTTTTATCATTTCATTATAAATTCCCTCTTATCTGCCCCCTGGTTAATCTTCTTCCATTGTAATCTCCTTGTTGGCTATATGTTTTTTTTCATTGTTAGCAACGTCTTTCAATTATTACCTCAAGAATTTTAAGCTGAAGTTCGTGATTGGGTTCATCTAGTATTCGTTGCTTAAAGAAGGCCCCTGTCGCCTTTCCTTAATTTATAGAGGCAAGAGTTATGCTTGTAGGTAAAGTGGGCATCAATTGTCGTAAATCTTCATATTTCTCATTAGACTTTTTTATATTACAAAGCTATCTTTGCAATGTCATTGATTTAAGAGAGGGATTTGTGTCAGTTTGGTAGTCGACACTTCACTTGAAGGCCAGAGTGTTATATTTATTTTCCTTCTTGTCGAACATGAATATTCGTCAAGATTGTTATGTTTTTAGTACCATCGGTTAGAAATTAGAATCTAACACGGTGAGGAAGTGACAAGTTTTATTTTTATGGGCCAACTTTCTCCACTTTGTTCTCCTTCCATAAGCAATAGTTTGATTATTTGAATTAAAATTTTTCTCATTAGTATGTCTTTGAAATATTTATGTGAATTGATGTTTTGGTCCTCAGAGCTCCATATGGGATGTACTATAACCATGCATGCTGTCTCCTCTTTTACCTGAATATGTTTCTTACTTTTGCCACATTACAGTACAAGCATTTTTACCCTTTCTGGAAGTCTAAAAAGGGTAAAAAGGACCAGGCTGTACATTTGGTTCAGCAAAGGTCATATTTATGCACTATCCTTTTGTTTCAAAATTTTGATATTTATTTTAGAAAATATAATTATGATTTGATTTAATAGATTTCATTAGATGTTTCCTACCTAGAATATGACATTTGAAACCTTATATAAAGGGTCTTATGCAGCTCCTGTTTGACAACCATGATTTGAAAACTCATTTTTCTATACTTATTATCAACTGTATATTCACACAATAAAATATTCTACGCGTAAACTCAAAATTTTTACCTATTTTTTAACCATACATTATCCTAAAAATTACGGTTCAAAATATTTTTTTCTCTAAATAATGATTATCAAACAAGGACACAATGTAGGTCGTACAATGTCAATAATGAAAATAAAAACTATATTTTCTCTATCTTAAATTATACTTCGTCCATTTATTCTTATCCCCTCTCTCTCTCCCCATCTCGTCCTATTCCTTTCTTTTTCCTCTTATTTCTCTTCTTTTCTGCTCCTTTCCCTTTCCCTTCTCTTATAATTTTTTGATTGTATCCTAAATCATTGTGGGTTTCATGAAATTTATGGTTAAAAATTAATTATTAATTTTGACTTATATTTTTACCAAGATTTTAAGCTCTACAAAACAAGGGCTCATCTCCAGCAGCTTTAAACCCTAATGTTGGATAGAGCCGTTATAGTACTGATTTAATTTGTAATGATCTTGACAAATATAATTTAATTTGAGTCGTGTTAGACTTGGTATTCTCATACATAATTCAGACGGACTACCGAGTTGTTCTTGTACGAGTGTGAAAATTGGTAGTTTTGCTTTCAACCCAAAGTGTTAGGCCAGTTAGTCCGTGCCTCTTTCATTCAGTTTCAAGCATTCCAATATAAAAATATGCTCTCAATATGCTTAACAATCATACTACATGTACAAAAATGGTTGATAGTTTCTTGACAGATTGCTATCCGTCAAGATTTAGCCCCCGTTTAGCCCCCATTAATTTCAATTCTATTACATTTTTTTTTCTCTTATTTTCAACTACACAATATTCTATAAAATAATATTACATGAAAATAAAAAAAAATTCTTTCTTTTTCAACCACATGTTTTTCAAAAAAAAAAACTATTTCGCACATTTTCATTTCCACAAAATGGCGGCCAAATGGGGGCTTAATTAGATGTTGGACAAAAAATACACTTCAACCAAACAATGTAGTGTTGCCACTTGTATATCTATAATGGTTTTTGTATATTTATCTGTACAAGGAGCTTAATTTATACTTGATTAGCATGCATCAATGATAGGAAGTTTGAAGAGTTATTTTCAAATTCACAATGGCACATTTCTACTTAATTTCAAGTTAAGAAGAGGTATACCTTACATGTCTTTAGAACAAAGGCGTTCAAGTGCGTTTATGATCACCTTGACTTTGAGTACTAAAGGGAGCTCGATTTCAAGATACTTGATAAGAAAATAGGAGCGAGAATTATATTATTAACTAATTAATATAGCCATCTTTAATTAATTAATGAAATGTTTCAATAACTGATCTCATTTAAAGAAATAGAAACCCTTAGTATGGTGATTTGACATGATGGATGAAAGAGTTGTCAACCTGCAAGGCCTTTGTAAGCAAACCATCATTAATCAATGGATTTGATCAAAAAACAGTATTAGCAATGGTAATGGCACCAGGATTGTCGTCGCTCAAGAAAGTAATAGTCACAAGTACAACATTCCCATGCCGAACATCTTCTTGCAAGTGAATAAGCTCAGGTGTAGATTTAGAATTTTCGTTAAGCAGGATTGAAATTTAAGAAAGTCAATGTAAAAACAAAATTATGTATAAAGTCTAAAGTCTAAAGGACATTATTTACTTAATTAATTCCCGACAAGGATTTAAAACATAATATTCATCAACAATAGAATCTAGATCTATTTTCTCAACATTTTTTTCCCAATTAAAAGTATCATATAATCAATAATAAAGTCACCCTCAATTTTGTTGTGAATTATCGTATCGACATGCTTCATTAAAATGCTTGATCAATACTCACTGTAGAAACATGTAATTTAAAACAAGACGAACCAATATAATCATCATAATGTAAGTCTCCAGCATTTTAATCTCTGTCGATTGTCAATATAACTCAACAAGTCTAAATACTTAAAATTGAGGCTCACACTTCATATCTAGCTCATAATGTAGTAACTCCCACTTTTTTGCAAGTATGCATGTTGCAAAAGCTTGCTCAAAGGATCGTCAAAATGGTGTTTTTTCAAGCTCAGTCCAACGTTACCTTTCTCGACTAAACAACCATTCCAATTGGTTCCAATCCACAACCCATATATTCACCTCGATTGCTTCTCAAACTCATCCACAAGGGACAAGATAACGGTGATGATTTGTAGCCACAAAGGCAAGAAGAAAACACAAAGTTAATCACCAATTTTTCGTACACAAAGTTAACCGGTTTCTTCTCTTCAAAGGGGCTGCATTTTTCTTCTTATTTTTCTCACAAATCACACTAGAAAACGGCTAGGGTTATAGCCATATAAATAGGGTTAGTTTATGCTTTCAATTGGATCAATAACAAAGCTAAATGGGACAAGATTCAAAGTTATCTAAGAGAGATAGAAAAAGGTCGGGTAGAGCTTGTGGATTTGGATGTTGGTACTTATTTCATTCATCGGGCTAGGCCTATGAAATATATATTCTCACGTTAACATCATAGCCCGAATTTATTGGGTATCGGAACCCAACAAATCTCCATCTAGATGCCCAATAAACCTGCAGACAATCAAAACACAGAGTTATTTATTGCATAATCAAGATAGCCCATAAAATTGAAATCACAGACCTTAGGTCATGTTTCAGACCCGCAACACATACCATACTTACTCCATGTACTCACCACGGCTAAAGTCAAGAATACCCAAGTAGAAGCAAATATTTATAATAATCAATCGAGAGTAAGTAATAATGCAATGATGATATAATTTAGGATAACACACACAGATCTTTTCAAAAAATCACGTTCACATGGAAGAACATTAACACCAAGTTAATTAACAAATGGCCAACACATGCAACAAATGCATAAATGACCCCCCACAAAAAGATTTCACCACACTTATCCTATCACATTTCGTGTTGCTCACACCTCGAGAACACATATCTCCCCTCCTCGTCTACCATGCTCACTAGACTAATCACTTAACTCATGTCTAACTGGTAAGCCACAACAGATCCTAAGTCCATGGGTTAATCCTCTATCATTACATCACTTCTCCTATTCTACGTGGATAATGGGTCTCCACCTAACAGAAGTGATAGAAGTGCCTCTTACATTCCATCTGATCAGGGTCTCTTCACAGATAATGATTCTAGACATTTAATCACCTCACCACTCGTGATTCAAGTGTCACACTCTACATTCCCAATACAAAACCACTAATGTATCCCTAGGTATCTATACTCCACCTCACCAATAGACATACAACACACTGCTAATGCATCCTAACCCACTATGTATGTAAATAGTTATACCAAATAATCATATTGTCTCAAATTCATGCAAATGCATGTCTCAAACACATTGAAAATGTAACATATAATCATACAAAAAAATTAGGCAATCACACATAAATAGAAAGGATTATATACAAATGCACATGCAGTAACTAGGTTTGCTCTCAATAAACCTCACCAGGGTCATCAATCAACCCTATCGTCAAATTCGCCTCACCTCTCATCTCGCCATTCTGCTTATCCTTCTTCTCGGGATAATCCATAATAAAGTGTCCAGACTTACCATAGCTGTCACACCAGCTACCACTAAACTTGTCTCGTCCTTCACCCTTCTTCTTACCATCCTCATCATTCGAGTACTTCATTATAATCCTCATCATATGTAACTCACCACTCCCGTATCTTTCTTTTTAGCCATAATCACCATCTCTTTATTCTAAAGGAAGTATATGACAGTCTCACCTGTTAAGTTGTCTATGCCATACTTAATTGCATTTTTAACCTCTCTATATGAATCAGACATGGAATTAAGCAAAATAATGGGTTTATATGTTTCAAACACCTTTTCATCACAATTAATAATATCCTAAACAATTTTGTTAAAAAGATCCAAATTGTTATTGAGATCCTCTGAAGGATCCATCTTAAAATTGAAAATCGTTCAAATAAATACAATTTATTATGAGTAGACTTAAACAAATAAAGTCCTCTAATTTTTGCCAAAGTTCTTTTGTAGAATCAAGTTTTTCAAACTTTCTTCAGACATTATCAAATAGGTGTAAAATAATTGAAGTGTAAGCAAGTTCATCATATTCCTCTTTTTGTGGTTCTGTCAACTTTGTAGGAAATTTACCATCTATGATTTTTGAAACTTTTTGTCGAACCAAAATTCCCTTCATCGTTTGTTGCCAAATTTAAAAATTTCCTTTCCCATTGAAAATTCCAACTTCAAAATGTGAAGACATTTTGAGAAAATAGATCAACCAAATGCACGGATAGGTTACACAAAGTAATCCTAAGGGCGCAATATGCACCGTTCTAGATTTCTAGGGTTTCGTAAGATTCACGATCTTAGATCAAGGAAATATTCAAACAGGTCAAGTTTGGTATTCTAATAGGATAATCAATACAAGATGAATGTATGTTAACATAAAATTTAAATTATCACGCAATGCAGTCTCACACAATGACTATCTAACAATTAGAGCACAAAATCAATTACCAACTTGCAATCAACTTCAATACTTCAAATATGGCAAATACCTCCTAAATTTGTAACACAAGTAATGGTTACCCCTTCGTGGTAACCCCAATCCCAATGTCACCCCATATGATGACGCACAGAAATTTAAATTTAAATTGGGATAAGCCAATATACCAGAGTAGATCCATCTAAGTCCGTAAATTATGAGATATTCGAATTTATCACCTTAGGACCACCACTATTCATCATCAAGTCTCCAACAACTGCAACAACCAAACAACCACGATCGAATCCCAAAAATGTGAAGAACAACTCTATCCAGATCCCATTTTACAACCTGAAACGGAAAACTAACAACACCAAAATGTTAGAAATGATGTTAGGAACAAATTACTTGAAGACACCGTCGCTTGAAAATGCTGCACGCGCTCTCATACACTGACAAGACTCTCTGCATATGGTTGCCATGCGCCGCCATCGATGACATGCCTCTGATCACAGGAATTGCCTCTACTTGCATGTCACTCCAGTGGTCTCCATTTCACCAAAAGCCTTCCAGATTGGCCGAAAATCACCAAAATAGAGGCTTTTTTTGGGCAGTTTTTCGGATAATTTTTTGAACTATTTTTTGCTTCATTTCTATCAGTTTTCTGGACAGTTTCACAAGCCAAATCTACTACCCTGAATCTCTGATACCATTTTCCGCAGAAGCTTCTCCAAGGATCATCAAAACTATATTTTTTAGGCTCAGTTTAATAATCCACCTCGGTTGCTTCTCAATCTCACCACAAAGGGCAAGATAACGATGACGATTTTTAGCCACAAAGGCAAAAAGAAAACACCACAAAGGAAGGCAAGGAAGAGACCATAAACACAAAGTTAATCACTGGTTTTTGGATACAAAGTCAACCGATTTCTTCTCTTCAAAGGGGCCACATTTTTCCTCTTATTTTTCTCACAAATCACACTAGAAAATTACTAGGGCTATAGCCATATAAATAGGGTTAGGTTAGACTTTTAATTGGATCAATAACAAAGCTAAAGGGTCAAGATTCAAAACCATCCAAGAGGATATAATGGGTCGAATAGAACCTGTGAATTTGGTTGTTGGTACTTATTTTATTCATCAGCCTAAGCCTCTGAAATATATAGTCTCACGTTAGTATCATAGCTTGAGATTTATTGGGTAGGAAGCATCCTATCAAACAACCACGACTCTTCCCAAAACCTCAAGATAAAGTGACATATGCTCTCATTTATATGCATATTGTGTTTTAACAATAAGAATACAAAAGTATTCATCTTCAACTTTCATCAAATCTTCCATCATACTCTATTGGTCATAATGCGCAAAACTTACTTTTTGAAAATCTGGTGCAATTTATTGGCATTTTGTCAAGGATGGAACTCAACTTTGGTTCTCATTGCAACCGTAACTCCGACAAAGGCATGTTCCAGCTGTAATCAGCTAAAATGTTAACCAAATTGAAATGAAAATAGAATTGGGGAGAGGGTAAAAGAGAAAATTAGAAAGGGATGAGAAAAGCTGTTGAATTATTTCAACAAAGTTTACTGAACATTTCAGATTACAAAAGCTACCCTTCATTTCCCTAATTCTGCATCCATAGTCTTCCAATACAGAGAAAATGCATATCTTCAAACAAAATGCAAAAGGCATGTTTTAACTAACTTAATACAACTTGATGAAGACAAATCAGTGTTGTTAGGTTGTAAGTAAATTTGAATTTCCATTACTTCCATTGGTTGTCTTTTTCCAGTTTTCTCCCATTTCTTCCTATCTGATCTTAATTTCTTTCTCCCCCATTGATTCTCCACGTGACACATTTTCCAATGCAACTTTACTTTATAAGTTGTAGAAAATTCCTATGATTTAGTGAGGAAGGAGATTTATCTTGACCTTTGAAGGTACAACTTTGAAATGCTTGGCATTGAACACTTTTTACCGAAGTCATTATATGCAAATGTTTTTTTAAAGTTCCACTTCTGATACTGTATGCATAACCTTTTCAATAAGTTGAGACGGTATGATTAAAATATTGAATTGAGCTACTTGTAGCTTCTTGTTTGACATTCCCTTTATGTAGCACAATCTAGGTAGTGATATAAAAGATTATTGGGAAAATCAAAGGATATGATGCTGCCATGTGGAAAAAGTCAAGAAAGATGTAAACATTGATGTATATGTAGCAAAACTGTAAAATGATTAGCTCTTGTCACACACATAATATGATATATTAAACTAGCATGAGCAAGAAATGTACACTTATTTTAATTTTTAATCATCTCCCAATTGTTATATTCTTCAGCAACTAATTTCCAATACCTAAACGAATTAACATCTTTTTGAAAAAGAAAGTAAAAATAACAATATGCCATTTCCATTGAAGAAGAACACTCCAACCAAGGAAATTTAGTGAACAATTTTTGCAAGAAACAAAGTGCATATATATATACATTTGGCTTTCCCTATCGTTGGATACTCTTTAAGCTTTAGTAGATGAAGCCCTAATTTCTAGAGATGAAATTGAAGGATATTGCACGGTCGGAATTGAAGACTGATTTTCAATCAATTCATCATGAAGTGTACTTTGGCTAGATTGATCAATCTTTATAACGATTGAAACAATGTCTTTCTTAAAAACCCTGAGGGCCCCCACCGCCCCGCCCCTGAAGTATCGTGAAGGAGGTAAATCGCGAGATGTACTCAAGCAGATTAGGGAACAAGAGTTTGTATGTACACTGGTGTCCACAAAGAGTCTAATTCTACATCTCAGAAATCGAACCCTCACACTTTAGCTGCCAATAAGGCTGAGACTATCTCAGTCCTGTCTTTTGCACCACTTGGATATGCCTCGAGGTGCAAAAACAATGTCTTTCTTCTCTTGGCAGAAGGTGACCGTGGATTTGTAAATTCTCAACAACCTTAAAATGAAAAAAGTTAGGAGACAAAGCACAACGACCCTATACTAGAAAGATAATGAAAAAACAAATGACATTATTTAAGTCAGCAAAGCAACAAAAATACAAGTTATTCAATAATAAGTTTACAAAATAAATACAATACAATTTAAAAATATGGGGCATTTATTATGCAAATACTCCTTTTTTCTTTTGTTTGATATTTTTATCGCATTGAATTTTTGTCAAACTTTTTTCAATGGTGCAGTTATTAAACAAATAGTCATCAAAGTAGGAGTATCACGAAATTATGGGTTAATTAGGTTTGAATGATGTGAGATGCTTTAGGTAACGACGCTTACGATGATTATTATTTAGTCTTATCAGTATACTTAAAAAATAAATTTTACTCACTCTAGAATAGTCTATTCCATCCAAATTGTAACTTCCATTAAAATCATATAGATATGGGGCATTTTTAAGATGAAATATACACAAACTTTTGACTCAACACTCTATTAATTCATTGAAATAGCAAATTATTTATATTCTTATGGGGCCATTTATTTATATGAAGGGTTATAACCTTTTTTTGGACCCATTTAAGTTTTATTTGATGAAACGATTATTAAAATAATTAACAAATTTCAAATAATGAGTCTTAAAATACTCTTAATTTGAACATAAATTTTTATAGCATAGTTAACAAAAAAAAAAAAAGAATTAGTTTATTTAATAATTTTAATGATCAAATTCGACCTCGATTCAACCTTGTAGCTCTTGACTTTTTCTTTTTTTTTTTTTCGGGTCAATATCCAATCAATTTTCATGACATTGGCATTTACTCATTCAGATGGGGAATGTTTGTTGTCCAGGTCATAGAGGAATATATATTAACTTATACTGGAAATGGATATGCCGTAAATTAATTGTTAATAGACAAGGTCCTTATTGCAATGTTCATCCTAGCCAATTCAATTAAACAAGAATTTATCATACACGCTAATGCCAAATAGCTAAGCATTAATTATTGTCATCTTGTACGTATAATCCAACGTCATACTTTTAATTTGACTTTTTCGATTTGTTTTTCTCTTATTCTTAATTTCATAGGTCGTTTGAGATTCGACACTGTTTAAAAAAAAAAAGAAAAGAAAATAAAAAGAAACGGGAGATTGGATTGAACGTCAAAAAAAAAAGAAACGTGAGATTGAATTGAACGTCTACCTCAATTGTACATGACATAATTTGACTCGATCAATTGTACGAAGTGCAAAAGATTGCTGCTTTATTAGCTAATTGATCACGTTTTAGTTTTTTAATTCCTTTGGCTTTGAGTATTGGTCTATTCTTGCATTTTATAATATATGTAAATTAACATGTTCATACGTATAAACTATCTTTATAAAATTTTATAATTGTGTTAAAATATTTATTTTGTTATTTATTACTTAACAACTTAGGTATATTTAGCCTATGTATGCCTCATATTTATAAATTATTTATAAATACTCAAACTACTTTTATTCGCACAATTTAAGATATCCATCAGTACTATAGTATTCATCACTCATTTTATCTATTTGTAATTTATAACGTTTATATACACTTCCCAAACATGCACTAAGTTGTTGCAAATAGCGATAAATCTCGGTTCAAAATTAAAATTTTACTCTTTTATAATCATAGTATTATGTTTTGGGTTAACTTTAGAACTATTATACCAATTCAAGATTATTGTTTCCAAACTAAGGTTCATGGTTCAAGGGTCAGTATCCCCCTCACCAAAAAACCGTTTTTGATTTGGATAAAATTAAATTTTTAATAGATTTTGATAAAAGTTAGTAAAATGTATAGTTGAAAGTTGATAACATTTTATGAATCTCAAGAAATGTGTGATTGAAAATGAGTTTTGAGAAAAAGTGCATATTAAATATTGGAACCAAACATGAGATTTTGCTCGTATATCTTTAAACAATGTCTCACACGAGCAACACTTGACGTTTAATGTTTTCACCACCCACTTACCATGAAATTTGAAAGTTAAGAATCCATTTCTTAATGAAGTTGAGTGCAGACCCAAAGTTAAGAATCCATTTGTTATGAGTCCTATTGAGTTGTATATGTGGGTGTAAAATGGAGGGTAGGAGTTAGTTAATTCGTGCTTCGCTTGATTAATTTTATATAATTCGATATAAATATGTCTTTCATATACATTTGGCATGGTACTCGCCTAATCATTTTGTATGAAAATGACATCTTAGGGCCTTAGGCAATCCGAAACTACTTCATTTTGGAGTTGAGAACGTGTCTTTTAATTAAGTCGACTAAAGAATATCATCAGCAAAGTGTTTCTTTTGTGTGCATTTATTATCACCTTGACGACTTTGACTATGAAAAGAAGCTTAATTTCTTGGTTGTCGATAAGCTAACATAAAAAACTTTAATTAATGAAACAAATTAATAATTAATGAAACAAATTAATAACAGATAGCCTAATGAACTAGAAGTTACATCCTCCGTCTAGCATTCTAATTCAAATACTAGTAAGGTATTTATCCCTCGTGTCATGCCTGAAAATGGTAAGAACCTTGCCTATGCCAATCTAAAAGACCAACTCGAGGCTGTTCTACGTTGAGAAAGAGAGACCCTTAGTATGGGGATTTGAGATTACGGATGATCGATTTGTCAACTCGGAAGGCCTTGGCTAGTAAATCATCATTAATAGATGGATTTGATCCAAAAACAGTATTAGCAATGGGAATGACACCCGGATTCTGGCTGCTCAAGAAGGCTATAGTCACAGCATTCCCATGCCCAACATTTTGTTGAAAGTGAATGAGCCCAAATGGGAAGGCAAAAACATCACCCTTCTTCAAAACTTTCGAAAACAGCTTGTTTTCTGGATCTGAGGTGACAAATCCGACGAGTACTTCCCCCTCCAGCACTATCAAAATTTCTGATGCTCGTGGGTGTCGATGGGGAGGAACAACCCCACGTGGTGCGTAGTCGACTCGTACGGTGGAGATGCCAAGAGTGTTGAGCCCCGGAATTTCATCCACGGTTGGCCGGTTTACGAAGGACCCCAAGGGATTTGATGTGTTTCCAGGTTTATGTAGTCCGAAGAAGAAGAAGTGATCAGCTGTTACCTTTTTAGGGTCTAGACATGCATGACCATTCACTCTCACTGCATTACAACAAACAACACACGTAAGTTTAACGTTTAAAAATAAATAAATAAATAAAATTGAGGCTTTAGCGATGAAAAATCCCCGAACCTGGACTATCGAAGTCTGCTACGCAGAAATCTTGAAGCGGGCTAGGTTCACCAGCGTGTGCTAGTGTCCATCCAATGGCAAGAAGACTAATTAGGGTTAAAACAAGATTTACCATTTTTGCTGAACTTCGAGTTATAACTTACAACCTTTGAAGAGAATTAGATATATCTTGATGTGGAGTGATTAATGGCAAGAACCCTATATTTATAATATGACCGCTAAGGTTAGGGATTTACCGAGAAGACGAAGTCATAAGCCTGCCGTCCATGCTTCGGTCCAATGTTTTTCAATATTAAAAAAGAAAAGAAAAGCACACACGAAACCTTATATGAACTGTTCAACGTGTCACATGAAAAATTACAACTAAATAATAGATAATAATATGGAAATATAGATTTATTAAATTGTATATTGAACATGATTAAGTCCTACATATTCTTTGAAATTCATTTTTTTCTTGAAATTATTTTCGTTAATATAATTTTGCATGTGGCTCATAACTTTTTCCTATTTTTCAACGAGATATTCTCCGAAAAAAAAATAAACACATTTTGCAATTTCTATTACGAAAAAATTCTACATCAAACGTGCCCTGAGAAATATAAGGAAATGAAAATCCATTAATTATGTAGTACAATATATACTCTTTATACTATGTTGTATATATCAAACATCACATGGATATTGCAGCTTTCCTTATTAAAAGTTGTACTTTGATAATTTTAATTTATGTGTTTTTAAGATTATTTCACACCAGTTATCTATGTATTGTTGTCTCATTTGTTGTCTATCGATCAAGTTTTGATACATTCTTATAATTTAACATGTTGAAATTCAATGGATACATAATTCATCATTTAAGAGAAAAATAAAAATAAAAACTTTGTTCCGCTAAGTTCATTCGAGGGACAACCAACAAGATAATTCCCAAGTCTGAATATATTTATATTTTACAAAGAATAAATTGATGGTCATTAGACAAGGTCCTTAGTTACAGTACATGCATGCAAGCCTAACCATTATATTCGTCTTGTAAGTAAAATCCAACCTTGTATGTATGTTTAGTTCTTGACCTTATCAACTTGTTCTTTATTTGACTTCTTCAATTTATACGAAGTAGAAAAGATTGTTGATTGATCAACTAATTGATCATCATTTAGCTTTTTGATATCTTCGCGTATTGGATTATTAATGTCCATTTTCGCTGATAACCAAATGAACTGACTATGTAACGAAACTTGTTCAAATTTCAATGTCAAATGACAAACTCATTCGTTGATGACATATAGAAGAAGAATAAGTATAATATTTATTTACTTTCGTGCCAATAGAAGAACGTTATATTGACAGGTAGAGATTACCAATAAGATTTGCTGCACTCAGAGAACAGTAATTTTCGGAAATTGATTTTTATCACGTGGAAGAATTAGGGGAATTTGGTCGGTTGTTTTCAGTTTTATAAAACACTTAAAAATAAGTATTTTTGAAAATATATTTTTGAAAGCAAAATTAAATTTGTAATGTAAAATTCAAAATATATTTTTGATATTTTGAGTGCACTGCAAACACTCAAAACATGGGAAATGAAATAATCAAATTCCTCCTCCAAATGGCAAATCTAACCCACCCAACTTCCAAAGAAATGTAACTCATCATCTACGATGTTAGTCATGATTTTGTTCTGAATGCATTTTCCACAATCTTAAAAAAAAAAAAATTGAAAATAAATCAAAATTCAAAATTGAAACGAAGTACATTTTGAGCACTTACAACATTCTTAAGACTATTAATATGGAGACACAAAGTATTCCTCCCTTTGTAAAAACTAAATACTATTATCATAATCATAATTAAAAATTGCAAAAAAGTTGTCCTTAATTATGGTTCAAAGCTAGAGTTGAGAATTTTTACTGGAACAAGTTCTAGGAGGAAGAAAAAATGATCGAAAACGAAAATTGATATTTGATCCAAAAATAGTATTAGCAGTGGGAATGTGTTGTCTATTATATATCTCGCAAGTGTACAGATTACAACAAGTAATAAAGTGGACCTAAGAGTCCGGATATCGTTCCCACAAGAACTACTATTTAACAATTGGTTCAATTATTCCTAACTTTATTTTGATTGAAAATAAAAAAACGAATTCGATATTGTGATTTTTGATACAACTATATGAAAATATGTAAATGCCCACAAAGAGTGATTTAGAACTTAAATAATGAACAAATATTATTCCTATTAATCATCTGTACATCTTAAATCAAAATTCATATCTCATATAGTGTTCGGTCAAATTCTCCTATTGTATTCAATTTACACCTCTTGAGTTCGCATTGAACCTATTTAACTAATTCAATTCGATATCTCTATGTGAATCAAGTTGTTGTTGTTGTTTGTGAATGAATTTTTTTTTTTTTTTTTTTTTTTTTTTTTTTTTTTTAAAGGCAAAATGTACTAGTATACCAATACCTAGTGATGTCAAACTCACTAGTGCACTAAGAGATTTATTTATTCAAACTCACTAGCTATCTAAGCAATTTGAAGATGACAATATGCAATCTCTTAGTGCACTAGTATATGCAATTACACACATCAAACGTATTGAAAGTGTAACATCAACATTGCAACAGAATTAAGTGACCACATACATGCAGAAAGGATTACATACAGATGTAATGCAAGAACCAGGTTTATTCTCTCAATAAACCTCACTAGGATCACTACTCGGTCCTAAAGTCACATTCACCTTGTCTCTATCCTCATCTTTCCTTTTATTATCATCCTAGGATAATCTCTTTCAACTATGTCCAAATTTTACCACAGTTAAAATATATGTTATTTTTCGCACTTACCTTGGACCTACATTTGCCACCGATACCAAATAATGACCACAAGTAAAGTATGAATATAATTCACATAGAATAGTTCAGTAAAATTTCCTAAGGCCACATGCAATTCTAATAATGTAGAAAAATTGACAGCAAATTCACAAAGAATTTAAGGTAAATAATTAACAAATAATTCCTAGGTCTAGCAACAGGCAATAGTTACCCTTTTATGGTAACCCCAAACCTAATGTCACTCCACATGATGACTTCTAATGCGAAAAATAAATAATTACCATAACAATATTTTAACTGCAATAATAAAAGGTAAAGAACACGATACCGAGCGGACCAAATCTAAAGGTCTGTAAATATCGAGAGATGTGAATTCACCACTTCAGGACTATCACTATTCATCCTAAAGTCTCTGGAAACTGCAGCAACCAAAAAATTACGATCGAGTCTTCAACGCCTGAAGAACAACGCTATCCAGATTCTACTGTGTACCCTGAAACAGAAAACTTCCAACACAAAAAATGTCAGAAATAATATGAGGAACAAACTGCCTGAAGGGACCTCCTAGGGATTCCCTCTCATGCGCCCTCATGCATCGTCTCTTCCCTCTGCGCGTGGTCCACACGCGTCGGAGCTGACCGTCACGCGCCTACTTGCAGGGTGCGCCTCCTCCTGCACATCACGCCAGTAGTCTCGGTTTTCCAAAACTCCTTCTGGATTGATTAGAAAATGCAAAAAATGGAAACTGATTTTGACAATTTTTGGACAGCTTCTTCGATCTGATTTCTACTGCGTTTCTGCCGATTTTCTAGATGATTTCTGGTAGATTTCATGAGCCAAAACCTTCACCTTGAAGCTCTGATACCAATTTTTGTGGAAGCTCTCTCAAAAGGATCTTCAAACGATGGTTTTTCAGACTCAGTCTAACGTACCTTTCTCTACCAACAACCAATCCAACCGGCTCCAAACCACAACTAATATAATTCACCTCGGTTGTTATTCAATCTTACCCATGTAGGACAAGAAAAGATGATGATTTGTGGCCATAAGGGCTAGGAGAAGACACCACAAAGGTATACTATGAAAGAACCACCAATTACACAAAGTAAACATGTGTTTTGGACACTTCTAGGGGCTGTTTTTTCACTCACCAAGATGGCAGCCAGGATTCTCCTTTTTCTCACACAAAGTCTCACAAAACATCACAAGAAAGAGGCTAGGGTTATATCCATATATATACTCTAGGGTTAGGATTTAAGTTGGACCATTAAAGAGATAAACGGGCCAAGATTCAAGCCATCCAGAAGGAATACAGTTGGGTCGGGTGTAGCTCATGGACTTGGTTGTTGGACTTATTTCATTTATTGGCCTATACCTATGAAATAATATTAACCCACGTTAATATCATAGTCCAGGATTTATTGAGTATCAAAAAGCCAACAAGTTGCTTTCTTTTCTTTCTTGCAGAGTCTTTTAGTGTTCCCTTTAGAAAAACAGATTATTGGTGTATGGTCTTGATTTTATGAGCCATTGTTTGAGTTTTGCTTTGTCATTTCTTGATAAATCCCCTCTTTTCTGCCTGTTGGTTAATCATCTTCCAGTGTACTCTCCTTGTTGGCTCTATGTCTTTTTCATTGTTAGCAACATCTTTGAAGAATTTTAAGCTTGAAGTTTGAGATTGGGTTCCTCTAGTGTTCCTTGCTTAAATAAGGCCCCTGTCGCCTTTCCTTAATTTAGAGAGGCAAGAGTTATGCTTGTAGGTAAAGTGGGCATCAATTGTCGTAAATCTTCATATTGTTCATTAGACTTTTTATGTTACAAAGCTATCTTTGCAATGTCACTAATTTAAGAGAGGGATTTGTGTCAGTTTGGTAGTCGACGCTTGACTTGAAGGCCAGAGGGGGGTATTTATTTTCCTTCTTGTTGAACATGAATATTTGTTAAGATTGGTATGTTTTTAGTGCCATCTTTCAGAATCTAACACGGTGAGGAATTGACAACTTTTATTTTTATAGACCAAATTTCTCAACTTTGTTCAATAGTTTAATTATTTGAATTAAAAAATTTTCCCATTAGAATGTCTTTGAAATATTTAAAAGAATTGATATTTTGGTACTTAGAGCTCCATAGGGTATGTACTATAACCTTGCATGTTGTCTCCTTTTTTACTTGAACATGTTTCCTACTTTTGCCACATTATAGTACAAGCATTTTTTTCCCTTTCTAGACGTGTAAAAAGGACCAGGTTGTCCATTTGGTTCAGCAAAGGTCATATTTATGCACTATCCTTTTGTTTCAAAATCTTGATATTTATTTTAGAAAACATAATTATGGTTTGATTTAATAGATTTTATTAGATATTTCCTACCTAGAATACAATATTTGGATACCTATATAAAGGGTCTTAGGCAGCCCCTGTTTGACAACCATTATTTGAAAACTCATTTTTTTTTTTACATACTCATTATCGACTATATATTCGCACAATAAAATATTGTGTGCATAAACTCAAAAATTTTCCCTATTTTTAAACCACACGTTGTCCTAAAAGTTACGGTTCAAAATATTTTTTCCCAAATAATGATTATCAAACATGAACGGAATGTAGTTCATACAATGTCGATAATGAGATTAAAAAAAATCTCTCTCTTAAATTATACTTCCGTCCATTTAATCTTATCCCTTCTCTCTATCTCCCTCTATACCTTTGTTTTTCCTGTCCTTTCTCTTCTTCTCTATCCCTTCACCGTCTCTTATAATTGTTTGATTGTATCCTACATCATCGTAAATATATAGTTAAAATTAATTATTAACTTTAACTTAAACTTTTATCAAAATTTTAAGCTCTACAATACAGGGGCTTATCTCCAGCAGCTTTAAACCCTAATGTTGGATGGAGCCGTTATAGTACTAATTTAATTTCTAATGATCTTGAGAAATATAATTAAATTTATATCGTGTTAGACTTGATATGCTCGTATATGATTCAAACAGCC
The DNA here is from genome assembly GCF_002742605.1 of Olea europaea var. sylvestris. Lineage (NCBI taxonomy): Eukaryota > Viridiplantae > Streptophyta > Magnoliopsida > Lamiales > Oleaceae > Olea > Olea europaea. The sequence continues at coordinate 6,139,558 of NC_036257.1, read as the reverse complement.
TATCGAGTTCTCGTACAAGTGTGCAAACTGGTAGTTTTGATGTCGACCTAGAGGGTAGGGCTATTAAGTTCGTGCTTCTTTCATTCAATTTCTGGCATTCCAATATAAATATTTTCTCAATATGCTTGATAATTATGCTACATGTATAAAAATGGTTGATAGTTTTTGGACAGATTGCTAGTTATCAAGATTTAATTAGACGTTGGACAAAAAATATAGTTCACCACACAATGCAGTTTGTCACTTGTATATTGATAATGGTTTTTTTACATTTCATATGTACAAAGAGCTTAATTTATACTTGATTGGCATGCATCAATGCTATGAAGTTTGAAGAGTTTTTTTTTTTTATCTTTTTTTTTTTTGGAAATTCACAATGGTACATGTCTACTTAATTTCAAGTTAAGAAGACGTATACCATACATGTCTTCGGAACAAAGGCATTCTTGTGCATTTATGATCACCTTGACTTTGACTATGAAGGGGAGCTAGATTTTGAGAAATTTGATAAGAAAATAGGAGCCAGAATTATATTATTGACTAGTTAATATAGCCATCTTTAATCAATGAAAGGAATGTTTCAATAACATATCTCATTTAAAGAAATAGAAACCCTTAGTAAGGTGATTTGAGACGATGGATTATCGAGTTGTCAACCTGCAAGGCCTTTTCAAGCAAATCATCATTAATCAATGTATTTGATCTAAAAAACAGTATTAGCAATGGTAAAGGCACTTGGATTGTCGTCACTCAAGAAAGCAATAGTCAAAAGTACATCATTCCCATGCTCAACATTTTCTTGAAAGTGAATAAGCCCGGTGCAGATTTAGAATTTTCGTTAAGCAGGATTGAAATTTAAGAAAGTCGATGTAAAAACAAAATTATATATAAAGTCTAAAGGACATTATTTAAATAATTCCCGATAAGGATTTAAAACATAATATTCATCAACAATAGAATCTAGATCTATTTTCTTAACAATTTTTTTTATTAAAAGTATCATATAATTAGTAAGAAAGTCACCCTCAATTTTGTTGTGAAGTATATTGACATGCTTCATCGTTGAAAATGCTTGATCAATACTCACGGTAGAAACATGTAATGTAAATACAAGACGAACCAATATAATAATCATAATGTAAGTCTCCAGCATTCTACTCTCCGTTGATTGTCGATATAACTCAACAAGTCTAAAAACTTAAAATCGAGGCTCACACTTCATATCTAGCTCATAATGTAGTAACTCACAATTCTTTTCAAGTGTGCAAATATTGCTATTGTTAAATTATCCAATTGAATATTTAGGACACAAAGCCTCACATAGGGAAAGAAGTTCTACTAATATGTCATTAAGTCTTGTATTTAACCTCATCATCACAAAATATATTGATTCATTAAAAATATCGAAGTGATAATAATACTAAAAAGCTATTTTATCACTTGAATAGTATTATACAAATTATCTGAATCGAGTATTTTAATATCATTTCTTGAGCAAAAAGTCTTTTCTTCATGAATGTTGATTTTGGAAGAATAACTTATTCCATATCTAAATTCATAAACATGTGTTACATATATATACACATAGAGAGGATGTTTCTAATAAGAAAACAATCCTATCAAAATAAGAAATAATTCTAAACTTATGCACCTACCATATATAAATGTGTTGTATATGTAAAGAATAAATATAAACCTAAATAAATGCATAATTCCATAACACTCTCCCTCAAACTATAGCATAGATATCAATCATGCCCAACTTGCTACAAATATAGTTTATTCGAGTTCTGATTAAGGCTTTAGTGAACACATCAGCTAATTGATCTCTTGTCTTGACATGCTTAGTCGAAATCAATCCTTGTTGTAGCTTTTCATGAACAAAATGACAATTTGCCTCTATATGCTTTGTTCTCTCATGAAATACTGGATTAGTAGCAATATGAATAACTTCTTGATTATCACACCACAAGTTCATAGAGTGAGACGTATCAATGCCAATTTCTCCAAGTGACATAACCACATAAGTTCACAAGTCACTTGTGTCATAGCCCGATATTCAGATTCTGCACTTGATCGAGCCACAACACTATGTTTCTTACTTTTCCAATAGACTAGATTACTTCCAACGAAAACACAATACCTTGTAGTATAGCACCTATCCAGGGAAGAACCTGCCCAGTCAGCATCCGAGAAACCCTCAACCCTACAATGATCATGGTCTCTATAAAGAATTCCACATCCTGGAGCTCCTTTAAGATACATTAATAAATGAGTTGCGGCATCCCAATGTGAAGTTCTAGGAGATGACATAAACTTACTAACAACACTTACGGGAAACGCAACATGTGCCCGATTAATTGTACGATAGTTCAACTTTCCCACTACCTTCCTGTACTTGTTTGCATCGACAAACACATTTCAACCTTCTGCTTCGAGTTTCACATTTGGTATCATAGGGGCATCACTAGGTTTTGTTTCAGCTAAATCTGTCTCATCCAGTAGGTCCACAACATATTTCCTTTGAGATAGAAAAATTCCTTTGCCAAAAGAATTATCTATCTCTATCCCTAAGAAATATTTCAAAGGATCTATCTCATTTGTTTGAAATCTTGTGTCTAGAAAAGCCTTTAGTATACTTATGCCACTGCTATCACTACCAATAATCACAATATCATTAACATATACAACTAAAAAAATTCACCAAATTGTAGACTGTTTAAAGAATACTGAGTGATCATATGCACTTCTTTTCAAGCCATATTCAATCACAACCTCACTAAATTTCCCAAACTAGGCACACGGTGATTCTTTCAGACCATATAATGACTTTGTAGTTTGCATACCTTCCCTGACTCCCCCTGAGCAACCAACCCTGGTGGTTGCTCCATATAAACTTCTTCGTACAATCTCCATGGAGAAATACATTTTTAACATCCAGTTGGTGAAGTGGCCAATGATAGGTAGCAGCAAGAGAAATGAACAAATGAACACAAGCTAGCTTAGTAATAAGAAAGAAAGTCTTAGAATAATCCACACCATAAATTTGAGCATAACCCTTAGCAACCAAACAAGCCTTCAATCAAGCAACAAATCCATCAGGATTCATCTTTACTATAAACACTCATTTGCACCCAATTACCCTTTTATTGAGTGGTAAAGGAACCAATTTCCTTGTGTGATTATGTTCTAGTGCCAACATTTCATCTTGCATGGCTTCCCGCCAACCATTATAGGATAAAGCCCCAGAGATAGATTTTAGTATGGACACATGCTCTAAGGAAGCAATGAAAGGCTTGGAAGATCGTGACAATGCATGGTAAGAAATAAAAGAAGAGACAAGATAAGTACATGATCGTTTACCTTTACAGAGAGCAATAGGAAGATCAAAAGTAGGATCAGGAGGGGGTGACGAATCCTGAGGTGAAGTAGCTGGTAAAGGAGGCAAGTCATGGTCAGTATCAGGTGCCACCGAAGATTGCTGCACATGATGAGTGTAAACACTTTGAATAGGAGGCGCGAGAAGATACTGGTAACACAGGTGTCATCACAGTGTAAATAAGGACGTCATCCCCAGACTCAATAGAAAATGGATTAGAGGACACAGAAATACTAGAAAAAGGTGTGAACTCGAAAAAAGTGATATCAACAGACACTAAGTATCATCCTATGGAAGGAGAAAAGCATCGATAACCCTTTTGATGTCGAGAATAACCCAAAAATATACACTTAAGAGATTTAGGATCAAGTTTGGAAACTTGAGGTCTCATATCTTGAACAAAGCACGTGCACCCAAATATTCTAGGAGCAAGAGAAAAGAGAGTCTAAGAGGAAAATCGAATGGAATAAGGGATTTTGTCATCTAAGATAGATGAAGGCATACAATTGATTAAGTAACACGCAGTAGAGACTGTATCTATCCAAAATTCTTTTGAAACTTTCATATAAAAAAGAAGAGCTCGTACAACTTCCAATAAATGACGATTTTTTCGTTCTGCCACTCCATTTTGTTGTAGAGTAACAATACATGAAGATTGATGAATAATACCATTTTGTGAAAGAAAGGAAGTAAATGTCAATGAGAAATACTTATTGGCATTATCACTTCTTAAGATACGTATAGATTTGTCAAATTGAATTTTAATCTCAGCATAAAAGGCATAAAAAATTGAGAATAGTTCAAAACGATTTTTCATAAGATATAACCAAGTAACACGAGAATGATCATCTATGAAAGTAACAAAATAGCGAAAACCAGACTTAGATAAAATAGAATAAGGACCCCAAATATCTGAATGTATTAAATCAAAAGGGGACATATCCCATTTATTCATTCTAGGATAATATGACACTATGATGTTTTTCTAATTGACTCGACTCGCAATTTAATTGAGACACTTGACTAAGGTTAGGACATAATTGCTTCAAAATAGGGAGAGAAGGATGACCGAAGTGACAATGGAGTTGCAGAAGAGAAGAAGTACTTGTGCATGCAATTGATCTTGGCATCTGTGTAGGAGAAGAATCTAGCACATATAAGCCATTGAGCTCACGCCCTCTACCAATAATCTGCTTCGTCCCAAGATCCTGGAAAACGCAATGGTTAGGAAAGAAAAGAATACTATAATTAAGAGATTTAGTAATTTGACTCACAAATAAAGTCTGAAAGAAAACTTAGGTAAACATAAAATAGATGGCATTGGTAAAGAGTTTGTTGGATGTGCAGTCCCACATCCAACAACAGGAGTTGTAGATCCATTAGCTAAAGTGACACATGGTATATTGGAAGAGTATTGAAGTGATGAAAGTACCTGTATTCCCAGTCATATGGTCTGTGGCACCGGAGTCAATGACCCAATTATGGGATGCGGTAGAAAGACATGATATAGAATTACCTGTGTTGGCTAAAGTGGAAGTGGATGTGGAAGTAGTAGGTGTAAGAGGCTGTTGAGAAGGGTAAAATTGTGTAAGGCGAACATATTCATCTACTAGAATTGTAATTTGAGGCTGAGTAGAAGGTGTAAGTAAAAGACCATCCTGAGCGGCAACATTTGCAAACTTTCTCATGAGGGTCTGACTCGTGTTCTTTGCTAGTTTACCATTCAATTTCCAACAATTCCCTCTAATATATCCTTTCTCTCCACAATAATAACAACCACGAGAACCACCACTAGAAATTTTATCTCGACTACCTCCTCCTCCTCCTCCTTTATTATTTAATTGTTATTTAATTTTGAATTTGTGCCAACCAAAGCTACCATCTCATTTGGTACTATACCTTGCTCCTTGTCATTTTCTTGCATACCCGAAGGAGACGAGTATAAATATCGCTCAATGAAGATAGTGCCTCAGTGGTAAGTAACTGAGTACGAGCAACCTCATATTCTAGACCCAATCCTGGCAAAAAAGAAATTGAACCATGATCTGCACTTCTTGTTCTTGCATCTTCTTCACATCATTAGTAATGGAAAACATGGCTCGCTTTTCTTCAAATGCTTGTTTTACTCCAGTATAATACTGAAATAGATTTCGTCCCTTTTGCTTAGCCTGATAAATTTTCAGCATTAGTTCATGAAAATCTGACACATCATGTTTATTAGCATACATAAACTCTAGATAATCTCACAGTTCTTTCACAGTATCACAATGATTAATTACATCATTAACTGTCGGGTCAAGGATATTCTGAATCTAATTAAAGAGTTTATCATCTTCCATCAGCCATTTTTTTGAATCCCGGATTAGTATTAGAATGTGGAGGTGGGTCATCAGTCAAATGGGTGCCCAAATCTAAACTTGATACATATCTACAGACAATTCTCTTCTATTGAGCATAATTTCTATTTCTCGTTAACTTTCTTTCCGTGATTTTTACTGATGGGGTTACTATGATTTCATTCACCATTTTTTATCACCTTCCGCCATTGATTATCAAAGTACCAAAAGGAACACAAAAAAACTCCAATCCAACTTAATAAAAATATCAATCTAACAATAATGCATGTCCAGTAACAAGCAACCCAAACAAAACAAAATAAATCAATTCAACCAAATAAAATGAAACTGACCCGCTTCAAGCCAAACCAGCAACTCATCTGCAGCCTAAACACAAACACAGTCCACTCTGTGCTCGACTTACCTACTGGAAGGAGAAGAGGAAACGATGATACATAGAAGTCAAGGAAAATGACAAAGCCAGATGCTTAGACATTCTCTTACACCCAACACTCGCCACACACAACGAGTTACTGGAGACAGACTGCTGATCCAAAGAGAACCCGAGTCGGAATCACAAGAAGTCGCTGAATGCTCGGTGCAAACCAATTTTCGCCGCTACACTTCTAGTCGTCAACCACCAAGAAGTGACCCACGGTAAGTCTCTGTGTTAACCTGGAAAATACCAGCCCAAATCTTTTCCACCACCGAGACCAGTCCCACGAATTTTTTTCAAAAAATCACAAACCCTAATTTCTTGAATTAGGCTGTGATCCCATGTTGATTTTGGAAGAATAACTTATTCCATATCTCAATTCATAAACGTGTGTTACATATATATACACATAGAGAGGATGTTTCTCATAAGGAAACAATCCTATCAAAATAGAAATAATTCTAAATTATGCACCTACCATATATAAATGTGTTGTATATGTAAAGAATAAATATAAACCTAAATTGATGCATAATTCCATTACAATGAAGAAAGTCTTCCCAACCTACTCTCTCAATTTCTGAATGAATTATTTTATAGTAGAGACAAACCTCAAATAAACCAGAGGCTTGAGACTTATTTTTGAAGGGTTCGACAAAAAACATTAATGATAGAACATTAGTGATTCTCATAATTCTATGTATCAAATATAAGATAAATATAAATATAAATATAAAACTTGTTAAATTTTTGTAAGCATCACGAGTTTTAGCCTAAAATCATTTTTTATTTTTTTTGGGACACCATACATATCTATTGAGATCTTAATAGAGTCATAATGAGTAACTCTAATTGTTGCAAATCAACCATTTGATTGGCCCCAATTCCACATTCATGCTCTCTAGTACCCAATATACGTTGAATTTTCTCTCTTTGTGAGTTTACAACTTAGTTGCTCGTTTAAAATAATGGATGTAGCACACAAACTGACAATCTCTAAGAAATGATGCTTTAAGTTCATTCTAAGCGCCACAAATATTACTATCATCATATCATTGACTTATTATTTTTTTCACCTTAAGTTCATGTTGATCAACAACATTGGATATCTTGATTTTGAGATTTGATGACATGATGTCATTAATTCTTTTGATTATGATGAAGCATCCTATCAAACAACCATGACTCTTCCCAAACCTCAAGATAAAGGGGCATATGCTCTCATTTAGATGCATCTTGTGTTTTAACAATAAGAATACAAAAATATTCATCTTCGATTTTCATCAAATCATCCATCATACTCTATTGGTCATAATGCACAAAACTTATGGTGCAATTTATTGGCATTTTGTAGAGCATTTTCCAATGCAACTTTACTTTATAAGTTGTAGAAATTTCTTATGGTTGAGTGAGGAAGGAGATTTATCTTTACCTTTGAAGGCACAACTTTGAAATGCTTGGCATCAAACACTTTTTACCGAAGTCATTGTATGCAAATGTTTTTTTGAAGTTCTGCTTGTGATACCGTATGCATAACCTTTTCAATAAGTTGAGACGGTATGATTAAAATATTTAATTAAACTAGTTGTAGCTTCCTGTTTGACATTCCCTTTATGTGGTACAATCTAGGCAGTTATATAAAAGATTACTGGGGAAATCAAAGAATATGATGCTGCCATGTGAAAATATGTCAAGAAAGATATAAACATTGATGTATATGTAGCAAAATTGTAAAATATTGAGCTCTTGTCACACATTACATTTATTTTAATTTTTAATCATCTCTCAATTGTTATATTCTTCGGAAACTAATTTCTAATACCTGAACAAATTAACATATTTTTGAAAAAGAAAGTAAAAATAACAATATGCCATTTTCGTTGAAGGAGGACACTCCAACCAAGGAGATTCAGTGAACTATTTTTTCTAGAAACAAAGAGCTTGGTTTTTTCTTTCTATCACTGGATACTGTTTAAGCTTTAGGAGATGAAGCCCTACTTTTAGATATACAATTCTAGGAGGGTGTTCGAGCCCTATTTTTATGGGGGGAAAAAGCATTTTAGAATAGTAGATTAATTAAAAATGTGTGGTTGAAAAATAAGGAAATTTTTTTTATTTATGTGTAATATTATTTTAATGAAGAATATGTGATTGAAAAGAAGAGAGTCAAAAATGTATTTTGAAAAAAAAAAAATAAGAATTTAGATTGACAGGATGATCAAATATTTTCATTCTTTTTTGGGATCCCTTTCAATACAACTATATTATTGCAATTCACGATTTGAGGCTGATGGAGATTCTATTTCTAAAGATGAAAAGTGTTGGTCAATATAAATAGATGTTCTTGTGACATTTGGAAGGATGAATCTTTGAATGTATGAAAAACAGAGCATTGTATACGTGTATTTATTTTTGTTCTTAAGTAATTAAAAGCAATAAAAAAGAGAATTATATGTTTATTTATTTTTGTTCATATGAGAGATTTCGTAATTTTTGAAAAGATAAGGAGGCACTTTGTATTACTCAAACATTGAGAGAAGTTTATGTACCCTTTTTTTGATTTGGATAAAATTAATTTTTTAGTAGATTTTGGTAAAAGTTAGTAAAATGTGTGGTTGAAAAGTTGATAAAAATTTGAGGATCTCATGAAGCGTGCGGTAGAAAATGAGTTCGAAGAAAAATGCATGCATATTAAAAAATAGGAACCAAACATGAGATTTTGCTCGTATATCTTTAAACAATGTCTCACATGAGCGACACTTGACATTTAACGTTTTCACCATCCACTTAGCACGAAATTTGAAAGTTAAGAATCCATTTGTTAATGAAGTTGAGTGCAGAGCCAAAGTTAAGAATACATTTGTTAAGAGTCCTGTTGAGTTGTATATGTGGGTGTAAAATGGTGGTTTCAATTTTGACCACAAAATTGAAGGGTAGGAGCTAGTTAGTACGTGATTTGCTTGTTTAATTTTACGTGATAAGATATAAATATGTCCCCTATATATGTTTGGCATGGTACTCACCTAATCATTTTTTTATGAAAATGACACTCAGACAATCCTAAACTACTTCATTTTGAGTTAAGAATTTGCGAACGTGTCTTTTAAAATTGTCGTAAAGAATATCATCAACAAAGTTTTTCTAACATGTGCCTTTATTATTGCCTTGACGAATTTGATAAAGGAAGCTTAATTTCTTGGTTGTTGATAAGAGACAATAGGAGCCAGATGAAGAACAGCTAGTTAACATCACAAACTTTAATTACTGAAACAAATTAATAACAGATAACATAATAAAATAGAAGTTACATCCTCCGTCTAGCATTCTAGTTCAAATACTAGTGAAGTATTTATCCCTCGTGTCATGCCTGAAAATGGTAAGAACCTTGCCTATGCCAATCTAAAAGACCAACTCAAGGCTATTATTCGTAGAGGAGAAACCCTTAATACGGTGATTTGAGATTGCGGATGATCGATTTGTCAACTCGGAAGGCCTTGGCCAGTAAATCATCATTAATAGATGGATTTGATCCAAAAATAGTATTAGCAATGGGAATGACACCCGGATTCTGGCTGCTCAAGAAGGCTATAGTGACGGCATTGCCATGCCCAACATTTTGTTGAAAGTGAATGAGCCCAAAAGGGAAGACAAAAACATCACCCTTCTTCACAACTTTCGAAAACAGCTTGTTTTCTGGATCTGAGGTGACGAATCCGACAAGTACTTCCCCCTCCAATACTATCAAAATTTCCGATGCTCGAGGGTGTCGATGGGGAGGAACAACTCCACGTGGTGCGTAGTCGACTCGTACGGTGGAGATGCCAAGAGTGTTGAGCCCGGGAATTTCATCCACGGTCGGCCGGTTTACGAAGGACCCCAAGGGATTTGATGTGTTTCCAGGTCTATGTAGTCCTTCGAAGAAGAAGTGATCAGCTGTTACCTTTTTAGGGTCTAGACATGCATGACCGTTCACACTCACTGCATTACAACAAACAACACACGTAAGTTTAACGTTAAAAACCTTGAAAAAATTAAAAATAAAAAATTGCGGCTTCAGCGACGAAAAATTCCCGAACCTGGACTATCGAAGTCTGCCACGCAGAAATCTTGAAGCGGGCTAGGTTCACCAGCGTGGACGAGTGTCCATCCAATGGCAAGAAGACTAATTAGGGTTAAAACAAGATTTTCCATTTTTGCTGAACTTTGAGTTATAACTTAAAACCTTTGAAGTGAATTAGATATATCTTGATGTGGAGTGACTAATGGCTAGAACCCTATATATATAATATGACAGCTAAGGTTAGAGATTTAAAAAAGACGAAGTCATGAGCCTGCCGCCCATGCTTCAGTCCAATGTTTTTCAATATTAAAAAAGAAAAGAAAAGCACGCACGGAACCTTATATGAACTGCTCAACGTGTCGCATGAAAAATTACAACTGAATATATTTATATTTTACAAAGAATAAATTAATGGTCATTAGACAAGGTCCTTAGTTACAGTACATGCATGCACGGCTAACCATTATTTTCGTCTTGTACGTAAAATCCAACCTTGTATGTATGTTTAGTTCTTGACCTTACCAACTTGTTCTTTATTTGACTTCTTCAATTTATACGAAGTGGAAAAGGTTGTTGATTGATTAACTAATTGATCATGCTTCAGCTTTTTAATATCTTCGGGTATTGGATTATTTATGTCCATTTTTGCTGATAAATCAAATGAATTGTCTATATAACGAAACTCGTTCAAATTTCAATGTCATATGACAAACTCATTCGTTGATGACATATAGAAGAAGAACAAGAATAAAGTTATAATATCTATTTACTTTCTTGCCAATAGAACGTTATATTGACAGGTAGAGATTACTGATAAAATATGCTGCGCTAAGAGAACAGTAATTTTCAAAAACTGATTTTTATCATGAGGAAGAATTAGGGGAATATGGTCTGTCGTTTTCAGTTTTATAAAACACTTAAAAATAAGTATTTTTGAAAATATATTTTTGAAAGCAAAATTAAATTTGTAACATAAAATTCAAAACATATTTTTCATATTTTGAGTGTACTGCAAACACTCAAAACATGGAAAATAAAATAATCAAATTCCTCAAAGGCAGACCCAGCCTTCTTGGATTGTGGGGTCAAAAATTAATGTGTAATTTTTTTAGACAATATAATATTAATGAAAATAAATTAATACACATTTGACACCTTGAAAATATCTTATAATTATATCATTATCAGTATTGTTAAATGAATTTTGTTACATGTATAGTTTTGTTTATCATGTCATTTATGGATGTTGAGCTAATGTCAAGTGAGTCAAATTGGATATAGGAAGTAAATGAATTGAAATAAAATTCACATTGAATTTAGGAAGTAAATGAAATTTAGATTTAATGAAAAATTAATTTAAAAGAAATTCAAATTACATTTAATCTGCAACGATTTTAGAATTTTTGACATCATTTTTCATGTAAAATTTCCTAATAAAATGATGTAAATTATATTGGAAAATTTATCGTGCAAAAATAATAAACATTAATGAAATAATTGATTTTTTTTTAAAAGAAAAGATGAGTTAAACGCCTCTTTTATTACGTATGTTTGACGCATATTTAACTATTTTTAATATCTATTTGAACCATTCAATATGACTACGATATAGTTCTCGAAACGAGCTTTTAGATTATGTAGGCGATTTGTGGATTCAAATAGTATACGAACGTTGACAAATTTTAAAAATTAGCATATCATCGAAATTTTCAAAATATTAATTTGAAACGCGCATGCCATTGAGGAGCAAAAAACTAGGTCATGAGCGCTTCAAAATGATATTAAGAATGCAATGTTTCAGTTTCATTTGGCATATATTAAAGTAGGTCGAAAATAGGTTAAAACTACTATTTTTTGAGGGGAAAAAAAAAAAAAAAGACCAAAATTTTGTGGGGTCATTTGAACCCACATGACCCCATGTGGGTCTGCTCCTGAATTCCTCCTCTAAATGGCAAATCTAACCCGCCCAACTTCTAGAGAAAGGTAACCCATCATCTACGATGTCAGTCATGATTTTGTTCTGAATGTGTTTTCCACAATCTTCAAAAAAAAAAATTAAAAAAAAAAAATAATCGAAAATGAAATCAAAATTCAAAACTGAAATGAAATACAACATTCTTAAGACTATTAATACGGAGACACAAAGCATTCCTCCCTTTGTAAAAACTAAATACTATTATCATGATCATAATCACAAAACGCAAAAAGTTGCCCTTGAATATGGTTCAAAGCTCGAGGTGAGAATTTTAATTGGAACAAGTTCTAGAAAAAAAGGATCCTGTTTGAATTGATCGAAAGATTACGACAATGATAAAGTAAAGTAGAACAAAACAAGAACACAAAGATTTACGTGGAAACCTAAGATGGGAAAAAACCACGGGGCAAAGAAGAAATCCACTATAATCAATAGCAATTGTGTTTATAAGATTTCAATACTTTCAACTAAGATCTAAAACTCTCTAGATGTTGTATCTTATGTTATATGAACAATACACACAGTTATATATAACCCTAGAAACCAAGTCGTAGATGAATAGGAGTTCAAAACGCGCTAAAACGCTAAAACCCGAGAAACACTATCGCTTGAGCAATAAGAAAGCGACAATATGTCGGTCTAGCGAACAGTTACGGATAGGCAGGCGAAAACATTCTATTGAAAAATTTGATGGTGTTGCTCGAGCATCCAACTACCGAAGAATTAGCGAAAATGCAACAATTCTCTTCTTGATCTATAATTTTGAACTCTCCAAGACCGCTTCAAATACAAGTCCAATACCTACTAGAATTAGGGTCACACTATAACAAATCTTCATCTTGAGCCAAATTCCAATACAAGGAATTCCAAAGTAAACACCACTCCACCTCTTCCAAACAAGCCCCAATGGACTAAATCAATTACAAACACCAATTAAGTTCAAGCAATACTCAAACTTAGCAATCAAAAGTGGTTTTGTCATCACATCAGCAGGATTATCCTTGGTATCAACCTTGCTCATCACCACGAACAATTACTTCACGCACAAAATGCTTAGTCCTCTCGTGGAACATATGATCCTTAGTCAGAAAAATAGCACTATGACTATCACAATATACTATAGAAATCTACAACTCTTCATTGATTTCACTAATTAATTCTCTCAACCACATAGCTTCCTTACATGCCCTCTGTAATAGTCATGTATCCTGCCTCTGTTGTAGACAAAGATGCTGTATTTTGCAAAGTAACTTTCCAGCTGATAGCACAGCGTCCAAGGATAAACACATACCCTATAAGTGATCTCCTTTTATCTAGATTCCCTATATAATCTGAATCAACATACCCAATGACTCCAACTATATTTCTACCAAAATCCAAGCAAGCATTTATAGAGTCCCTCTAGTATCTGAAGATCCATTGCACTGCTTTCTAATGTTTCTTGACAGGATTTGTCGTGTACCTACTAATTGCACTAACTGCATGTGCCAAATATGATCTTATACAAACCATAGTATATATAAGCGAACCAACTGCATTGGAACCCGTAATATGTAATCAATGTCTTCATCTGATTGAGGACACAATCTAGATGACAATTTGAAGTGGACAACCAATGGAGTACTGATAGTCTTACCATTCAGCATATTGAACATTTGAAGCATATTCTCAATGTACCCCTTTTGACTCAAATATAATCTTCCAGCTTTTCTATCCCTCAAGATTTCCATACTAAGAATCTTCTTTGCTATACTCAAATCCTTTATCTCAAACTCCTTACTAAGTTGAGATTTCACCTTTTTGACCTCTGCTTTATCTTTAGCTACAATGACCATATCATCAACATATAACAGCTAATATGTGATCGATCCATCATCCCTTTTCTGAAGTATACACAATTATCATAATTACTTCTGATGAAATCATGAGTAGTCATGAATGAATGAATCGAACCTTTTGTACCATTGCCTCAGTGATTGGTTTAGTCTATACAAGGATTTCTTTAACAAGCACACATAGTCTTCCTTTCCAGAAACTATGAAACCTTCTGATTGTTGCATGTAAATGTTCTCCTCAAGTTCTCTATGCAAAAATACTATTTTGACATCCATCTATTCAAATTCCAAGTCACTCTTTGCCATAATCCCTAGTAAAGCCTGAATTGAACTATGTTTTACAACTAATGAGAACACATTCGTGAAGTCAATCCCTAGAATATGACTATAGTCTTTTGCTACCAATCTGACCTTATACTTGGTATCTTCAGTCCTTGATGTCCCATTTTCCTTTTGAACTCCCATTTGCAACGAATAACCCTTTTATCATTTAGTAATTTCACCAAGTCCCAAGTACAATTTTTACTATGACTCCATCTCTCCTGCATAACAATCAACCATCTGCTAAAGTCACTGTAACTGACTGGTAGTGTATATGTAGTGGACTCCTCAGTGAAATAAATTTCTTCAGCCCCATTCAGTGCATATGCAACCAAAAATGCTTCCCCATACTTCTGTGGAGGATTAATTTGTCTGCGAGGTCCATGCTTAGCAATTGAATATTGTGGTGGTGGTCGTGTAGGCAAATATTTATATCTGTCAACTCTCAACTAGATCATTTAGAATTAGAGTGCTCTTTAATTCCCCTGGACTAATTTTCAACTCCATCTGAGTTGAATGATTCTGGTCCTCTATTTTATGGGAATTCCCACTTGTTTAACCATGAACCATAGCAAGTTCATCAACAACTACATCTCTACTAACCACCACTTTTCTAGTCTTAGTACACCACAATTTATACCCTTTACACCTGATTTATACGAAAGAAAGACATACTTTGCTCCAATTTTCCACTATCCACATGAGCATAAACAGGACATCCAAAAATTTTCAAATCAGTATAGTAAGAAGGTTTAACAGACCATACTTCTTTTAGTGTCTTTTTTCCAATAGCAATTGAGAGTAAGCGATTGATTAGAAAACAAGTTGTGGCAGCAGTTTCAGCCCAAAAAGTCTTAGGCAACCCAGAGTTTTAAAGCATACATCGAACCTTTTTCATCAAAATTTTGTTCATTCGTTCTGCCACACCATTTTGTCGAGAAATTTCGAACATTGTCAAGTGTCTCAAGGCTATTGAATTTATCTGAACAAAACTCTAACCCATTTTCTGTGCGTAGATGTTTGATCTATTTTCTAGACTGCTTTTTTCTCATTGTTTTTCATTCCTTGAAGGCCCCAAACAAATCGCTCTTCTATTTCAAAAAGAATACCCAAACTTTCCTAAAGAAACCATCAATCACTATTAACAGATAATAGGCACCTACTCTTGAAAGTACCTTAGCCGGTCCTCAGAGATTTGAATGGATGTATTCAAGTGTTCCCTTTGTGTTGTATCTTCCTGCAATGAATCTGATTCTTTCTGCTTCCCAAAGATACAATGCTCACAAATTTTCATCTTAGTGGTCTTCTGCCCATCGAAAAGTCCCCTTTTACTCAATTCTGCCATGTCATTCTCACTCATATGCCCATGTCGCATATGCCAAAGTTTAGTAACTCTCTCATAATCAAAGAAGAAGTAGAGACTGCTGCATCACCTATAACTGTGGAACCTTACAAAATGTACAACTGTGTAAAGTTTTTAATCTCTTCATGACAACAAGAGCATCCCAACTCACCTTCAAAACTCTTCCTTCACCAGTGTACTTATGACACTTTGAGTTCAAGTGAACTCAAAGATATGAGATTTTGCTTCAATGCTGAAACATGCCTGATATCTATAAGTGTTCTAATAATACCATCAAACGTTTTTTTACTGTACCAACTCCGACAAGTTTACAAGGTGCATCATTTTCCATTATCATTACACCTCTCAAAAATCTTTTATATGTTGTGAACCAATCCCTATTAGGACACATATGAAAAGTACAAGCCGAGTCAAGAACCCATTCCTCACAAGGTTTGGAATCTGTGTCAGAAATCACAAGAAACTTTCCTTCACTTTGTCCATCTTCCACTAGGCCTGGGTGTTTGGTTTGAGTTGGTTTCGACTCCAACATGAAACCAAAACAAAATTAATCGGTTTTGATGAATTTCAACCCAAACCAACTCATTCTAACCCTTAAACCGAACCGAACCAAACCAAGTCGGTTTGGACTTTTAGATAAAATTAATTTTCACTAAAAAAAATTGTCCAAGTTTTGGTCCAATTAGATTACAAGAACTAGAAAAACTAAGTAACTTTATATTACAAGAATTATTGATTAGCAAATAAAATTAGGTTACTAGAGGTAGATCAATAGAAAATTTAAAAATTTTGTTGCATTTTTATACATTATATAGCCTGACTATTTGAGTGGGGGAGAAAAGACTAAGTATTACATAATAAGCTTGTGAAAAGAAATTTTTAGTAATATTATTCACCGACAACATCATATATTGGAAGTAATCATGACATACTTATGAGATTAGAGCTTATCTTTTAATTTTTATTTATCTTAAAAAAAAGGTAAATATGTAAGTGGGTTGGGTTGTTTCGGTTAACTAGCGATTTGAAGCTTCAAACTATGACCGAACCAAACCACCATAGTTTTATTTAAAAGAAAATCAAACCAAACCAATTATTTATGTCAAACCAACCCAAGTCGATTGAGTTTGATTGGTTTGATCAATTTTTTTGCCCAGGCCTATCGTCTATGACATCAGCTTTGCTGAGTTAACAAGTTGCTTTCCTCTTTCAATAGAACCAGCAGCCTTATTCCTGTTTTTCAAATAAAAGTAATTAGCTCTGATATGTCATTTCTTCTTACAGTAATAACACACCTTTTCTTCATATCTAAATTTTGATCTATCCCTTATACTCCCACCAGAATTTCTACCCCGATTTCTCCCACAAATAACCTGGCCTTCCACTGAGTCCTAAGTCCTCTAGCAAGATGCCTCATCTTTTCATTAGATAAAAGGCATCATAGACCTCTTCTAACATGAGAATATGCCAACTATAAAGAATAGTATCTCTAAAAGTCACATATGTTGGTGGCAGAGAACACAACAACATCAACGCCAACTATCCCTCATCATACTTAATCTCCATTGTCTTCAAATCGGCCACTATTTTCTTGGAACATAGTTAAGTGATCATCGAATGACACACATTCGTACATCCAATGAGAATACAAGCTTTATTTCAAGTGTAGGTGGTTGGTCAAGCTCTTTGTCATACAAAATTGCTCCAACTTCAACCACAACTCAGGGGCACTGTTCTCCTTAAGGATATCTTGAAGAATTTGATTTAATAGACATAGATGAATTTGGGTTTAGACTTTTTGATCCTTAAGCTGCTTTTTTTCCTGCATCTAGGCTAAAGGCATCTTATCAAAACCAAGTAAGTCTTACTTCAAAACCATCTACGAGATAACTACTCACATCTTCACTTGCCATAGAGTAAATCTCATATTTCGATTTAATAACAGAATACCAACTTCATTGTTGCCATGCAGAATAAGCAACAATCGCTTTGATGCCACTTGTTTTGAACTGACCAAAAAATTATGACAATAATAAAGTAAAGTAGAACAAAACATGAACACAAGGATTTACGTGGAAACCCAAGACGGGAAAAAATCACAGATAGAAGAGAAAAAATCCACTATAATTAATAACAATTTTGTTTATAAGATCTCAATACTTTCAACTAAGATCTAATGCTCTCAAAATGTTGTGTGTTATGTTATATGAACAATGTACACCATTATATATATATATATATCTATGTGTGTGTGTGTGTGTATACATAACCTTAGAAACCAAGTTGCAGAAGAATAGAAGTCCAAAATGTATTAAAACGTGAAAACCTGGGAACATTGTCGCTTGAGCGAATAGTGGGCGAAAACATTCTATTGAAAATTTTGATGTTGTTGCTCGAGCGTCCAACTAAGGAAGAGCTAGCAAAAATACAACAATTTTCTTCCCGATCCATAATTTTGATCTTTCTAAGACCATTTCAAATACAACTCCAATAACCACTAGAATTTGAATCACACTATAACAAATCTAAAATCAAAAATTGATGGATTTGATCCAAAAATGGTATTAATAGATAGATTTGATCCAAAAATAGTATTAGTAGTGGGACTGACATCCGTATTCTGGCTTCTCAGGAAGACAATAGTCACAGCATTCCATGCCCAACATTCTATTGAAAGGTTATAAGCCCAAATAGGATGTCAAAAACATCACCCTTTTGAAAACAGCTTGTTTTTTGGATCCGAGGTGACGAATCCGACAAGTACTTCCCCATCCAATGCTATAAAAATTTTCGATGCCCGAGGGTGTCGATGGGAAGGAACAATGCCACGTAGTGCATAGTCTACTCGTACAGTGGAGACGTCAAGGGTGGTAAGCCGGGGAATTTTATCCACAGTCGATCGGTTTATGAAGGTTCCCAAGGGATTTGATGTGTTTCCAGGTTTATATAGTCCTTCGAAGAAGAAGTGATTAGTTGTTGCCTTTTTAGGGTCTAGGCATGCATGACCATTCACTCTCACTACATTACAACAAACAACATACGTAACTTTAAGCCGTTGAAATTTAATGGATACATAATTCATCATAAAAAATTAATAATAATAAATAAATTCTCCTTTCCATCGACTGATCACTTGAGTACTCTGAAAAGTCATCTAGAATGCTTATATAAGCTAGAAAGTTCGGCTAACACGATAGAGTATCAAATTCAAATTTATGCGTAGCCAAGTTTACATTCCAAGTTAACAATTTGTTTGACCTTACGTGTGGAATTAATTAATTAAAGTAACAAGTCACTTTAATTAATGTCCACATGGTTAAACATACAATACAATTAATTCCTAAGGTTGAACTATCGGTTTGCGTAATATAAAGTAACAATAAACACGGCAACTCAAAATATGATGACGAAGAAACCTCAACGTGGGTAAAACTCCAGGACCAAGCCAGTGATGTCCACTATACCAATTCAGCAAGTACAAGTTACCAAACATTGTACCCAATCAGACTCGCTATTCCAGTCTTACAATCTACTGCCGTAGATACCTCTAGCCTCCTACTAGACTTATTAATCTACCTCCTACAGTCCAATCTATTGTCCACTATAGCCTTCTGGTCCTTAGCTGATTGTATTACCAAGTGGAATTCCAAGAACCGTCTGTTCTTGTCCGATTCACTGCGCTTGAAATCCACCTCTCTCAATTCCCAATGAGAGAGTCCCTTCCTCAAAAGATTAAGAAAGAATGATGTTTTGGGTTATGTAAATTCGATGTTTTTCCCAAAACAATGGTTGCTAGATGACAAGATTGATGTAGATGGAATCATCAATTGATTATACCTTGGATCTCTTCAAAGATGTTATGAATATGTTCGACAATGAATGAATAATGTAGCAACCTTTCAAAATTCGTGCTAGGGCTTGGGTATTTATATTTGAAGGTGTCTAGGTGGTATGGGCCAAATAAAACACTTCAAAAATGTGAACTAGGGGTTTTGCCGTATAGGAATGTCACTTGAGCGAGATGCCAACGAGAATCGAGCAAGAGATATTCTTTTTTTTTCTCGAGCGAAATGCCATCGAGAATCGAGCAACAGTGAGTAGTCATCAGTCCTTTCATCATAACTTTTTCTCGATTGAGGTGATTCAAATTGCTTTGGAAAGCTAACTCAAGGGGCTAAATTCTTTTAGAAATAGTCTTATCCAAATTTCAACGTTTTCTATGGGAAAAATGCATTGCAAGTTACAACTAAAAATCTAGAACACAATTTGTACGGCTCTTTGATATCCTTTAAACTTCCAACTGCATTCCAATGATCTTATGTGATCTTCTTGGACATCTTAGACTCCTTCAATGACTCAAACACTAATTTACCTCATCTATACAAAATTTCACTCTAAGCCCTTAACTTTTACAAGAATGTTTAATTGAGTCCCTGGTTTTTACAAACATACAATTACGCCCGTTGTCTACAGAATTGTCAATCACACTTTCAGACCTAACAAACTCCCCCTTTGACATTCTGTGACAAAACCATACACAGTAAGTCCAGACCATACAAATATAAGTCAAGACTCTAGACACAATCTATTCGACCCAGTAAACCAAATCACTGAATCTTGCATTCCTTGTACCTGTTTCCTAAAATCCACAAATTCATATACCCAGTGTAAAAGCACATGACACAGAAAATATAAACTTTAAAATACTTAATCACAAACACATCAACATGCTAGTTTGAGAAGTGACGTGATATTGATGTCAATCAAAACACCAACCGAAACACCAACACTATTAAACATCAATGGACATAATATGGAATGCAATGCAACGCTCCCCCTTACTGTAAAATCTCATAAAGGTTATGCAATAAATACAATGCATCTATGTCTCTCCCTAACGACCCCTATTAGAATGCTCTTTTACATGTTTTTCTCCCCCTCAGTTACACTTTTCTCTCCCGCTTTTTGTCACAAATGCGGAAGGGAATCATATCAAAAACAAGTTGAGCAAATAACACATAATAACTCAAAAATGCAGTTGATAGCAATCAAAAGTAAAATTAACAAGTAGTAGACCTCCCCATATACACAATTTAGACCAAAATGGAGTAAAAAGTACAAGTGACTTATGTGTGTAAAATGTCACTATTCCAATGCAAGGAGGACTCCAAACCTTAATTTTGTGAGAAGGGACATGCCAATCACTACCAGTAAGTATATTCTCCAACTAATGAAAGTCAAACCATGTAATGTGTAGTAGGACATATACTTACTATTTTTGCTTATCTCTCTCTTACTATGAGCTTTTATATTTTTCAGATTTTCATATTGTTCCAACTCTTCATATTTTTCTAATTTTTTCAGCTCATTAATTTTTCATCTTAAATGCAGATTCTTCTCCATTAGATGACTAAGATGACCCCTGTAGCGAGCTTTAGGCCGGTTAACCCCAAATCAACTGACCATAGGCACCAAGTTTTAAGAGACCCCACATACTTAATTGCTCGAGTTAAATAGGCCCCAAAAAAGAAAATTAAGATATTGAGCTTTAATATGGGAGGATAATTTTCGGGTTTAGGTCTACTAAATATTGGTCAATTCATATTCAAAGTCGCCCTATCAACATGTGACAACCATCCCAAATCTCACACGCGCGGTAGAGTCCCACTAACAAATTCATAGTGTGTGTAGTGCAAACGGTACATGATGACACCTATACTAAGTAATCCAAAAAGACCTAAACAAATGATGAAAATTATTCTACAACTTATTAATTTTAGTTCATACATGATCATAACCAACAAGTTCAAGAAATATGTGTCATGCTGCAACAATTTTCATAACCAATTATTTTTGTCTTTTTCAATTTTTCAATTTTTTTTTTTTTTGTGTTTTTCATTTTTACTAAGATGAATGCTCTACACAAAAGAAAATAAAGTTAAGCACACAAAGATAAAATTAAATATGCATGCGCCAAAGCAAACAAATGAAAATGCACATGCAAAAAAATAAAAATAAAATAACCAAAATACACGTGATGCATGCAACAATCATGCCACAATTAAGAGCAAGCATGCATAAAAAAAAATACCTAATCAAGTAGGTGTATAAGTGTTATTTCCTTTGAAAGACCGCGATCTACTACCAAATTCGGGAAATTGCTCTTCGTTACCCAAATCTGTCTAGAATGGGGATTGTTTCCAGACAGCTATGTCACCAATTGGGTCAAACAATTCACTTGATCAGCAAGGAATCCAATTTGACCAACATACACCTGATTTTTGTCCTTTTTCAAGTTCAAACCTTTCTTATTGTTCAGGTAGTGAAGACATCTAGGGCAGATGTGATCTAACTCTCCACACTGAAAGCATGTTGGGATAAACCTAGGACCGTTGTTATGTGGACACTGATTTCTATTCCTAGATCGACGAGTCCTATGACGTCTGGTAGACCTACGTCCAGAAGATCCCACAACATTAGATATGGGGTTAGTCACAATGTTAGGCTGGTCAGTAGCACAAACAAAAGTGGTTTGTGAAGTACTAGCAACATTACTATCAAAACCTAGACCTTCCTTATCACCAGCCGGCTTGTCTATTCCTAGAATATTTTCTAGCTTTTCAGAACTACTAGAAAAGGCAAGAATCTGATACCTAGACAACTATAGCTCACTCTCAAGGTGCTTAACCTGAATAGCTGAGGTCTCATTCTCAACAGCCAGCTCACTTACTCTCTTAGAGGACATCTCATTCTTACTGGTGAGATCACTAACCTTGGCCTCTAACTGTTCTTTCTCTAACCTAAGTTCCTTCACTTTCTTGCTCAGCAACTGGTTAGTATTTATGATCTTGAGGCTTTCTTCATACATCTTCTCATAAGCTTCTTCTAAATCTTCCTCACTTCCACCCTCATCACCAAATTCTTCACTACTATCTAGGTCCTCATCCCTTTCACTCTCCTGTTCGGATCTACTCTTAATCTTAGCAACAAAGGTCACATATTTTCCACTCTCCTCACGTGTGGATTTCTCACTCTGATTGTCCGAGCTAGACTCGTTATCAGTGAGAGTAGTATTCATTGCCCTCTCTTCAACTCTCCTAGCACTCAGGCACTCACTCCTCATGTGATCAAAACCTCAACAGTTATGGCATCTCATGGATTTAGATTTTCTCACAGATTTAGATTTTCTCCAAGATTCACTCGGGCCACCTTTTTGTCTCTCTTGAGACTTCTTCTTATTCCTAGCGGATTTCAAGGCTATGAATTTTTCCTTAGCAGGATTGTCTAAGGTCAACTCATAGGTCTGGAGGGATCCGACTAACTCCTCTACCTTGATAGTGTCTATGTCGTTACTTTCCTCAATAGCTGTGACTTTTGGCTTGAAACGCTTGGTTAAGGATCTAAGAATTTTTCTAACTATCTTGGGCTTGAGAATTTTCTCACCTAGGTTGAAGGAGGAATTCACTATATCATTTAAGCTTGCATAAAAGATATCAAATGACTCATCATCTCTCATCCTGATTTCCTTGAACCTACTGGTCAGCATCTGTAACTTAGAATTTTTAACGGCCTGGGTTCCCTCATGTGTGGTTTGTAAAATGTCCCAAACATCTTTAGTTACCTCACGCGTAGATACTCTCCTAAATTCCTCGGAGGACACAGCCATAAGCAATGCGTGTATGTCTTTGCTATTAAAGTTACAGCTATCTAATTATGCTCTAGACCAGTTTTCTACAAGGGTGGGAGTGACTACACCATTTACTATAGTACTAGGGGCAGACCAACCATTCATTACATTCTGCCAGACACGCTCATCCATGGATTTCAAAAATGCCCTCATTCTAACCTTCCAATACGCATAGTTATTACCATCAAAGTGGGCAACACATTCAACGAGGTACTCATCTAGACTACTTAAGGTAAGGACACAATTATAGGCTCTGATACCACTTGAAAAGTCACCTAGAATACTTAGATAAGCTAGAAAGTTCGGCTAACGTGATACAATGTCAAATTCAAATTTATGCATTACCAAGTTTATGTTCGAAGTTAACAATTTGTTTGACCTTACGTGCGGAATTAATTAATTAAGGCAACAAGTCACTTCAATTAATGTCTAGATGGTTAAACATACAATCCAATTAATTCCTAAGGTTGAACTATCGGTTTGCGTAATGTAAAGTAATTAATAAACACAACAACTCACAATATGATGACGAAGAAACCCCAACGTGGGTAAAACTTTGGGACCAAGCCAGTGATGTCCACTATACCAATTCAGCAAGTATAAGTTACCAAACTTCGTACCCAATCAGACCTGCTATTCCAGTCTCATGATCTACTACCGTAAATACCTTTAGCCTCCTGCTAGACTTCCTGATTTACCTCCTATAGCCCAATCTGCTGCCCACTATAGCCTCCTAGTCCTTAGCTGATTGTATCACCAAGTAGAATTCCAAGAACCACTTGTTCTTGTCCGATTCACTGCGCTTGACATCCAGCTCTCTCAATCCCCAATGAGAGAATCCCTTCCTCAAAAGATTAAGGAAGAATGGTATTTTGGGTTATGTAAATTAGATGTTTTTCCCAAAACAATGGTTGTCGGATCACAAGATTGATGTAGATGGAATCACCAACTGATTATACATTGGATCTCTTCAAAGATGTTATGAATATGTTCGACAATGAAAGAATAATGTAGCAACCTCTCAAAATTCGTGCTAGGGTTTGGGTATTTATATTTGAAGGTGTCTAGGTGGTATGGGTCAAATAAAACACTTCAAAAATGTGAACTAGGGGTTTTACCGCATAGGAATGTCGCTCGAGCAAGATGCCAGTGAGAATCAAGCGAGAGGTATTCTGTTTTTTTTTTCCTCGAGCAAAATGCCAACGAGAATGGAGCGACAGTGAGCAGTTATCAGTATTTTCATCATAACTTTCTCTTTTGATGTCCGATTGAGGTGATTCAACTTGTGTTTAGAAAGCTAACTCAACGAGCTACAATTCTTCTGGATGCAGCCTTATCCAAATTCCAACGTTTTCTGTGAGAAAAATGTATTGCAAGTTACAACTGAAAATCCAGAACACAATTTGCGTAGCTCTTTGATATCCTTTAAACTTCCAACTACATTCCAATTATCTTATGTGATCTTTTTGGACATCTTGGACTTCTTCAGTGACTCGAACACTAATTTACCTCATCTATACAAAATTGCACCCTAAACCCTTGACTTCTACAGGAATGTTCAATTAAGTCTCTGACTTTTACAAACATACAATTACGCTCATTTTGTCTACAGAATTGCCAATCACACTTTCAGACCTAACTTACTCATCCAGCCAGCACATAGCTAATGAAAAAGCTTTCATTCTAGATTCTCTTCCTCAATCAAAATGTTGGGAAAAAAGGAAAGAAAAATTTGCTCCACTAATTTAATTTAAGGGACAACCAATCAGATAATTCCTAAGTCTGAAAATATTTAGATATTATAAAGTGTATTAGAGATGGATATGCCGTATAAATTAATGGTCATTAGACATTAGTTACAAGCATGCATGCAAAGCTAACCATTATTTCATCTTGTACGAAAAATCCAACCTTGTATCATATATAGGGTTAATTCTTGACCTTTTCAACTCGTTCTTTATTTAAATCGTTCAATTGTACGAAGTGAAATTGTTGTTGATTTATAACTAATTGATCATGCTTTAGCTTTTAAATCTCTTTGGGTATTCGATTATTAATGTCCATATTTGTTGATAACAATTGAATTGATTAACATAACTCGTTTAAATTTCACTGTCAAATGACAAATCAACTCGCATTCGTGGATGACATATAGAAGAAGAATAAGCATGCTGGAAAAATATTCGTGACATATTTTAACATATCTTAAAGGTTGACTTTCTTAATATATATTGTTGATTTTTAATTTGTTAAACAATGAGAAATTTGTACCGGTTAGGCGGTAGCCAATCCTAATTGACTGGGATGGTAATGCAGATTAATCAAGAATATTTGAATTGCGAATTTTATTGTGTTCCCTTACATAACATGATCTGATTTCGAGATAAAAATGTACATCTCATATGTTTTAGACTTTATATCATCCTATATATTTTCAAATTTGTTTAGAACGAAAAATTAAGGATTCGATTGTAACACCACGAATTTTTACTTTCTATTTGCATATGGACCTGAATTTAATGTTGATCATTTAACAAGTGAAATAGTTTATGTTTAACCTCGTCATCACACTATAGTTCAAAAGTTAAAGTGATAAGCTCAATCCACTTATTTACAAAAACGATTTATTGTATATTATATTTGGGTCGGATATTTAAGTATCATAAAAATTGAAAAATATATCAGTATTGTACTCTTTTTGTAGCTCGTATTAAATAATATAAATTGGGATCAAGAAAAAATAATTTTGGATTAATTATGTCTGAATTGCTCTAATAGAAAGAAAAGTGCTATTCTTTAATATTTACTTAATATATAAAATAGGGGAAGAAAAGAGGAATTTTCAGGTATGGTTACGCGGGATTTTGAAAATAAAATATATCAATTTGACATAATTACCCAACAACTTTAATAATAACTAAAGTAGTTAACCTAATTAATTCTTAATTAACTTGGGTGCGTTTTATTTGAATTATTTAACCAACCTTTTGATTTTCTTCGAAAGTTTGTGATCATGTTCTAAAAGGCGGCGTTAAGGCATGCCTAGGCGCCGCCTAAGCGTGATGCTAGGCCAAAGCCCCAAGTCAAATGGTTTGGCGCCTTATTTGGCGGTCAACAACAATCATTTTTTAAACTTTTTTTTTTTTTTTTTTTTTTTAATATGCTAGGCCAAAACGCTTGGGCGCAATTATGCGCGCCTATCGCGCATTATCATCATTTTTTAAATTTTTTAAAAAATTTTGTGTTGTTAAAAAATTATCAATGGGTAGTTTCTTCATTTTGCCCTAATTTAAAATAACCACTTGTATTGGAAAACACGAAGGATGAATTAGATGAAGAAGAGGATATTGAATTGGAGTATGATAAAGAGTTAGATAAGATTTAAGTTCCTATACTATTTATTTACTATTTTGTATTTAAATTTAAAACTTATCTTTTTGTTGAAAACTTTGAAAAAATATATAACGTTCCTATAAATCTGTTTTAAATGTTTACTAAGTATTATTTTTAATTATTAAATAATTTTTTGATTTATTAAAAATTAAAATAAGAAAATGCATTTTTACATTTTTTTACGCCTAAGCCTTACCTAAGCTCACGTAGCTCATAGCTTGGCCTCCACGCATTATACCTTTTAGAACACAGAGAGAGAGAGAGAGAGAGAGAGAGAGAGAGAGAGAGAGAGAGAGTGTGTTTTGTTTTAGAAATTTTTTAAGTTCATTTCCAAATTATCATTTCACACAAAATTTTTGGAGTTTTGATGTCAATTGGGGCAAGAATGCGCAGTGCAAAAAGTGGTAAAATCTTATTTTCTTAATGTTGATATAAATTTTGGCATGAAATACTTTAAGATTATATGGTCGATTTCTATGTTAAATTCAATGGGATAGACCATTAGATCGGATATGTAAATCCTACGGGATATAGGAATTCATAAGAAATTTCTTGAGTTAATAGATATCGCAACCAGTTTACTTTAAATCTAAGAATGTTGGAATATTATGTCATTTTGTATTTATATCACTTAAATAATAATCTGCATGTATTTTTATTTAGTATTTTCAAAATTTTCATTCTTACATTAACTTTTCAGATTAGAACGGGCCGTGTGGTAGATTGACCGAGTGATGTTTATGAGGTCCCCAAGTAAAATTTTAGAAATGATTAGTGCCAAATTTTATTTGAAGAACATTTTTATGTTTATTAGATGTACATTATTTTTAGAATTTGTCCCTGGTTCGAGTTTTGGACATTCTATGTTAAATTTGAGTTTTCATTAAAATTGTAGTGTTTTAATGTGTTAATTTATATGAAAATTTGTATTTAAATTGTTGAATTATCTTTATCAATTTATCGATCAAATATAAAAAAAAATGAAAATTCAGCTTAAATTAGATAGAAGAGATATTTGGTAACACTTCGCGTCTATAATTTTATAAATA
Organism: Olea europaea var. sylvestris; assembly: GCF_002742605.1. NCBI lineage: Eukaryota > Viridiplantae > Streptophyta > Magnoliopsida > Lamiales > Oleaceae > Olea > Olea europaea. Next base: position 6,111,724 of record NC_036257.1, on the reverse strand, counting down.
AAATAAAAGGATAATTGACTTGGGGGCATTATAGCTTGAAATCAGAGCTTGGTGACACCTTTCTATAGACTTAAAAAAAAATGGAAACGGAAAAAAATTGTGCACGTGTGTCAATAAAAAATTCATTCGCTAAATTAATTTGCAAGTTTGAAAATATTAATGATCTTTTGCAAATCATGCCTAAAACATTTTCAGATGATTGTTATTTAAAATGATATTGTGAAGTCGCTAAATTAGAATGGTAAGTCATTGTACCAAAACACCATAATGAAAGACTATTTAATCAAAGAATTTAGTCTGCATAACATGTATATGTTTAGAAGTGTCTACTTATTTTCATTCATTTATTCCTATATATTATGAGGTTTTATACATAAAAAAGGTGGAAGGTAAAATAAACAAACATCTACATACTAGTTGATTTGATTAAAATAGGTAGTTTCCATTTCAACTTTTCCTTGAAACTTTTGTATTGTATTCCAACTATTTTTTTCTTCAAAAAATTTATTTGGGATGGAAGCGCCTCTGTACGTTAGAAATTTAATTTTTGCCAAGGATTTTTTGTATTATATAATCTTTGATTTAGTTTTTTTGAATATAACTGTTTTAGCCACTTTTATCATATATAACAATATAAAAACATATAATAAAAAATTAGTTCTATGTGATAAGATTTTACCTAAATCTTAAATAAGCATATTAAAATAAGATCCATGGCATTTGAACACTCGTCAATCATGTACCATCCAATGTACAAAGGTGCGAAATAAAATATTACGTATATTTTGATATCACTAACAAAGATAAAACTTAATGGAACACTTATGTCACAAACATGGCAAGAACTTATCAGATCGCTAGAAATATCATAGTTTATAAAGCAGCATTGAATCGTAGCTCATCATTCAGTCTTATGAGAATTACATGACTGACTCAATTCGTTCACTTGTCGAATACGTGCAAGACATCTGCGAATGATGTATGGCAGTTGTGGATGCAGGACTAGAGATCATGCATATTGAGGCTGTGAATAACTTCATACACGCATTTTTACCTCAATGGGGGAGACATGAGAGTTGTGCTTAAGGATGAGATGCTAGAAGGTAACTTTCCAGAGCACCCAAACATGATTGAGTTCGACATATACTGTCAGACCCTTCTAGATAGGTGGAATGAGAGCTTAGAACTCAACTGAAGATAGTAAATGAGCTCAATGATGAGGTTGAGCCTGAGTTCAAGCCAGAATCTCAATTTGAAAGACCAAGAGGAAGATTCAATAACAGGAGCATAAGGATGACTTTGGGTTGGTGTTAGAGAATGATCATGAGCATGAACCCGGGCCACTGGTTGAGATGGACATAGAATCCGAGCCTGAGTCAAAAGACTTCTCCAAAGATGAAGCTCCACCAAAAAAGATTCGCATGATTCAGAGGGATTAGAAACTTAGATTTTATTTTCTTTGTACTGTTTTTTCCTCCTTTATGTTCCTGAAAATTGAAATTTGTCAAACTATTGTATATCATGATTTCAAGGAGTATTAAAAATAAAAATAAAAAATTAATTTCCTTCAACATATTGAGCTATTTTATTGTCCAACATTTCTGAGGTAAATTTGATTTTTGTTATTCTAAAGGAAATGGTAGGATAACAATATCAAGCAGCTATGTTCAAAGACCTAATGAGTGAGGTGCACGACCTTGGTAGAATTCAAGCACTAGTACCTCCTCTGAATGGACTGGTAAATGCCAACAATACAGGAATTGCGAAACAGTTTCGTCCTTTCAAGCCTTCTCCTTTATACGATAAGGTAGGTCCTTCGGTAGCTGAAAGAGTGGTTAAAAAAGCTGGAACGAATCTACAAGCACACGGCATGCACTAATGCACAAAACATATCATATGCTAAATTTACGCTGGTTGGAGTAGCAGGCCACTCTAAGGAGTCTGCTTTGCATACTAGAACGGAAGCATAACAACGTGCTATAATTTGGGCACTATTCAAAGCAGAATTCATGACAAAGTACTTTCCCCAGTCCTTGAGGGATTGGAAAGGGACAGAGTTCCTACAATTGAAATAGGGAAATATGTTGCTTGATAAGTATGAACAACTTTCTAGGTATGCTGCACAACTTGTCCACACCGAGCCAAAGAAGGTTAGGAGGTTGAGAAAAGTAATGAATCATATGGGAAACAAAGTTGAATGGATTGAATAAAGGAAAAGGATTTGAACAATTTAAGAAGCCCAATATAAGACTAGGATCACGATCAAGCAAACCGAATAAAGTTACTCTACAATAGCCTAAGTGTAACAAGGCCTATGGAAGAGAATGCTTGTTTGGAAAAAAATGTGTGCTATCGATGTGGCCAAGAAGGCTATTTTGCTCTAGATTGCTTGTTATACCTACCTAAGAAAGACAATGAACAAAGCAAGAAAATGAAAGCCAAAGTCTTTGCCTTAACTCAAAAAGAGGTAACAAAGGAACCAAATGTAATGGTAGGTATTATGTCAATATCTAAACTAACTGCATACGTTCTAATAGACTTAGGAGCTACTTATTCATTTATCTCTATTGCATTTATTACTAAATCATGTATTGCATGTGAAAAATTTGATAGTGTTTGAGAGATTTCTATCCCATCGAGTAGAATTTTGAACCCCAATCAAATCTGTATGGTAGTAAAGTTAGAAATGCATGAAAAAAAATTTATAACTGATCTACACCTCCTAGACATGAAATGACTTTGACGTTATTCTAGGAATAGACTTGTTGGGAAGCAATCACGCAACCATTTGATGTTTCGAAAAAGAAATAATTTTTCAGAAGCCCGGGGAGGAAGAGTTTCAATTTTTCGCTATATGAGTTGATTTTCTACCTCGTCTTTTATTTTCCATGAAGGTAGAAAAGATATTAAAGAAGAGATCTAGCCAAAGATTTTTAGTAAATATACATAGAACTCAGAATCAGAGCTCACTATTGGTAATGTGTCGATTGTATGAGATTTGGTTGATATATTTTCTGATGACTTACCTGGCGTATCATCTGATAGGTAATTGGAGTTTAAAATTGACCTCGTAGATGGAGCAACTTCATGTCTAAAGTACATATAGAATGGCACCAAAAGAACTATAAAAATTAAAGTTATAGTTGCAGAAATTGTTAGATAAAGGTTACATTCGACCAAGTACATCTCCTTGGGGTGTACTGGTTTTGTTAATGAAGAAAAATGATGGATTGACGAGTTCATGCATTGATTATCAGGAATTGAACAAGTTGACTATAAAAAACAAATATCCCCTTCCTTGGATTGAAGACTTCTTTAATCAGTTGAATGATGCCACAATATTTTCCAAGATCGATTTTAGCTCAGGCTATAATCAATTGAAAGTGAAGGCAGATGACATTGCAAAGAGGCATTTAAAACTCGCTACGATGATTACGAGTTCACGGTAATGCCCTTTGCTACTGCAGTATTTATGGATTTGATGAATAGAGTATTTCATCGGTATTTAGATCAATTTATCATTGCTTTCATCGATGACATTTTGGTGTATTCAAAGGATAAATATCAACATGATGAACATCTCAAGATAGTGTTAGAGACACTACGAGAAGAGAAATTGTTTGCCAAATTCAAGAAATGTGAATTTTAGTTGGATCATATATTTTTCCTTGGTCACGTAATTACGGCACAAGGGACTGAAATAGACCACAGTAAAGTTAAAGCAACAACCAACTGATCCAAACCAACGAATGTAGGTAAAGTTCGTTGTTTCTTGGGACTAGCCCATTTAATCCGAGAGTCATTGAGGGATTCTCCAAAATGGCTGGCCGATGATCCAACTAATCAGGAATGGAGTAAAATTTTAATGGACTAAGAAGTATGAGGAGAGCTTTTCCAATTTTATCTATACCAGAGGGTTCAGATGGACTCATTATATATAGTATGTTTGGAGTGTGTACTGATGCAGTCTGGGAAGGTGATAGAATACGCCTCAAGATAATTAAAACATGAGCAAAACTACCCAGCACATGATCTAGAGTTGGCGACTGTAGTATATGCTCTAAAAATGTAGCATCACAACCTTTACGGGAAAAGTGCGATATTTATGCGGATTATAAGAGCTTGAAATATTTCTTCACTTAAAAGGATTTGAATATGAAGCAGAGAAGGCGGTTAAAGTTAGTTAAGGAATATGGCTGTGCTATCTATTGCCATCTGGGGTAAAGCTAATGTAGTCGCACGTACTCTTAGTAGGAAGATAGTAGGACAACTAGCAATTTTAACAACTTAAGTGCAGCTAATAAAATGAGTTCAATAAATTGAAATTTGAAGTTGTCATTCCACCAACTTAGGTTACTACAAGGATTGTATAATTTAAAATTCAACCTACTCTTAAGGATCGGATCAAAGATGCTCAAGACAATGACCCATTTCTGAGGAAAATCAAAGCACGACTCAACAAAAGGACACGATGTCATTCGGGTAATTGTGGACTGGTTGACAAAGTCAACTCATTTTCTTCCAATAAGAATGAACTACAGTATGAATCAGTGATGTAATACCCAAAAACAATTTTAAAAAAAAAATTCGTAAAATATATTATGAGGCATAAATGCACGTTTTGAAATTTTAGGGTAACTTAACAACTTCACCATTTTCTAGAACCTTGTGTTAGTATTCTCAATAATTGCATAAATGTCAATTTTACACGAAGTTAAATTTTAGTATTATTTTGGACATCTATTAAATTATTATTGAATTATCCGATATGAAAGTATTTAAATAAGTTTAGAATTTTATCATAATTATAACTTGAAAATAAGAGTTATAATGAAATTGGAATTTAATATTTGGATATATATTGAATTATTTTCGAATTGTTTGATATAGAGGAGTTTAAATAAATTCAGAATTTTAACATTTTTATACTAGAATTTTATTTGCATATAATATTTGATAAGATTGTTAAGAGTCCAATTTAAATTCTAATTAATAATCCTATTAAAATTTTAAGTAGGTCATTATCATTATCACAATTATGTAACTATATATATTATATAGTGCAAGCAAATTGGCACAGAAAACAATAGAGAGAAAGTGTAGAGAGAGAGAGAGAGAGAGAGAGAAGAAAACGTGAAGAAAGGAAGAAAGAGAAAGGAATGGAAGGAAAAAAGAAAATGAAAGAAAGGAAAGTTTTTCCGACGCGCTCCAAATCCGTTCAAAAAAAGTTTCAATCCCAAATAGCTCAACTACACAAGAAATTTAATGAATTATGTATGAATTTTTCTAAATGCCAAATGATTTTTTATTTTCATTTTTTAATATTTTGAGTTAAGTCTTTTATGTGATATTATGTGATCCAAAGTAATAAAAGATGTTGTTGAAAATATCATAGGGCATTATTATATAGATCTACACAGAAACTAGCCATATGGCTAAATACCTTAAGTGGGGATTGAGAAATTGAGATAGTTAGGTTTCTATCCCACTAGAAAGTTATGTTATGTGAGTATTTTACTTGCTTTTTATATTAAATTGTGAAAATATTAGCATGAAATCTATATTGAGTTTATTCATATGCTCATTCCATTTCTAAATTATTTTTGCAAATACTTAATGGATCGGAGTTGGAGGTTAAGACGGTTGACACAGTCCGTGTTGCTGGATCAAGAATTTAGTATTTTCTTTTCATATTTAGCATTTAGTTAGAAATTTTTTTTTATTCAAATTAGAATTTTTTTTTTCCAAAATCAATGTTGAATTTTCAAAAAATAAGTATTGAATTCATAGTACAATAATGGATTATACTAATTGATGTTTTATGAGGCAATAAAATAACTTATTTTTATTCAGCAAAGTTTCTTCAAATTTTCGTATTATAATGTGTTGATCAACTTTTATAATGGTTAAAGTGATTATTTAAGTAACCTCCAGAGCATAGATTTCGGAGCGTTACAGTAAGATATCAGAGCTCAATCAATCTTTCCTACGGATTTTGTGAAATTAAAATTTTAAATTTCTTTATATGTTAAAGTTAAATAAATATTGATCCACACGACATCGGGACCGGCATGATCGACTTCTAACTGACGATCTGAGGTATGAAATTATTTTATTAGCTATAAATGTCAGTTTAATGAGTTCTGGATTTTTTTCTACAGGGCTAAAAAGAAAAGAAAACTATAATTAGGATATTGGTGTTGAAATTTTAATAAATTAAATAAAGTTGTTTTATATTTAGCACAAATTGTAGAATCACATGTTTATAATTCTCATGTAGTAATATATATGTCATGCATATATCTATTGCGTGGATATATTTGATCATGCATTGCATGCATTCAATTAGATTGACGTCGATACAGTTATTCAAATGGCAAAATAATAATAATAATAATAATAATAATAATAATAATAATAATAATAATAATAATAATAAGATATATTTAATTATGCATTGCATGCATTCAATTAGATTGACGTCGATACAGTTATTCAAATGGCAAAATAATAATAATAATAATAATAATAATAATAATAATAATAATAATAATAATAATAATAATAATAATGGAAAATTTTATTGTTTGAGTCTTTTTTTTATTTTACGTATTCACAAGATTGAAAGGCTTTGTCAAAATGACCTAAACTGTCTAAAGCGAGTTTCGAATTTAAACGGTCCACTTGTGACCCCTCTTTACCTGGAAGCATTTTCAGTTGCATGTTATTCAATCAATAAAATGAAAAACATTATTGCAAACCCACAAAAAGGTTTTAAAAAAAAAAACACACACACACACACACATAGCCCATTTAGTCAAATCGTATTGGAAACAATGGAAATATATTGAAGAGAAAAAATATTATTTTATCATTGTCAGCTATATCAAGATAGTTGAATTGACTTGAATGGCGTCTAATATACGATCCCTACATTTAAGGTTTAGATGGTAGCTAACTTAGGACAAGAATTACTAACTGTTATGCGAGAGATGTCACAGCAGCAAACACCTCAACAACCACGAGGCAGGCCCGGATCATCTTCAATTATAGAACAATTTTGAAAGATGCACCCACTTGTGTTTGAAGGTGTCCTTGATCCATTGGCCGTTGAAGAATGGCTTCGCCATCTCGAGCATCACTTCATATTTATGAAATGCACTGACGCACAAAAAATCCTTTATGATGTACTTATGATTGAAAATGGAGCAGGTCATTAGTGGGAAATGAGTACAAGATCTCGCATCGAAGAGCAACAACATAACCTGGCATGGGCACAGTTCAAAGAGATAGTGCTTCAAAAATACTTTCCAGCTACTTTAAGAGACAAGAAGGAAGTAGAGTTGCTTGAGTTGAAGCAAGGAAACATGACCCTCGCCGATTATGAGCAAAAAATTGAGGAGTTTTCCAGATTTGCCCCACATTTGGTAGACACAGGTGAGACACGAGCTCGACGTTTTGAACGTAAACAGAGAACTGACGTTAGGAAAGCAGTAGCAGTATTCCAACTAGCTACTTATTAGGGAGTTCTAGAGAAGGCGTACGTATTTGACGAGGACTAGAATGGTGAAGGTAGTAAACAACAGACTGGCTCCTTAGATAAGCGTAAATTATGACAATAGCAAGAGAAATGGAAGAGGCCACAACAAGAAATGAAGTACAAAAATAGATGCCAACATTAGTGACAAGAATCCATGACCCCTTTGTCCAAAATGTCAGAAACCTCATAAGGGATAATGCTTTTCAGGAAAAGGTGCATGTTACAGATGTGGCGAGCTAGGACACGTCCCCAAAGAATGCACTGAGGAACAATCTAAGAAGCCTGAAAATCAAAAGGTGGGAAAGGCTAGAATTTTTACTTTAAGGTAGAGCTCGACTGCAATGTAGTGGCAGGTTTCATATCAAACTCTGACATGCCTGCTTTTATATTAATTGATTCAAGAGCTACACAGTCGTTTGCTTCTTTGATATTCGTTTCAAAGTCGATTATAGAATGTGTATCCCTTGATAACATATTAGAAGTATCACTATCGTCTGGGAAGGTGCTTAATGCGAATTATATAGCGAGGAACCTAAATTCAGAAATGGATGAAAAAATTATAAAAATAGACTTAGTGGTCCTAAACATAAAAGATTTTGAATTTACACTTGGAATGAACTGGTTATCAAAAAATCATGCAACCATTCGTTGTTTCATGAAGGATGTAATTCTTCAAAGACCCAGTGAAAAATAATTTCATTTCTTTGAACAAGGGTAAAACCTCTACCCTGACTTATATCAGCAATGCAGGCTAAACGCTTGTTGAAAAAGAAGTCTGCTCAAGGATTCTTAGTGTCTTTGACAAGCATTGATTAGAAGGAGTCAACCATCAACGAAGTTCGAGTGGTTAGGAATTTTCCTTACGTATTTCCAAAAGATTTACCAGGAATGGCTCCAAATCGACAGATCGAGTTTACTATTAACCTTGTACCGAGTGCCATGCCAATTTCAAAGGCCACTTACTGTATGGCACCGATAAATTTCAAGAATTGAAAGTACAATTGTAGGAGTTGCTAGACAAGGGTTTTATTAGACCCAGTGTCTCACCAAGGGGAGCTCCAATATTGTTCGTAAAGAAGAAAGATAGATCAATGAGAATGTGTATCGATTATCGAGAGCTAAATTGTTTTACAATTAAAAACAAATATCCCCTCCCCAGAATTGAAGATTTATTTGACCAGCTACAAAGTACTAAGGTCTTCTCTAAAATATATTTAAGATCAGGCTATCATCAGTTGAAAATTAAAGCAATTGACGTTCTTAAAACCACATTTAGAACTCAATATGGGTAATATGAGTTCTTGGTGATGCCCTTTGGCTTGACTAATGCACCAACGATCTTCATGGATCTCATTAATCAAGTTTATCCCAATTATCTGAATCAGTTTGTTATTGTCTTCATTGACAGCATACTAATCTATTCAAAGAGTGAGCATGAACATACGGAACACCTAAGGATTATTCTTGAAATACCAAGGAAGGAGAAACTCTATGCCAAATTCAAAAATACAAATTTAGGCTCGATAGAGTGGGATTTTAGGCCACATAATCACAAACCAAGGAGTTGAAGTTGACCCGAGTAAAGTGGAAGCAATTACCAATTAGCCTCGGCCAACTTATGTTAGAGAAATGCAGAGCTTCTTGGGATTAGCAGGCTACTACAAGCGATTCATTGAAGGGTTTTCAGAGATTGCCATCCCAATGATTTAGTTAATGAAAAAAAGTGAAGTTTCAATGGATGAATAGGTACGAAAAGAGCTTTCAGGAACTAAATAAAAAATTGATCTTAGCTCCAGTCTTGACCATTCGCAAATGGTCGGAAGGTTTCGTTATCTATAGCGATGCATCTAAATAGGTTCTAGGATGTATACTTATGCAGCATGGTAAAGTTACAGCATATGCTTCCAGAAAACTAAAGTCCTATGAAGAAAACTACCCAACGCATGATCTAGAGTTAGCAACAGTAGTTCACGCACTAAAGATTTGGTGACACTACTCTACTGAGCTAAATGTGATATTTATACGGACCACAAGAGCCTAAAGTACTTCTTCACCCCCAAAGGAATTGAACATGAGGCAACACAGATGACTAGAAATGGTCAAAGATTATGATTGTGCCATTCATTATCATCCAGGAAGGCCAATGTACTTGCTGATGCATTAAGCCAAAAGATAGTAGGATATTTGACAACTTTACCCACTATATAGAAATCATTAATCAAAGTTATAGATCGCTTACAACTTGAGGTAATATTACCTCCAGGAAATATTGCAGCACGAATTGCTACCCTTATAGTTCAACCTACTATTCGAGACCTAATTAAGAAAGCCCAGGATAGTGATCCATTTCTACAAAAGATTAAAGGTGAAGTTGGCACTGGCAAACGAAAGGGTTTTGAGCTAGCCGAAGATAATACCTTGATGTTTAAAGGAAGATTGTGTGTACCGAATGATGAGAAGATGCAAAAAGAAATATTAGAAGAAGCTCACATCGCCCTATATGTAGCACATCCTGGGGGAACAAAAATGAATAAATACCTTCAAAACATATTGGGTGGCAAAATATGAAAAGAGAAATAGGTCAATTCGTAGAAAAGTACATAGTTTGCCAATTAGCGAAAGCAGAACATCAGAAACCTTCAGGATTATTAAATCCACTAGAGATTTCTGAATTGAAATGAGAGCACATTACCATAAATTTTGTAATTGATTTTCCAAAATCAAATAGAGGAAATGATGCAATCTGGGATTACTTCCTGAACTTTCAATAGTACACAATGTCTCTCATGTCTCTGTGCTTCGAAAATTCGTATCAGATCCTAGCCACATAATTAATCCTAAATCGATAGACATTCATCTATATCTAACATACGAAGAAGCTCCAATAGTCATCTTGGATCGGAAGATTCGAACACTTCAAAATAGAGAAATTTCATTGGTGAAAATGTTCAGTGACGAAATCACACAGTGGAAGAGTCCACTTGGGAACATGAGGAAGATATTAAAGGTATTCCACAACTTTTCAAAATCCAAGGTAAGTTTCGAGGATGGAATTTTTTTAAAGAGTGGAGGATGTAATACCCAAAAGTAATAATAATAAAAATAAAAATAATTCGTACAATATATTATGAGGCATAAATGCATGTTTTCAAATTTTAGGGTAACTTAACAAATTTACCATTTTCTAGGACCTCATGTTAATATTCCCAACAATTGAATATATGTGAGTTTATACGAAGTTAAATTTTAATATTATATTGGATATCTATTAAATTATTATTGAATTATCTGATATGAAAGTATTTAAATAAGTTTAGAACTTTATCGTGCTTATAACTTGTAAATAAGAGTTTATAACTTGAAAATAAGAGTTTTAACAAAATTAGAATTTAATGTTTGGATATATATTGAATTATTATCGGATTATTTGATATAAAGGTGTTTATAAAAATTTAGAATTTTAACATATTTATACTAGAATCTTATCTACATGTAATTAGAATTTTATTTGATAAGGTTGTTTGTTAAGAGTCCAATTTAAATTCTAATTAACAGTCCTATTAAAATTCTAAGTAAGTCATTATCATTATCACAACTTTGGCATCGAAAACAATGACGGAGAAAGAGAAAGTGTAGAAAGAATGAGAGAAAAGAAGAGAGAAAAATGAGAAAGGCAGAAAAGAAAACGTGAAGAAAGAAAGAAAGAGAAAGGAAAGGAAGAAAAAAGGAAAAGAATTTTTTTTCGGTGCGTTCAAGATCTGTTCGCAAGAATTTTCAATCCCGAATAGCTCTCAAGTACATAAGAAATTTAACGAATTAGGTATGGATTTCTCTAAATGCCAAGTGATACTGTTTTTTTCAGTTTTTAATGTTTTAAATTATATATTTTATGTGCTATTATGTGATCCAAAGTAAAGAAAGATGTTATGGAAAATACCATAGGGTATTATTATGTAGATTTACACAGAAACCAACCAAAGGGCCGAATACTCTAAGTGGAGATTGATAATGGGTGTGACATAAGTGATAATGAGACGATCAGATTTATATCCTATTAGAAAGTTATATTATATACGTATTTTACTTGCTTTTTATATTAAACTATGAAAATACTGACATGAAATTTATACTAAGTATATTCATATGTTCATTTCATATTCTAAATTATTTTACAAATGCTTGATGGATCGAAGTTGGAGGTTCAGACTGCTAACAGAGTCCGTGTTGCAGGATCAAGAATTTAAGATTTTCTTTTAATATTTAGTATTTAGTTGAAAAACTTTTTTTATTCAAATTAGAATTTTATTTTTTTCAAAATCAATGTTGATTTTTAAAAAAATAAGTATTGAATTCATAGTACAATAGTGGATTAGATTATTTGATGTTTTATGAGACGATAAAATAACTTATTTTTATTCCGGAAAGTTCAATTTTTTCGCATTATAATGTGTCGATGAACTTTTATAATGGTTAAAGTGATTATTTAAGTAACCTCCGGAGCATAGGTTTTAGAGCGTTACAAGACTAGTTTGCTCAATTATATGTTAAGAAAATTGCTAGGTAGCATGGAGTTCTAGTATCCATCATCTCAGATCGAGATCTAAGGTATACTTCTAAATTTTGGAAGGGCATGCAAAAAGCTATAAGAACAAAGTTAAATTTCAACACTGCATATCGCCTTCAATCTGATGGATAATCTAAAACGACTATTCAAATCTTAGAAGACATGCTCCGAACATGTGTTTTGGATTTAGGAGGTAGTGGGGGATCACACTTATGATTAGTGGACTTTCCATACAATAATAGCTTTCAGGCTATTATTAGCATGGCTCTTTATAAAGCCCTCTATGTAAGAAGACGTAGATCTCCAGTTCTTTGGGATGAAGTAGGAGAAAATTGAATTTTAGGTCCAGAAATTATATCAAAGACAATGTAGGTAATTGATAAAATTGGAGAATGAATAAAATATGCTTAAGATAGATAAAAAAAGCTATGCAGGTCAACGAAGGAAGTCGATAGAATTTAAAGTCAGTGATAAAGTGTTTCTAAAAGTGCCACCAATAAAAAAGGAGTTCTTAGATTTTAGCAAGAAGGGAAAGTTGAGACCTTAACTTATAGGTCTTTTGGAAATTTTAGACAAAGCGGCATATCGTCTAGCATTGCCACCTGGATTGTAAGCATTGCATGATGTATTCCACGTAGTAATGATTAGAAAATATGTGCACAATCCCAAACATGTAATAAGCTATGACACATTGGAAGTGATGCGAATCCTGTAGGAACATTGACTAACGAAACCCACAACAAGATTGTTAGAACCCCAAAAAAGTCAATTAAAAGGTTTGAGAGTTTGAACCCGAATCAATAAATCAAAAAACCCAACAAAATCAAAGCTTGAAAGACCCCTTGATTACACGAATAAGACTTGCAATCGGATTGTGGAACGTCACAAGTCTGCAATTCTTGATAAGTTTTAATTGTTCAATAAAGAACGATATGAAGAAGAAAAATTGCCTCTCTATTAGAAATTCTCAAAATAATGTAAGGTAATGTTTTACAATGAAAATAAATCTATTTATATGTAGAAAATCTAGAGCTAATTTTAATAGGAATAAAACTCTTAACCTAGCTTAAAAGCGGAATTAAAACTCTTAAAAGATTACAAGTCTCAGTCAAATAAGGAAACTTGCGCGCACCAAGAAATCTCTACCCGGATTTCCTTCTATGCAATCGCATAAAAGAAAGTATTGCGGTCACATAGATGGTTTATGCGACCTCACCCAAAAGCCTACTTGTCTCCGCCCTCACCCAAAAGCCTACTTGTCTCCGCCCCTTCTTAATCGACTTGTATCACGTTGATTCAAATCATTTCGGCTCTCTACCCCAACATAGAAGTTGTCTCGTTTTGCGTCCCAAACATCGTCCCATCAATAATTGCTTGAACGAACAACCACATTGCTTGTTTCACTTGTTTTACCCTCGATCGCGTCATCGGCCCACCTTCGATTATCAACGGGGCTCGTTTCGAACTAGCCATCTTTGAGCTTGACTCTTGGATCACATCAAGAGGTAGAGAATAATCTGACATAGGAAGAGGTCCCTTCGGAAATTATCTAAAGGAAATTAAATGTGTTAATGAATAAAGAAATTGTCTTGATTAAGGTTCGATGGAAAAATCATGGAGTAGGTTACTTGGGAGAAAGAAGAGAAAATAAAAGCCAAGTATCTAAAGCTTTTCGACTAAATAAGGTAATTTCGAGGATAAAATTATTTTAAGGGAAAAGGAATGCAACACTCGGAACTTTTATTTACTATTTTCACATGAACCTAAATTTTATGTTGGTCATTTAATAAGTAGAATAGTTCATGTCTAGTCTCGTCATCACACTATAGTTCAAAAGTTAAAGTGATAAGCTTAACCCACTTATTTACAAAATGATTTATTTCTTATGTATATCCCTACTATATAAAAAGGGCAATGTGTTGCTACTGTAGAAAGAAAAGTAGATTCTTCCATTTCTACACATTGTAGCAACTTTTTTTCCCTGGAGTAAAAACGACGTCGTCTGCCAATTTTTTTTTAAATTTTTTTTACATGTTTGGAGCCAAGACGAGGCCGTCCAGACAAAAAAATAATTATATATATATATATATATATATATATATATGTAAGCTACCCACTTTAGATAGATTTTTCTTTCTTCTTCATTTTCATACGCTACTCCTTTTTCTCTTTGAGTTTCATTGTTACCTTTCTTTTTTCCATGTATTTATAATATTTCTGTTTTAATTATATTTGGAATATCTGTATTTTGTGCTTCAATCATTGTGCTTATATTGTATTTGTTCTTTTTGTTTGTTCGATCATTGACACATGTTCTTTTGGCCTTATTTTAGTTTGCAGGTATTGGTGGAGAATGTTTTCAACTTCTCTTTAGTTTGTGGTAGTAGTAATATCTAGATGTTTTTCCTGCTATGATTAATGAGGGCGAAATCTACTCTACTTTCATATGATTTGATTTTTCATTTTTCTTGTATAGTGTTGAACTTCGATGTCGATGTTGATGTTGATTTGTTGTACACAAACTCTGGAGTAAACTGGTAAATAAGAGAGTAAATAGAATTGGGCGTGGAAATAACAGAATAGAAATACATGAAAATTATTAGAAGAAAGTAAAGAGGTCTCATAGACGTGTCAAACTTCCACTAATATGGTCTTTTTTGTAGACGATAAACATTGGGGGTTCACTGTTCAAACGTTCAAAAACACATTTATCGCCCATTTGTAGTTCTTTTTCTCTAAAAAAATTTGCCCAGCCTATAGTCATACGTCTTATTAGACCACTTGGTCGCAAATTTGTGACAAGCTCCCAGTCGTGATGTAAAGAATCATGGATTTGAACACTTCACAGACCTCTTGGTAGGTGATATCTAGAGAACTGTCCTGGTATATCCTAGAAAACCATGAATGAATAAATTATTGATCTTTGAATAAAATTTATGTGGAAGAGATGAATGTAGAATGAGATATTAAAGATGGCACTTACAATTTCTCGATGGCTGTTGTGATGAGGTGTTAGTGTTATTTCAAATACAGGGTTATCTGTATGTGAAGCGTTGTATTCTTCGGGAACATCGGAGTCATATGTGACCTCTAATCCAGAATGGTCAAATATGGTCATATTGAATGTGAATCTTCCGTTATATTCAAATACCAAAACATGAGCATTCTGTAAGTTATGATGGTCAAAAAATTATTCCCATCCATTAGCAAAAAATATTCTTCCATTATCTCTTTCCAATCGTATAGTGACAATTATACCATCATATGCAGTTACGCGTACTGTGTCACCAAGTTGGTATCTCCAATCGTGGACAAAGGATCTGGGAAGCATCTATACATATATATTAAAAAGTATAAGAGAGATATTAAAAATGCATCCATTCAAATGTGAGAGGAGAAACTCTTGTGTGACTAACCAGACGGGTATTATGATTTTGTGGAGGAGTAATGATTCTGAAGAAACGATGTGGACCTCCATTCTGTCTCAATATAGTACAATGAAAATTTTGTTAGAATAACTCTATTATTTACGTTGTGGAGGCCCTAATATAGATTTTAAGGTAGATTTTGCAGTATAGGCGAGTTAGAAAGTTTGTTAATGGAAGTTCCATGTCTATAAGATAAACTTTGTATGTTATCTAAAAAATATATATATTCTATATGTTGTTGTAGAACAATATCGTGAAGTTTTGTAAGAAATTCATGATTTGTGTTCGATTTTTAATAAAGAATTGAAGATTGACATTTAGTCCATCTCAATAAACAAGATGTAAGTTAAAACTGTAAAATTTAGTGTTGAAAAAATAGCTATGGTAATCAGGAAAGAGTAGATAGAGACTTGATTTTCTTTTTTTTGAGCACCTGCAAGCAAAGATATGTAAATATTTTATGTGAGGAGTGATTTAAGGTAAATTTTGAAAACATGAGAAGCTATTTAAATTAGAGGATATGTACTTCCTATGTTATTTCCTTTTCTCCAGATTTGACAAGAGGTTCACGGGTTGTAGAAATTGACAATATGTTACCAAAAAAGTCTGATCTTACTCTTCCCAAAAATAAAAGTGAGGAGAAAGAAATTATTGAAGTATCACGTGAGTGACTATTTTATCTTAATACGTTTCACACATTATTTGATTGCAATCAAAAAGTTATGATTGGAAATGTAATTAATATGTAATATGTCTATTATTTATCTACATTTTTACTCATTGAATTTATATAATATTTGTATATATAAAAAAAATTGATTTATATTTTATGTATATATTTTAGGAATCACATCTATTAAAAAAACTAAGTTGATTAAATGAAATTAAATTTTGATGCTGAAAGTTGGTAGAGAAAAAAGAAAGGGGGAAAAATGAAATTTGTTAATTACGGAGCCAGTTTGGTGCCTAGATAGTTTGAGCCTCCGTAATTACGGAAGCTCAACTCAGAGGCTCAACTTTGAGCCTCTGTAATTACGGAGACTTTGCCTTTTGAGCCTCCGTGATTATGGAGGCATTATTTCCCCCCTTCCCCCTCCCCTTCTTTTTCTCTTAGCTGTTATTACAACAAATAATTCAATATTATTATTTTTTTGTCCAACGTAATTTTATTATTTTATATGGAGTTATACTTTAGTTTAAGCATGAGTTTCTTATTTTGTATGGAATTTAACTAATAGTCGGACTTTCTTAACGTTATTTTTAAAATTTTGCAATTTCTATTTATGTGATGATAAAAATTTATAATATATAATATAGAAATAGAAAAATGAATAAGTATATTTAGTTTTTTTTTCTTCCAACTATAATACTTAAGTGAGTATAATTTATTCATTTCCCTGTCTATGTAATTTTCATTTTACATTTTGAACAAAAACGTCGTTGTTTTCGTTTCGTTCGTGCAAGCATCTTGTCTTTGTCCTTATTTTCATCGTACCTTTCCCATCCCTCCCATCCTTTTGTTTTCTCCCTGTCTTCAATTGCGTGTATATTTTGTTCAGTGATATTTTATTTAACGATAGACTTGTTGGTGGGTTTTCTTTCTTTTTTTTTTTTTTTTATATATTTCCTATTGTTCGGGTCATGGAAATGTATGCATTTTTTTGGCTTCTTTTATATGAGGATATTGTTTTCAATATGCATACTCTTAGTTATGTTTCCAATTTTATTGAGTTGATTTTTGTGGTTTCTTTCTTTCAGCAATACAATGAGTAAGCAATATTGGACATCTACATCTGTACAGCTACAAGTTCTTGAATCTATATTTAATCAAGAGAATAAAACCCCAAATAAGTCAAGGATCATGCAGATAGTCTCCGAACTATCGTTGCATGGGCAAATCTCTGATATTAATTTTTATAATTGGTTTAAGAGTAGACGTACTCGTTTAAGAAGGTTAGACCTATCCACACAGGCACACGATTCTGAACTTATAATTCAGCCAAGGGTACAAAAAGACAAATTGCGTAAGAGACATATAGGTACGATTTGTTGTTTAAATGTGATTTCTTGTTGGTTTAATGTTTTTTACGTAATTTTAACATAAATATTTGGTATTATAGAAGTATCTACAAGTTCTACACATATGCCAGGAAGAAGGATGAGATGTTGTCCTAAATTCAAAGCAGGTTTCGTAGATTGAATATATTTTTTTATGATTTTTTTTTTTACATCTGGCTATTTATTTGGTCATGTTGTAGTACACTTTTCTTTCATCTTGTTTTTGTGAAATTATTTTTTAATCCAATTTTTGCACTTCTGTTGTCTTTCAACAATCTTATACTAATTTTATGATTGTAGATTCTATTGATCATGTCGAATTATAGAAGGATCTTCAAGTTGATGAAAACATTGGCGTGGAAAAGCAATTTGAAGATGACAATATGCAATCTCAATGTGGTTCACATGATCCTATCATTTTAGATCATTCTAAGAGAACTGATATACGAAATATTCCAATCGAACCTTATATTCTTCCGTCTTGTACAATTTGTAAACATTGTGGTGCAAAAAAGATTCACAAAAAAAGTAAGGGTTTTTGTTACTGTGATGGAAAGGTTAAATTACAGCTGAACAGTGTTCCCCCTGAATTGTATGAGCTATTTACTTCTAATTCATGTGAAGCGATTGCTTGTAAAAAAAGTTGCTCGTACTTACAACAACCATTTTGCATTCACTCCATTTGGTGTTAAATATGATAAAAATTTGTGCAAAAATAATAGAGGTGTATCTATGTTCAAAGTTCAGGGATAGGTATACCATTTTATAAATCCGCTTCTACCAACTGATGGAAATCCTACATATTTGCAGTTATACTTTTACGATACTTATAATGAAATTAGTAATAGACTACAAATTTCAGATAGGTTTAGTGAATCAACTTTGAAAAAGTTAATAGATATCTTAAAGATAAATCCATATTGTCATTTCTTTCGATCATTAAGTGAAGTTTCTGATTTTGATTCATGATGTATCGTACTGAGGTCTGATCCGAGTCTCGACCAGAGAGTATATAACATGCCATCATGTGAACAGGTGGCTGCAGTGTGGGTTGATGATGATCCATCTGCAAGCATAAAGACTTGTGATATATTAATTTATGGACATTTCAATACTGCACATAGAGTAAATTACTATTATGGCTGTTATGATTCACTTCAATATCCACTAATATTTACCTATGGAGAATCTGGATGGCATGAAGGTATCGAAAAGGTAAATTTGAATACTTCAATAGTCCATGAAGATTTCATACAAATCAATCAAATAGATTCGGCCGAACAACTTATAGAGATGGAAGATCGTGGTAAGTTTTATTACCATTGAAATTTTTTAATATTTTTAGAGTGCATAAATGTATTGTCATTTCTAGATCTGTCTTTGTGATTTTAATTTTTTTTTTTTTCCTTTCAGCTATGAAGAGAGGTAAGAAACGAATTACTGTGTCATGTCGTGAATATTATTACTACAAACTTCAAATCAAACTTTCAGATAAGTCTATACTTCTTCATACAGGCAGACTTCTACAACAATATATAGTGGATATATATGTTAAGATTGAAACTGCAAGATTAGATTATTTTTGTAATAATCAAAAGACTATACGAGGTGAACTTTACCAAGGAATTTTAGATAGTATACAAAATGGTGAGAATGGAGGCTATAAAATTGGCAAATCAATTGTGTTGCCTACAGGGTTTATTGGGAGTCCTAGAAATTTAACTAAAAGATATATGGATGCAATGTGTTTAGTTCAAAGATATAGAAAACCTGATGTATTTTTAATAATGACATACAATCCAAATTGGCCTGAAATTAAATAAGAATTGAGGCATAATGATAGTGTATAAAATAGGCCAGATTTGTTAGCCCGAATATTTCGAGCAAAACTTGAAGAACAAAAAATAGATTTAATAAAGAGAGAAATACTAGGGCCTATAGCTGCCTATGTGTATATAATTGAATTCCAAAAAAGAGGTCTACCTCATGTTCATTTTCTCCTGATATTTAAAACGAATTTTAAGATTACTAATTCTACGCAAGTTGATGAAATTGTTTCTTGTGAAATACCAAATCCAAAGAGAAATTCTCACCTGCATGCTACTGTGGTCAAACATATGATGCATGGTCCTTGTGGACAATCAAATACAAATATGTATACAAAGGACATGATCATGTTAATTTTACGATGAATAAAGAAACTAATGAGCATTATGTTGATGAGATTTCGAATTATCAAACCGCTATATGGATATCTGCACCGGAAGTTATATGAAGAATTTTTAGTTTTGATTTATTCGACATATCTCGTTCTGTAGTTTCTTTGCAGTTACATATTGAAGATGCTCAGTTGGCTACATATAATGAAACAGATGATCTATCAGAAGTTATAAATAAAGACTCCATTCAACGAACAATGTTAACTGAATTTTTTAGAATGAATATTTCAAATGAAAAGGCACGAACTTTACTTTATAAGGATTTTCCTACATACTTTGTATGGAATACATATTTTCGAGATTGGAGTCCTAGAAAAAAGCAAAATGTTATTGGTAGAATAGTTGCTGCTAATCCATCAGAGGGCGAGAGATACTTTCTAAGAGTTTTATTGAATCATGTTAAAGGGCCTAAGTCTTTTCAAGATTTAAGAACAGTTAATAACATTGTTGTGCCTACTTATCGCGAAGCTGCATTTTTACATGGTCTCATAGGTGGGAATAATTATTGTGAAATGTGTTTAAATGAGGTGATCACCTATGAAATGCCTATATCATTGCGTCGCCTCTTTGCTAATGTGTTGATTTTTTGCAGCCTTGCAAATCCTAGGAATTTATGGGTTAAATTTAAAGTGTACATGACAGAAGATTTTTTACATGCAAGCATGATAGTATGTGATGCCAAGATTAGGGCTTTGAGATGCATAAATTCATTCTTGGAAGTTTTTGGTACAAATATAAATGATTTTGGTCTGGTAGATTTTGACGTAATTGTGAATGATGCTGATGTGTTAGCAAACATGATTTTAGAAGAGACTACAAATATTAATGTTCAGTGTGACATGCATTTAACAGAGAATTTAAATAAGGAACAACAATCTGCCTATGATGTTATTTTAGACTGTGTTGTAAATAATAAAAATGGAGTTTTTTTTATTGATGGTCCAGGAGGTACTGGAAAAACTTTTCTGTACAAGGCATTACTTGCTGCAGTACGATCTCGACAACTTCTTGCATTAGCAACAGTGTCATCGGGAGTGGCTGCTTCTTTATTGCCGGCTGGGAGAACTGGTCATTCACATTTTAAAATCTCACTTCAAGCAAGTTCTGATATGCAATGTTCAGTAAGTAAACAATCATTACTTGGTCAACTTTTACAAATGACAAAGCTAATTGTGTGGGATAAAGCACCGATGATTAATAGATGTGCTTTTGAAGCTTTGGATAAAATGTTAAAAGATATTACTGAATGTGAATTGCCATTTGGTGGAAATGTTGTTGTGTTCGGAGGAGATTTTCGACAAGTGTTGCCAGTAGTACAAAAAGGAACAAAAGATGATATCATGAAGGCCGGTTTAGTTTTTTCAGATTTATGGCAATATTTTATACAACTACCATTGACTGAGAATATAAGAGCTAAATTAGATCCTTTATTCTGTGAATATTTACTTAGAATTGGAAATGGAATAGAAAGAGAACATACATGTCACATGATTAAGCTTCCTTCATATATAATAATAGATTTTGAGAGTGAATTTGAATCATTGAAAAAACTAATTGCTATTGTGTTTCCTAATTTTCACACATATGGTGACAATTTGAATATTATGATGAACAGAGTTATTTTGACTCCAAAAAATTAACATGTGGATGTAATAAATAATATGTTAGTTAAAGAAATTCCAGGAGAGATATTTACATATTTTAGTTTTGATGAAGTAATTGATAAAACAGAAGGATTTATTCATGAGGACTTTTTGAATAGTCAAACTCCAAATGGTATCCCTCCACGTGAACTTGCACTAAAAAGAAACTGTCATGTTATGTTGCTTAGGAACATTAATCCTTCAGAAGGTTTGTGTAATGGGACTAGACTTATTTGTCGAGAATTTAAACGAAATGTTATTTTAGCCTAAATTGGAATAGGTGAATATTGTGGAAAACAAGTATTTTTACCTAGAATTCCATTTATTCCACATGAAGGAGATAAGTATTCGGTACCATTTAAGAGAACTTAATTTCCCATTCGTCCTTATTTTGCAATGACCATTAACAAAGCTCAAGGTCAAACTTTAGATTTTGTTGAACTATATTTGCCTGAACCTATTTTCTTGCATGGTCAATTATATGTTGCTTTATCTAGAGCAAGAATAAAATCACACAATTGTTGCACAAAAAATGTAGTCTATCTTGAAATTTTGAATTTGATACATACCACTTAAGAAGTCTATAATTACAAGTTTTACTTAATTGGACTGCCAATCTATTGTTAGCCTAAAAGAGGATATTTTCTCTGCTAATCCATCTTGTGTCAAGGAGAATAACATTGAGCTATACAAGGTCAGTTATTTTTACATGTTATTATTCGTTTCAATTATACTTGTTAGTACGAAACATGGTACATATAAAAGGGTTATGTCATTATCTTTAAACATGTCCTTCATAATATTCCATGTTCAACATATCTTTATTTATTTGGGTCACTGATAAGATACGAGAAGAAAGGATAAAAAATACAAGATTATTACATAATATTTCAATCAGTATATTTTGATTATCTACTACAATTAGGATTTGCGGGGATGAAGTAAGTATTCGCTATTACAGATATCTACCGCAATCTTTCGTCTATATATGCTCATCCTATCCGATGAAACTAATTCAATTGGATATCCCAAAACAAAACATTCTATATATTTGAACATGAAAAGTCCACAATTAGGCCTGTGGAAGAAATAGTTTAGTGTTAGAATAAATGACTAAGTTTAGGAAATTAAATATTCTGCTAAAAAACAAGCCACTTAAATGCTTACCCATTGTTTGCACAGTTTAGGTAAGGTATAATCTCCTCTTTCATTTGTTTATTCCTATGTTTCCTTATATCTCCTCTAGAAGATAAAGTTGTTTTCAATAGTGCTTCTACCACAGTCAATGAAGCTTTTACATGTGTTTTTACTTGATCCGGTGTGTGGACGTTATTGCTGCAATCATATATTTGGAATTTCCATTCAGGAATATTGACAACAAAAAGGTACCAGCTATTGCCCGGATATGAGCACGGAATTAATATATTCTTGCATGTCATCCAAGGACGACCAAATATAGGTGCTTTGTCATTCATATAACTTTCCATAAGAGTTCCATCTACTTCACCTCTTGTGGTTCCCATTCCTGTGTCAGTATGCCATATCATTTGACGAGCACATTCTGCTTCAAATTTGAAATCCATAATTGCATATTCTTTTGAAACAAGCGGACAACCATCATTCATGAGCTGCCTTAACAGTTTTAACTCTAGCTCAATGTTCTGATTAAATAAATAGATATAAATTAGATTATATATATCGACTATAAAATAAAATCTATTGTAATTCATAGACTTTACTTACAGCAATATTTATGTCCTATGTTTGATCCATTAGAGTTTTCAACATGTCTCTTCCAAAGACATTGTTACTGTCATCGTCCAAGTATGCACTGTATGACATAATTTTAATTAATTCCAAATAAATCAAAAGAGAACTTGAAAATTTGAGCTAATACAAGTAAAATTAGATTTATTACCCAGATTGATTCTCCGCTATAAAATTTCTAATTTTTATGTATCTTTGCATAGGATAGTCTTCTAGAGGACGATCTGAAGATGATGAAAACTGTATTTGTTTCTCCTTGTTTTTCTTCTCTTTTATCGACCGTTTAGAGCTCTCAATTTGTTCAGCTATTGATATCTCATTTGGTTTATCGCAAGGAACAACACTTATATCGAGAGGGACATCTTGTTGCATGGAACCTATGATGGCTTCCATGTTTGATTTCCATTCAGATAACGTGTTCAGTGTTTCCTGATTTTGTTCATCGACATAGGATCTCATTGAACTTACATTGGTTTCAATATAAGATTGCATACCCTGATATCTCTCTTCCTGCCACTTCTGTTGTTGTTCAAAAAATTGCCTTTGGTTGTGAAGAATTATCTAATAATGATGTTGCATGTAATCTTCTTGCCATTTTTTTTTTTTGCTCCTCAAATAACTATTTTTGGTTTTCAAGAACTGCATGATGGTGAGCTCTTGATTCATCAGTAAATTCTGCCTTCAAGTTGCTATATACATCAAACACATCTGATGCTATGTGTTGCCTGTAGATATCCAACAATTCTTCCATTTTATCTTCACTTAAGGAGTTGGAGCTACTGGAAACAAAGCTAGACCCAAATACAGGTGAAGATGTAGAAGTACCGGGAATCGTCGTTTCTTGCACATGTATATTTTTTGGGATTTGTTCTACTGCATTATCTAATACTCCATTTACAATCCCATTTAATCTGTTGTGTCCATTATCCACTGGCAATGAAAGAGTTCCGTACCAAAGACTTTGTAATTCTTCTTCATTAGGCTGTAGCACAGCAATCACTTGAATATGTAATCAAATTGAAATATCAAAATCGTTTATTTTGAGTTTAATTTTATTTTAAGATAATTGAATGTGAGAGTAATTGTACATTCATAAAAACATACCTGACGAGTAGACAAAAAAAAGCTTTATCTCTTTTTCAGTTACAAATTGGTTGGGTTTTCACTTGTATATTCTTGGATATTGTGGTTTTTTATGTCTATGATGTCCAAATTTCTTTCCAATCTTTGGAAATGTTTCGTATATCCAATACTGCAAAATAATAAAAAATAAACATTATATGTATAAAAAAAATTTATGGGAATATATTGTACATAATAAATCAATACAAGAATAGGGACTAATTACCTGGAATGCAAGTGGATACCCATGTAACGCGTACTTGCATTCTGTTTGTTCATTCCATTGCAACCTTTGTATTCTTTCAAATTGTGATGCTTTCAATGAATATAACAAGATCAAATATGCTTTGCGACCCCAGGGATATGCAATGAACTCATCCAGATGCTCAACCATACCAAGAGTTCTATAATCAATTTGTCTTGAAGTGGGTGTCAACACACATTCGATCAACATGACTAAACCAAGCTTCAATTTATCTTCTTCATGTTCACATGCATGGAATGCTTCATGAAGCATCTTCATACTGATTTGATATGTACCATTAAAGTATTGATTTCTAAGACGATCATTTGTATCATTAATGTCCATGGATGGTTTATGGCAAGGTAATTCAGTAATACGACAAAATTTTTGCATATCAAATCTGGCTACACGATCGTCTAATCTTACCCAAATTTCATAATTTTTTCCACAATTCACAAGCCTCAATATAAATTCATGCACCAACCTACTGCTAAATTGTACATTTTTTTCTTTGTAGAAAGCTTCATAAAGAAATCTATAAAAATTACTGCACATCAACGAAAATTGCTCATTCGAATCTAAAAATTTTACAGAGTCTTTAAGATATTCGAAATTTGGATACTGGACAATTGTAGCAGAAAATCATGTATTCTAGAGACATCTGCATAAATTATTCCAAAATCACATCTTATTTATGAATGAATCTAAAAATCAAAAATAGAGAAACATTTATGAATGAATCTAAAACCTCCGTGATTATGGAGGCCAAGATTTTCAGTATGGACATAGGTGCTAAAAATGCTGAAAAACAATATGAAAGTGACAAAAATTCAAACATTTATGATATTATGTACATGGTGTCTAAGAAATTAATGTGAACATCTTTTGTTAACAATGAAAATTTCTACTCTTTGAGTTCAAACAATTGACTCAAGTAAACATGATAGAACCATCAAATCTTCTACATGAATCCTCACTACGTTTGGTATACTTTGGATTTTTCTGTCACTTTTATATTATTTTTCAGCATTTTTAGCACCTATATCCATACTGCAAATCTGTTGCTTACACAAGAAAGGCTTGCATTGTGCAAGCCTCCATGATACGGAGGCCAACACTGGCCTCCGTATGATGGAGGCCTCAACAAGGCCTCCATGATTACGGAGGCAGGCCTCTATCATACAGAGGCCTTGTTATAGCCTCCGTAATAATGGAGACCCATTAAAGCATGGGTCTCCATAATCACGGAGTTCTTATGGGCACCATACGTAGATCTGTGCAGATATATGTAAATTTCTTCGATTGTAAATTTTTAAGTAAAATTGTTACCTTTTTCGGCCAATTTCAGAGCTTCTCCAGTTTAAATCTGCTAGAAGTTTCTCTCTTGAAAATGTAGAGATTTTTGGGACTAAAAGTATAATAAATGAGCATAGACCAACTACAAGATAAAAGACTGTCACATATGAGCTGTATGTTATTGTTGTTTTATGCATTTGGTCAACAATCAATGAAGTATTTTTGTTGTGTTATGAAATACAAACTATTCACACCTTTTATAAAATCTCAAATATACGTCTTTGTTTGAATTGTTTAATTTCTTACACAAAATCATACATCAACATATTCACGTGTAATTAGATATTTATTACAATTCAATTTATTTAAGCTAAATAAATAACTGAATCAAATTTTTCTTCCATTACAATGAAGGTTTGTAGCATGAATACTTTTTCCCCGGTGAATACAACTTAATTTAATTCAGAGCCATTCTTGTACCACGTTTAAACCTTTGCCAGCTCATATCTATGTTCAGTCATTATAAATCAATGGAGTATAGGTATCATAAGATTTTACCGTATAAATCTTGATCTTTTTCCTTTTTTAATCCAAATATTGACGTCCTTTTATTATATTTATAATAGGGAGAACCAATAAATTATAGTTTTACGTATGCTCTAAGTGTAAATCCTTGAACTCACGTTTTATTTGTGTACTATCAATAAATGAATATTACAAGTAATCTCCATATCTCATGCAGACAAAACTTATGACAGTATATGACTAATAATAAGATATTACTTAGTACATACTTGTATTACTTTCTATAAAAAAATAAAATTAAGAATAGAAGATAAAGTACGGGAAACCAAATAAGATATAATTTTACATGTCTATATATATCTTCTTTTATTTGTCAATTGGATATCTCAAAATTGTTTGCCATAGAAATCTTCCTTTTGTGTGTATTTTGCCTCCATTATTCTGCTACGAAATTGTCACGAAATTGCCACCATGGAAGAACAATACCAACTTCTACCAGAAATTATTGTAGTTGAAAAACAATCACCAAAGCCTTCGAGACAAGGCAATCAAAGGTACCAACATTTGATGTTAATGGATACTCAGGTAACTCTTCTTCATACATTTTTTCTTCATTTCTTTTTGTTTTTGTGTTGTGTTTTTTCTTAATCTAAGATCACGTATATTACAGTTATTTATATGGTTCTTCATGATTTTTCAGGGTAATACTATTCAGGCAAGCTTATATGATTCCAATATCACTGCTTTTGAGGATCAACTTGTTCTGAGAAAAACTTATACTATTTCGAAAGCTTACGTGAAGAACAATACGACAAACTACAGATATTCGACTGGCTCTCTACAATGGACAATATCTGAAGAAACTCGTATTAAAGAATTGAATGAAGATAATCTAGAGTTTGTATTCTCAACATATCAACTGACACAACTTCATGAACTCGAACAATACATGGATACAGATGCTGATTTAAGTAAGACAAAATTTCATAGATATTAAATAATCATATACTAATTCTACAGAAATATAGTTTCCTTCAAATTCGTACTGCTTATGTTCAAAAAAAAAGAAAATTTGATGGCTTATTTCAAATTTACAGATATACTTGTAGTTGCAGTTGATATGACACCCAAACGATTGATTTAATCCAAAGATGGCAACCAAACTTGGTTGCTAGATATCATACTTCTAAACATGAATTTCAAAACAATGGTGCTTACACTTTAGGATTCATTTGTTGATAGAGAATACTTACTGATAGCAGACATTATTGACAAAAAGTCAGTCATCTTCGCAACCTGTCTAAAGGTTACATCATTCTTTGGTATGTTCTATTGTATTATTTAAACTTCTCTTAAGGTGTGTGTGTGTGTGTGTGTGTGTGTGTGTCTATATATATATTACATCATTTACACATTCTCCAATTTGATATTATATAGGTTTAAAATTGTCCACGAAAGTCCGTTCCACTTTCTTCATAAATACGTCTTTCAATGCAGTAAAATAAATGACAGAATAGTATGTAAAAAGTACTATATTTTATTATTCTTTTTTTTTCTCCCTCTCAATTATTTTTCCACACATTACTATTAGAGTTACTAATTATCTTCATGTCTTTTGATTAGGGTAAGAACAAATTCCATTAAAATAGATGATTTTGTATTCAAAAAATCATATATGGACAAAAGCCCCACGAATCTTTCTCCACCTGTACGAAATAAATTCACTCCTATTCAAAATCTTCAAGGATGCCTTCTAGCGGTAATATTAAGGTTACGTATGCTATTCAATCTCTATTTATTTCCTACTATAGAGATATATATTACAAGATACACTCCATCATATTATTTATTTTTCCTTGTAATTTCTCTAAATATATCCATACTGTAACAGCGAAAGTTTTATTGGGTAAACGGCACAGCAACAACAGATAAAATTGATAGCAAATCCCGGTACATGGCCTGCAACAACTGTTTTAGACTGTCGAACGTTAATTTTGGAGAAACATATCTTTGTATTTTTTGCAAAAATCCCAATTCCAAAGCTATTCCTCAATAAAATAAACTAGCGATTAATTACTTTTCATTTTTTACACCTTTCTACTTCTCTTTATTACTCTTGCATCTATTAATACTAATTTCTTTTCACTTTAGGGCTAGAGCATATGTACAGCTTTCAGATGTCACGGGATCAATCAATGCAAATGCAATTGGTGAACCAGTTGAGAAACTATTATTTACAACTTCAAACTCTTTGATGGAGGAAACCAAATTTGTAAGAAATCTAACTTGTCTCAAACATTTTGCCATTTAGTACATATTTTAGTATAATAGTATTAATACAATTTAAAATTAACACAGGGTTCAAAGACAAATTTCAAAACAACTATTAAAAAAATGCAGGATACTGAACGAGCTTTCTACTTGAAAGCATCGCAAAATGAACCTAATTCATCAAGTTACAGATTTGATATCATCTCTGTAATAGACTTTGACCATTCAAGTCCAGGACAAGAAATTCAAGCAAATATTGATCATGCAAGTCTTGAACCAAAAATCCAAACAAATGTTGACAGTCAGGTTACAACAGTTGGAAAAATGTTGGGAAAAACGTTAGTACAGACTATCAAGAAGATTGGTCACGTCCAGCGAAAAAAGCTCTTTTCAAATCTTCCAATAAGAGTTCCAGCTCAAAAATGGCTTGTGATGAAAACATGAGTTCAGACTCAAATCCACTTGCTCAAAAAGAAAAACTGGAGTAAATGGTAGTCGAAATATTTTCCGCAAAACCAACCTTTTGACAAGAGTGCTGTGTGGTTTTGTAAATTTTTTGCTATTTCGATTTGTGAAATTTGTCTTCATTGTAAATTTGATCTTGAAATTCTATTTTGTTAAGTATGTATAATTTCCTGATCAAAAACTGCAAAACAAAAAAAGTAATGACAAATGATGTATATGTAATCCCTACATCATCCATCTCGAAAATCAGTCATTATTTTTTTTTTTTTTTTGTGGCTATACTCTGTAATTAATGATGGTAATGAAGTTAATTTTTATTCTCTCTTATCTATCATTGACTGTAATACAAATACATGATTAATTGTGATGAATTTACAAATCACAATCAAACACATCAATATGTATACTATTATCTCAATTATTCACTGATTAGTTCATTGTCAATAATTCCATCTTCCAATATATTTTCAAACATATTTAATACATACACTAACCAAATCATAATTCATGCACAACTCGTGCATCGCACGTAACATAGACTAGTGTTATAAAATTTATTGTAAAATTTGAACTCCTTTATTTCATAACAATTTTTTACAAAATCAAAGGTAAACGGCTTAAGCCCCTTGAACAATCAGGGGATTGTCACAGTAGCACAACCGAAGGTAAACCACAAATTTTACATAGCACATACAAATCACAAAGGGTATATTATAGAAACAGGGAGACTGATCGAAACCCCATAAATGAGGTGGGGCTCGTGAAAAAATATGGGACCTCCCCCTTATTTGTGGGGTTCAATTAGCCTCCCTATTTTTTTTAGCATAATCCGAGTGGAATAAAAAACAAGGATCCGATCATTTGGTCGTTAGCATCTTGATTTTCATCACATTCTTATCACTGAGTTTTCATTAAGCAATTTTTTTATGACAGTTTTCATCATAAAAAAAATAAAAAATAAAAATTGCTAGGATTGTGTAGAAAGAATTGCTTCTCTAATTTTAGAGTACTCCAAATAATCGGCAAATACAAAAGTTTTATTTTTTTTCTCTTATTTGAATGCACTTTAGAATAATATTTGAATAGAAGTTATTATCAGATACAATATGTACTAATTTATTGAAATTTATATGAATTATCATTCCAACTATTCTACTCTATGGTTCTCGAACAGTTTCATGCTTATGACATTAACATGTATAATTTCTGAAAGACTGAAAGTAAGGAGAATCTGAAAGTTGAAATGGACACTCAGAATCTGCCTCATGGTTATGTGTGCTTGAAATCAAAAGGGTTCTTATATTATTTTTCATTAATGCAACTAATTTTATTTTTTTAATTTTTTTTAAATTTCTGCAATAAATTGTGGAGAAACGAAGCTGATGGTTGACCTTGGCCACGGTATACTCACAAATCCACAGTGTAAAAGATATGTTAATCTCTCATATCGTAGAAAAAAATGATATGTTAATATCTCATAATGCAATGAAATGTAATATGTTTTTGCTGCAACTTCTTCTTAAAATGGGATATGAATATCATGTTTTCATATTAAAATTATGTATTTTCCAATTATCAGGAAAGCAGATATGTTTTCATGTTATATCCACGGGTACAAATTTTTTTTTTTTTTTTTTTTTTTTTTTATCCATTTGGCAGGTCTCCAGAAACTCCAATGTAATCTGCATTGAAAATAATTGGAACAGCCAATGTGAAATGATTTTTATTACATCTAAAACCAATAATCATCCTGTTTGTGACATTTGAGGCAACTTTAATGGTAGAGTTGCAATCTTCACACATGCTTAAGCTTTTAATAATGAAAATAGGGGACTATGGTGGTGTTTTCATAAGAGTATATGCCGTAGCCAGCTTCTCTCTGTGGACTGCGTCTTTTATTATTTCGTAAGTCTCGTGTTTTCAATAAATACACACTCTTGATAAGAATGTCTAGTTGTATTTTTCTGAACAACAAATCACAAATGCCCTTTCATTGAGATATAAGTCCACTAAACATGTAATACTCGATTACCAGGGAATAAAAGTCAAAGTATTACATAGGCAGTGTAATCCATATTTTTCTTAATTATCATTAGAATCAATTATTGAATTTAGCTCCATAAGTTTTCTTATATGACACATCGTCAAAGGCTGCTTACATGTTCTTTCATTAATTATTATAACCTTTACCTCCACAATGTATACACCTTGTTGCAGGGGAAGACCTGGGCGTGGGGTTTACAGGGTCAAGTGACCTTCTAGAAATAAAAAATATATAAAATATAAATAAATAAATAAATAATTTGTTTAGCTTTTTTTTTTATTATTATTAGAAGGTACCTTATAAATTTTATTTGTGACCCCCCTAACTCAAATCGTCTGGGTCCGCCCCTGCCTTGTCGGATTGATACACTCGAGCCTTGTATGCCTCTTATTATTTTTTGGTCTACCGGCCTCCAAGATTTAGGGTGAGTATATGACCACGAAGTGCATTATTGATGCCTATTCAATTTTTGCGATCATCTAGCTGAGTGATTTCACCGCTATATGTGTTAAGGTATAAATCCTTTGTGTGCTAGCTGGAGCAATAACTGTATGGCTGATCTCCCTTCTCCTCGATAACTGCCGAAGCATGTTGACATGTAAGTCCACTAAATATGTAATACTCGGGAAAAAAAAAAAAAATTACATAGGCAGTGTAATCCTTATTTTTCATAATTACCATTTGAATCAATTATTGAATTTAGCTCCATAAGTTTTCTTACATGACGCATCGTCAAAGGCTGCTTACATGTTCTTTTATTAATTATTATGACCTTTACCTCCACAATGTATACACCTTGTTGTTCTTTTATTAATTATTATGACCTTTACCTCCACAACGTATACACCTTGTTGCAGGGGTAGACCTCGGGGGTGGGGTTTACAGGGTCAAGTGACCCTCTAGATTTTGATTTAAAAAAAAAAAAAAAACATATATATATATGTTTAGCTTTTTTTTTTTTTTTATTAGAAAGTACCCTATAAATTTTATTTGTGACCCCCTAACCCAAGTCGTCTAAGTCCGCCCCTGCCTTGTCAGATTGATGCACTCGAGTCATGTACGCCTCTTATTATTTTTTGGTCTACCAGCCTCCAAGATTTAGGGTGAGTATATGACCACGACGTGCATTTTGATGCCTATTCAATTTTTGCGATCATCTAGTTGAGTGATTTCACTGCTATATGTGTTAAGGTATAAATCCCTTGTGTGCTAGCTGGAGCAATAACTGTATGGCTGATCTCCCTTCTCCCCGATAATTGCCAAAGCATGTTGACATGTAAGTCCACTAAATATGTAATACTCGAAAAAAAAAGTCAAAGTATTACAGCAATGTAATCCTTATTTTTCATAATTACCATTTGAATCAATTATTGAATTTAGCTCCATAAGTTTTCTTACATGACGCATCGTCAAAGGCTGCTTACATGTTCTTTTATTAATTATTATGACCTTTACCTCCACAATGTATACACCTTGTTGTTCTTTTATTAATTATTATGACCTTTACCTCCACAACGTATACACCTTGTTGCAGGGGTAGACCTGGGGGTGGGGTTTACAAGGTCAAGTGTTATTATTAGAAGGTACTCTATAAATTTTATTTGTGGCCCCCTAACCCAAGTCGTCTAGGTCCACCCCTGCCTTGTCGGATTGATGCACTCGAGTCTTGTACGCCTCTTATTATTTTTTGGTCTACCAGCCTCCAAGATTTAGGGTGAGTATATGACCACGACGTGCATTTTGATGCCTATTCAATTTTTGCGATCATCTAGTTGAGTGATTTCACCGCTATATGTGTTAAGGTATAAATCCCTTGTGTGCTAGCTGGAGCAATAACTGTATGGCTGATCTCCCTTCTCCCCGATAATTGCCAAAGCACGTTGACATGAGACTTCATCTATCTGAAAGCGGTTACATTTGTACGTCATACAAACCAGATCTACAATACATTCTGTTCTATCCCGTCAAACTTGAGTTCATTCATTATCACCTCAACAAGGTCTACGTATTCGAAAGAATAAGGAACCAGAAGACCAAACATATCTGAACCGTTCTTCACAAATACATTCAACGAATCCATTTCTATCTGAAATCCAAGAAAAAAAAAAAGGAAACATAATCACAATCAAAGTTTCAGAGTGTTATGTTATGTCATTTATTAATTGAACCCGCATAGTAATATTATCCAATGATAGACATCGAATATTCGTATACACAGTAAATGAAAAATGCGAACAATTCATATGGAACAATAAATTTAAAACACTTCGATACTATATATCTTAAGCTTGTTTGATTGATAATTCACATTGTCAAGATCATATAATTGTTCAAACTAAATTAAATTAAAGTAATTATATTAAATTGATTTTATATTGATTGAAGAGAAATACATTACACGAATGGATGGGAAAAAAAAATTCATTTTTCAAGAAACCAATAGATTATAAAGATTGAATCAAAAGGATTCAAATTTCCACAACATGATTCATTATCCATATGGCCCCGTTTGGGAGCGATTTTGAGAATTGATTTTTTGACCGTTAGGAAAAAAGTGGGGACCATCTGTGAGAGAAGAAGTCAAATTTTATGGCTGAAATAGTGAAATAACGGTCAAAAAATCAATTTTTTTGAATGAAAAATCACTCTTAAACACCCCCTGAGAACTAATACAATCAGTTACAATACATAACATATACGTAATTTTTTCAATTTCAAGGGAGGAATCCCACAAGTTTTAAAATTGAATCAAAAGATTACTAATTTTAGAAGGCAGTACATAATTGCTGGGATTGACGGGTTGTAAAGAATGAAATTAATGACGCGATATAAAGTTAATATGGATTGCAACAATATAAAAATATATGTCAAGGTATAAAGTAAAGAAAAAGAAAAAGGAATTAATGCAGAAGTAAAATGTATTATTAATTGACAATATGGAGAGAACACAGCGCCACAGCAATATTGGCTTCTTCTAAACTGAAAGGAGACACCACTATTTATAGGTACATAGCATAACATTAGGGCTGGACAAAACTCCCGAACCGAACCCGAACCGAACAGAATCGAACCCGACGGTTCTTCTCAAGTTAAATACCCGAACGGGTATTTTAATCAAGAACCGACGGGTATGGTTCGGTTCTCGGTTCTAGGCCAAGACCCGAAGAACCGAATAAGAACCGAATCTCCATAATTTTTTTTAATTAATTTATTTTAAATAAGTAAAATTATTTTATTTTTTCTAAATAAATTTGTTAACTAGTTAATTTAGTTCAAACCACAAAATATGATTTTCCTATTTCTAATATTCAATTCAAAATCGACTTAATCAAATTGACCTCAATTTTATCTAAATCTGTTATTCTACTGTAGTGTTGTTTCTACAGGAGAAAATCGAATTAAAGCTCTACAATATCTCTCTTAATTATTTTGAGATCGCTATCTTTCTCTTTCTGTGATTTTAATAATCAAATTTATAAAGAATTCAGCAAAGAGAAACATGAAACACATAAGATTGAACTACGTTATTTTGTAACAGCTAATATTAAATATATCATTAATTAAATTAACGTAATTTTGTATATATTAAAAATTTTAATTATAATACAGAACCGAAAGGAACCGAACCAGACCGAACCGAACCGAATGGAACCGAACCCAAACGGTTCCATAATTAAATTTGGACCCGACGGTTCCACTTACTAAATACCCGAAAATTTCGGATCGATTCGGTTCTTTTTAGAACCGAACCGGACCATGTCCAGCCCTACATAACATAAAGATGGAAATAATGTGGAATAAAGTAATAATATATTTCCATAAAACTCACGTGAAATATAAGGAAACAAATTTTCTCATATAAAAATAAGGAAATAATTTATTTCCAAAAAAAAAATCCACTCTAATTTGGGTCAAAAACCCAACAATCTCCACCTTGACCCAGATTCCGATGCAACAAACGAAACTCCTAAATTTCAAATCCGTCTGCAACAAAATAGTTAAACTCCTCAACACAGTTGTTCACGAAATATTTTATTTCGATTTTAAACCACCGCAAGTGTACGGCTCGTTAACAAGTAATAAAGTGGATTCAATGAGTCCGAATATCGTCCCACAGAGATTGATTAGTTCAAATTTTATCTAACGTAGCTTTAATCGAAATTGGATTGTCAAAGTGGATGTGGACCTAATTAAAACTCTAATTTCAAAAAGAAACCCTAATAACGCAAATTTAATGAGTAAATTGAAATTAAAACTCAAAACAATATTTTAACACTCTAGAATAAAACTAAAAGTTGAGAATGAACGTTGTTATAATCAATAGAATTTAAACAGACTAGGATCACGATTTCTCATGCAATTATCACTTTCAACCCTAGTTTCACAATATGACAACACACGTCAATTGTGACGAATCAATGTTCCTAAGTCTATCCAATACTCTCTCTCGAGATGTATCAAACCTAATTCTACATACCACCGGCCTATATTTCTATGACAAGAGCATATGTAAAAATGCATACGATTTTATAAACACTTAAAGATTCACGTAGCGCATAGAGATATATTTCTCGGACCCTACGATGATTTATAATATGTCAAATCTATTACAATTCTCTCGAATGCAAGAATAAACCACTTAAATTCACACAATCACGAGGCCTTAATTGCGGAAACATTAATTGCATATAAATCATTCAAAACAATAAAAATGTGTCTTAGAATTCAAATTGCAAAACTAGGATATTAAAATTCAAATTACATGGTTCATCGATCTCATAACATAATAAAAATCTAGCCTAGCATGATTAAAATAATAAAATACATCAAGTTTTGAGTAATAAGCATCACCGGATTATAAAAACTTGAAGAAATCTTGAAATTCCAATAGTCAATCTTCGTTCTTGCGCTCCAAAGCTTCTTCAAGATGTGTTTTACTGCCTCCCTATGCGTTCTGGTAGTCTCTGGACTGTTTTTGATATTTATATCCCGTGAATATTAGGTTACCAAAGAAGTTTTAATCGTATAAGGAGAGAAAATTTTGTATCGGACAAACTGCCATGCGACCGCACGGTTTTAATCCGTGCAGCTGCATGGTTATTCCATATTTCCAATTAAATTCCCTGCATCCCTCAGTGCGGCCGCACGAGAGTTCTACCATGCGACCGCATGGTAGACTTCAACTTCCAAAAACTTCAATTTAGTCCCTTTACTTGAATCTTTCACTTCTGAGCCTCTTTTCTTCACTCTTCCCATTCCATCATCCCAAGGCATCATCAATTGGCATTTGGTTCAACCAATTCCTTGATTTGTTCATCGGGTCAACTTTTGGGTAATTGCACCTTGGTCCTTGAACTTTCACTTTGTGTCATTTTAGTCCTTTTTCGTCTCTTTTCTCATGTATTTCACCATGTTCATCGGTGTTCCCTACAATTCACAAATGTAACGAAATTAAGTCACAATTCAATTATTTTTCTAGTAATTAAGTCATGTTTGTGACCTAAATAAGTGTGCAAAAACACACTTATCAAACCCCCCAAACTTGAACTATTATTTGTCCTCAAACAAGATAGTGACTAAATTCTGAACAAACATGGCCTAATACCCTGCTACGGCTCAGGATTGGACTAAGTGTTTGATTTGATGAAGATATATCAGTGCAAAAATGACATCAACATTCGCCTGTTAAATGCGTACTTGACGTATGTGTGTGAGTTCATGCCAACATATTAGGTTCGTGATGGATTTGAGTCCTGACCCCGAGTGGTCAATTCTATCCTTACTCGCTGAGAGATACACAACCCCCCAAACCTATTTTTTTCACTCAATTATCCCAGAGTTGTGTTTCAAAATTAGGAATTCACATAGCTGTAGTCCTCACCCTCTCGTAGTTTGGATTAATCTCACTATCACAAGTTTACATTTCAACAAGTGAAGGCTCTCCCAAGTTTGATTGCTTCGACATTCAAAATTAAAATAGGTTACTTGCCTCGCCTCAAAGGTATAGTTTCCTCAACCAAATGTCTAAGGGTTTTTCGTCATGTTTTGTCTCTCTTTTGTTTTTCTCACCTATCTTTAATTTCTGATTTTATTATTAAGCTTCTCATTCAATTTTTTTTTCATTTTCATCTTCTCATTTGCTTTCTATATAACTCATGTAACGAGCTTTAGATCGGTGACTCCCAAACCAATTGGCTTTAGGGCACCAGGTTTTAAACTCTTACATGCTTATACACTCGAGTTATAAAAGCTCGATCAGATGACTTTCATTTAACCTCTTTCCCTCTTGCTTTCTATATGACCCTTTTAGCGAGCTTTAGGTCGGTAACTCTCAAGCCAGTTGACTTTAGGGCACCAGATTTTGAAATATCCTTACAGCTTACTTGCTCGAGTCATAAAGGCATGAAAAGAAGTGTATTGTTCTCACAAATTTATTTTATGCCCTTATTGTTCTAGACATTTAGTTTCTAAAACTAACCCTTAATTTAAGATTTTCACCTAATCTTCACCTCACTAGTCTAGACAATCCACACAATAGAATTCATGCACGGAGCCTCCACTCATCTCAATGCTCCCTTACAATAGCTCAACCATCACCAAACTGTCTTAAGGCATTTTACGGTTTAATTCAATAGAAGGTTATCATTCTTTTTCTATTTTATACTCAAAATTCAATCATTTATCTAACATGTCAAGCATGAATAGTGTACACAGATAATGTCAAGTTTTGCATCAACAAGTGTCAGTTAGCCTAGTTGCATCAGATCCAGAGTTTTTGCAGTTTAAACTAGTCCAATTATAATATCATAGCTAGCAAGGTTATTGAGCCCACACAAGCATGCATGAAAAGAATTAAAGCAAGACTGAATAAAATGCTTAGGAAATTTTTTTTTTAAAAATAAACGTTTGCCTAGAAATGCGTGAACATCACACCCAATCACCAAAAACAACCACGATCAACCTGAACTCGTGTGTGATGCTTAGGGACTCGTGTGGACAGTCTTTGGACTCTTTTAACATGTATGGACGATCAATGACCTAAAAAAAAAAATTTTAAAAACGAAAAAAAAATCATAATCTGATGCAGAAAGCAAAATAAATTAAATTAAAAGGATACAGTGGGTTGCCTCCCACCCAGCGCTAGATTATAGTCGATAGCTCGACTTTTCTGTAGCTGCTTTACTTTGGTGTCCAGAGTTGAACGGTGGACTTTTGGTTGGAGAAGTCACCGCCCCAATAGTGCTTTAGTCTTTGCCCATTAACAATGAAGGTACCTTTAGTCTCATGGCTGACTTGTATGACTCCGTATGGTAAGACTTTTGTGATAGTGTATGGACCCAACCACTGTGACCGTAGTTTTCCTGGGAACAACTTGAGTCTCGAGTTATACAGTAGTACTTGCTGCCCCACTTCGAATACTCGTCTCTGAATGTGCATGTCATGCCACTTCTTGGTTCATTCCTTGTAGAGTTTTGAATTTTCATAAGCTTTCATTGTAAATTCGTCCAACTCATTCAGTTGCAGTAGACGCTTTTCACCAGCGACACTTAAGTCCATATTTATAACTGTTTCGTAGCCCAATATGCCCGGTGCCCCATTTCTAATGGCAGATGGCATGTTTTCCCAAAAATTAGGCGGTATGGAGACATGCCTATTGGTGTCTTGAATGCTGTCCTGTAAGCCCATAATGCATCGTCCATTTTTTTAGACCAGTCCTTTCTAGATGACTTCACTGTGACTTCGAGTATTCTCTTCAACTGTCGATTAGATACTTCAACTTGCCCGCTGGTTTGTGGATGATATGGAGTAGCAACACGATGTTTAACGCCATATTTATTCAACAGCTGCTCGAACTAGCGATTACAGAAGTGTTTGCCCCCGTCACTGATTATAGCTCACGGTGTACCATATCGGGTAAAAATATATTTCTTCAAAAACCTAATTACTGCCTTTGAATCATTTGTTGGCAGTGCAACTGCTTCCACCTATTTTGATACGTAATCCACTGCTACCAAGATGTACTGATTTGAGAACGACGGGGGGAAGGGTCCCATGAAGTCAATTCCCCAAACATCGAATATCTCTACCTCCAAAATATTATTCAGTGGCATTTCATTCCTTCTCGAGATGTTCCCGGTGCGTTGACATCGATCACACCTTTTGACAAACTCAAAAGCGTCTCTAAACAATGTAGGCCAGTAGAACCTTGATTGTAGGAGCTTTGCAGCTGTTTTCGAAGCCCCAAAGTGTCCTGCATATGCAGATGAGTGGCATTGCTCGAGAATCTCATGTACTTCTTCCTCAGGTATACATCTTCTTACTATCTAATCAGCCCCTCGCCTATAGAGGATTGGATCCTCCCAGAAATAATACTTCAATTCGGCGAAGAACTTTTTCCTCTGATAACTTGAGTAATCAGGTGGTGGGATGGAACTAGCCAAGTAATTGACGATATCTGCATACCAGGGTGCTTTATCCACTCTTAACATCTGCTCATCTGGGAAGATCTCATTTATATCCACTGAATCTTCCGTCCCCCCAGGCATTAATCGGGATAAGTGATCTACTACTACATTCTCACTGCCCTTCTTGTCTCGTATCTCAATATCAAATTCTTACAGTAATAGCACCCAACGAATTAATCTCAACTTTGCATCCTTCTTTGTGAGCAGATACTTCAATACAGCGTGATCAGTGTAGACGATGACTTTAGACCCGACAAGGTATGACCTAAATTTGTCGAATGCATATACCACAGCCAATAGCTCCCTTTCAGTGGTGGCATAATTGATTTGCGCTTCATTTAGAGTCCTACTTGCATAGTAGATCACATGAAAAATCTCATTCCTCCGATGTCCTAATACTGCACCCACGGTGTGATCACTTGCATCACACATCAATCTAAAAGGAAGTTCCCAATCTGGTACCACAATTACTGGTGTTATCGTAAGCTTCTCCTTTAAAGTGTTGAATGTTGTGAGGCATTCCTCATTAAACTCAAAGGTTACGTCATTCATTAGCAGATTGCACAATGGTTAAATGACCTTCGAGAAATCTTTTATAAATCTCCTGTAGAACCCCGCATGCCCCAAGAAACTACGAACTCCTTTAACTGATGTAGGCGGTGGTAACTTCTCAATAACTTGAATTTTTACCTTGTCCACCTCAATTCCTTTTGTCGAGATCCAATGCTCGAGTACAATACCTTCCTGCACCATAAAGTGGCATTTCTCCCAATTTAACACCAGGTTAGTCTCCTTGCATCTCTGTAAGACCAAATTCAGGTGCTCTAGACATTCATCGAATGAAGATCCAAACACTGAGAAGTCGTCCATGAAAACTTCAATAAACTTTTCAATCATATCAGAGAATATTGCCATCATACATCTCTGAAATGTGGTTGGAGCATTGCAAAGACCAAAAGGTATCCTACGATAGGCAAAAGTACCATAGGGACAGGTAAAAGTGGTTTTCTCCTGATCTTCTGGTGCGACAGGTATTTGATTATAGCCCGAGTATCCATCAAGGAAACAGTAGTGTGAATGTCCAGCCAATCTCTCTAACATCTTATCAATGAATGGGAGGAGGAAATGATCCTTTCGTGTGGCTGCATTGAGTTTGCGATAATCGATGCAAACTCTCCATCCCATAACTATTCTGGTGGGAATTAATTCATTCTTCTCATTTTTCACCACTGTGATTCCCCCTTTTTTGGTACCACTTGAATTGGACTAATCCATGCACTATCTGAAATTGGGTAGATAATTCCTGCATCCAGTAATTTCAGTATCTCTACCCTGACCACTTCCTTCATGTTCGGATTTAATCTTCTCTAACCCTCTATACTTGGCTTGCAATTTTCCTCCATTAAAATTTTTTGCATACACAAAGAAGGGCTGATTCCTTTAATGTCAGCTATTGTCCATCCAATCGCCGTCTTGTTCTCTCTGAGTACCTTGAGTAGTTTTTCCTCCTCCACCTCACTAACTGTGTTTGAATTGATTACTGGAAGTGTATCTGACTCCCCCAAGTATGCATATCTGAGATGTGACGGTAATTGCTTGAGTTCTAAAACTGGTGGCTGCTGGATAGAAGGTAGTGGCTTCGTATTTCCTTTCCCCAGTTCCTCGAAGTGCTGTTTTCGGGTGTATGGCGGGTTGGTCTCCAAAAACTGTGCACATGTTTCAACTTCAAGAAAACTTGAGTGAACTGATTGGGATTGTGCAATGCATGCCTCATATGCATCAGATGGACCGTGTAGTAGAAATGTTTCCTGTACTGCCTTGTCAATAATGTCAACTTGGTAACAGCTATCTGATTCTGCTGGTAGTTTCATTGCCTTGAATACATTGAACGATATCTGCTCCTCTCCCAATCTTAAAATCAACTGCCCCCTTTGAACGTCAATTAACGCTCTTCCTGTGGCCAGGAATGGTCTGCTAAGTATAAATGGGACATCCTTGTCTTCTTCCATGTCCAGGATAAGAAAATCTGCTGGGAATATGAACTTTTCGACCTTGATGAGCACGTCTTCAATTATCCCTCTGGGGTGTGTTAGTGATCTATCTGCCAGCTGAAGTGTCACAGTGGTTGATTTAGCTTCTCCTAAGCCCAGTTTCCTGAAAACAGACAAAGACATTAAATTAATACCTGCACCGAGGTCACATAATGCTTTATCGAAATATACTTCACCAATTTTGCAAGGAACAGTAAAACTCCTTGGATCTTTTAGTTTTGGTGGGAGCTTATTCTGGATTCTGGCTCTACATTCCTCCGTTAGCATAACTGTCTCATGGTCCTCCAGCTTGCGTTTATTTGATATGATATCCTTCAAAAATTTTGCGTAGCTAGGCATCTGAAACAGTGCATCGGCTAGTGGGATGT
The DNA here is from genome assembly GCF_002742605.1 of Olea europaea var. sylvestris. NCBI lineage: Eukaryota > Viridiplantae > Streptophyta > Magnoliopsida > Lamiales > Oleaceae > Olea > Olea europaea. Next base: position 6,069,654 of record NC_036257.1, on the reverse strand, counting down.
TGATATGGAGCTTCTTGAAGACTTCTAGGAATTTTTTTTATTGTTGCTCCACTTTTTGCTTCTTCAAGTGCTGTGGAAAGAGAATCGGAGGCTCGTAGGGGTTGACTGTGACTTTGGCCTTATCCTGTAACTTTTCTGAATTTTCCTTTGAACTTGATTCCTTCACAACAGTCTCTTCTTCAGCGGGGAAAGATGTCTCTCCAATCACACCCGGTCTCTTGACATGGATTTCAGGCAATTGTACTCCACTTCGAGTTGTAATGGCCTTGGCTTGCTCTTTAGGATTGATTTCTGTATTACTTGGCAAGTTACCTGGCGTTCTGCCAGTCAATGCGATGGCTAGATGCCCCATCTGAGTTTCCAAAATTTTGATGGTTGCATTTTGATTTTGAAGCGTAGCTTCGGCTTTCTTCATGAATTTTCCTATCACATCTTCCAATTGAGGCATCTTCTCTTGTTGTTGAAATTGCTCCTGTGGCTTATTCTGATTCTGGTTGCTCCAAAAGAAGTTAGGATGCTTCTTCCAACTGGGATTGAAAGTCTCTCCATATTGATTGTGTTGCTGGCGTTGTCCCCACTGTGCATAGTCTGCTTGCTCAATTCCTTGCATGAGTATTGGACAATCTAATGTTTTGTGCTCAGCCCCACATTCCTCACAATTACTCTTCTTAGCTTGTGATACTTGTGATATGCTTTCCACCTTGTGATACAGAGAGTCGATTTTTGCAGATATTGCTGAATAAGCGTCCACCTCGTAGACACCTGGAGTTTTCTTTGGGATCACCCTCTCAGAAGACCACATAGCTGATGTGGTAGCCATTCGCTCAAATAATTCCAATGCCCTATCAACTGTTCGTGTGGATATTGAGCCATCTGATGCTGAATCCACCATGCTCCTATGGTATGGAAATAATCCTGTGTAGAAGAATCGGATTTGGGTCTTTTTATCGAACCCATGCTGAGGGCACTTCCGGAGCATGTTTTTGAATCTGTTCCAGGCTTCGTCGAATGATTCAATTTTTCCTTGATTGAATACTGATATGTCATGTCTCAGCTTCGCTATCTTGGCTGGGGAGAAAAAATTTGTGCAGAATTTGTGTGCCAGCTCGTTCCATGTAGTGAACTTGCAACCGGGAGTGAATCCAACCATTTAAGTGCTCTGTCTCGTAACGTATGTGGAAAAAACCTTAACCTGATAGCGTCATCCGAAATCCCTTGGTATCTAAAATGTTGACACATATCCAGAAATCGAGATACATGTGTGTGTGGATTCTCCTCAGCTTTGCCATAAAATTTGCGTCCATTTTGAAATAGTTGTATCACATTGGTCTTCAATTGAAAATTGGGTTGCCCAAATGGTGGATATACAATGTTGGATTGGCATTGAATAACTTGAGGAGTCAAGAAGTCCCCCAGAATTTCATTTCCTTCATCCATTGCCTCTCCTTCGTTAGCTTGAATAATAGGATTGTTTAATTTGTTGGCCATTTGTACTTGTACTTCACGGTGATCTCTTTGTCGTCGATGAAAGGTGCGCTCAATTTCAGGATCAACTGGAATCAATTCTCCTCCAGGCAATCGTGACATGTAAATCTGAGAATTAAAACCAGTACGAGCACTGAGATTCAAACAATTTAAATAACTAAAACACAAATAAAGGATAATAACCTAAAATAAAAATAAAAACAAAATTATACTAGCAAAATAAAAATTGAAGTTCGAATTAGTGCCTCGAGAAATAAAATTAAACTAAACTCAATCCCCGACAACGGCGCCAAAAATTTGTTCATGAAATATTTTCTTTCGATTTTAAACCACCACAAGTGTACGGTTCGTTAACAAGTAATAAAGTGGATTCAATGAGTCTGAATATCGTCCCACAGAGATTGATTAGTTCAAATTTTATCTAATGTAGCCTTAACCGAAATTGGATTGTCAAAGTGGATGTGGACCTAATTAAAACTCTAATTTCAAAAAGAAACCCTAATAACGCAAATTTAATGAGTAAATTGAAATTAAAACTCAAAACAATATTTTAACACTCTAGAATAAAACTAAAAGTTGAGAACGAACGTTGTTATAATCAATAGAATTTAAACACACTAGGATCACGATTTCCCATGCAATTATCACTTTAAACCCTAGTTTCACAATATGACAACACACTTCAATTGTGACGAATCAATGTTCCTAAGTCTATCCAATACTCTCTCTTGAGATGTATCAAACCTAATTCTACATACCACCGGCCTATATTTATATGATAAGAGCATATGTAAAAATGCATGCGATTTTATGAACACTTAAAGATTCACGTAGGGCATAGCGATATATTTCTCGGACCCTACGATGATTTATAATATGCCTAATCTATTACAATTCTCTCGAATGCAAGAATAAACCACTTAAATTCACACAATCACAAGCCCTTAATTGCGGAAACATTAATTGCATATAAATAATTCAAAACAATAAAAATGTGTCTTAGAATTCAAATTGCAAAACTAGGATATTAAAATTCAAATTACATGGTTCATCGATCTCCTAACATAATAAAAATCTAGCCTAGCATGATTAAAATAATAAAATACATCAAGTTTTGAGTAATAAGCATCACCGGATTATAAAAACTTGAAGAAATCTTGAAATTCCAATAGTCAATCTTCGTTCTTGGGCTCCAAAGCTTCTTCAAGATGTTTTTTACTGCCTCCCTATGCGTTCTAGTAGTCTCTGGACTATTTTTGATATTTATATCCCGTGAATATTAGGTTACCAAAGGAGTTTTAATCGTATAAGGAAAGAAAATTTTGTATCGGACAAACTGCCATGCGACCGCATGGTTTTAATCCGTGTGGCCGCATGGTTATTCCATATTTCCAATTAAATTCCCTACATCCCTACGTGCGGCCGCACGAGAGTTCTACCATGCGACCGCATGGTAGACTTCAACTTCCAAAAACTTCAATTTAGTCCCTTTACTTGAATTTTTCACTTCTAGGCCTCTTTTCTTCACTCTTCCCATTCCATCATCCCAAGGCATCATCAATTGGCATTTGGTTCAACCAATTCCTTGATTTGTTCATCGGGTCAACTTTTGGGTAATTGCACCTTGGTCCTTGAACTTTCACTTTGTATCATTTTAGTCCTTTTTCGCCTCTTTTCTCATGTATTTCACCATGTTCATCGATGTTCCCTACAATTCACAAATGTAATGAAATTAAGTCACAATTCAATCATTTTGCTTGTAATTAAGTCATGTTTGTGACCTAAATAAGTGTGCAAAAATACACTTATCAACAGTAACCAAAACTCTCCATCACTAAACCATCTTCCTCTGCAAGGCATCCACACATGACACATGAACCCAACTCTCGAGTTCCGAAAATTCTACCAAGGAATTACTGTTGACCAAACAGGGTCAAAGCACACCCTGTAGCAGAAACCAAACCAAGTGCTTGATCAGAATGCCCCTTGTCAAAACTATCACATTCAACTATCTCAAAAGCATACAAACATCAATAACACCACTATATCTACCCTCCATGAGTCCACCCCTGACATTTGAACACAGTCCATCCACAGAAATTGCTGATAAAGCAGAATTACCAACGCTCTCTCTGGCAGTGTTCAGAACCGACCCAAAGCCCAAGAAATATTGTACCAAACTGAATATCCACCATGGTACTGAACTTGTCCCAATGTCTCAAAACTGGTTCTGCGCTTCCCTGCAATATGTACAAATGTGATCTCTTTCGTCCCTCCAATGCAACCTGGACACCCTTTCGAATCTTCAAGACTCCACCTCCACTAGAAAATTTGTACCCTTTTGCATCCAAGGTACTCAGTGATATGAGATTCTTTGTCAAGTCTGAAACATAGGAACCTGATCAAGTGTCCTCACTGTCCCATCTTGTAGCCTCAATCTGACCCGATCGATTCCTGCAACCCGACAAGATTGGTTGTTTTCCATGACAACTCCACCTTGCTTCACCGTCTCATATGTTTGGAATAACGTCCTATTGGGACACATATGATACGAACATGCAGAATCCAGAATCCACACCTCAGGTTTGGATTCCCCATCAGATACAACCAACATCACATCTCCATCATCACAAAAATTATCAGCAATATTAGTCTCGTTCGAATTACCTGATTGTCCCGCATGATTTGCATGTAAATTACCTTTACCCTGCAACTTGTCACAATCTTTCTTGATGTGTTCTTTCTTCTTGCAGTAATAAAAATACACATTGATGTACCTCACCTTCGATCTACTCCTCAGTCGATCACCATGAGTAACAAGAGCATCTCTACCACTAGATGTAGGATCTCCAACCAACAGCTCCATCATCTCCTTTGAGAACAAGGCTTCATATACCTCCTCAATGGTAAGTGTGTCACGACTATACAGAATAGTATCAAGAAACGACGAAAAAGAACAGCGTAGCAAACACAACAAGATCAAGGCCAGATCCTCTTCATCGTATTTTATCTCCAACGTCTCCAGATCTGCACCAATCTCCTTGAACACATCAAGGTGGTCCTGCAGTGACCCTCCTTCCGCCATGTGATGGGAATACAGCTTTTGCTGTAGAGTCAGTTTGCTCGTCAGACTCTTTGTCATGCACAACTGTTCCAGCTTAAGCCACAAAATAGACGTTGTCTTCTCCTTCAAGACATCCTGTAGTATATTGTTGGAGAAATGAAGATAAATCAATAATGTAGCCTTCCTATCCTTCTGTTGCTTTTCCTCCATAGACCAATTTGCTGGCATCTTCTCAAAGCCCAGCAAAGCATCATCAAGTTCCATATGCGTCAACACAGCCCTCATCTTTACTTGTCACAACAAAAATCTTTTATTGCGATCCAGCAGCAAAATATCATACTTTATCGAAGCCATCTCTGAAAACCTCAATCAAATCACGAAGAACTTACAACCTAGCTCTCATACCACTTGTTGGGATCGACGGGTTGTAAAGAATGAGTTAATGACGCGATATGAAGTTAATATGGATTGCAACAATATAAAAATATATATCAAGGTATAAAGTAAAGAAAAAAAGAGGAATTAACGCGGAGGCAAGATGTATTATTAATTGACAATATGGAGAGAATACAATGCCACGACAATATTAGCTTCTTCTAAACTGAAGACGATACCACTATTTATAGATACATGTCATAGCATAAAGATGGAAATAATGTGGAATTAGGAAATAATATATTTCCATAAAACTCACATGAAGTATAAGGAAACAAATTTTCCCATATAAAAATAAGGAAATAATTTATTTCCAAAAAAAATCCACTCTAATTTGGGTCAAAAACCCAACAATAATTATATTTTACATAAAAGACAGTACTTTAAATATATATTACATATTGTGTGAGTTTGAGCCATATTATTTTGAAATAGTAGATTGATGTAATATGTGTGGTTAAAAAATAAAAAAAAATTTGGATTTGCGTGTAATATTATTTTATTGAAGAATGTGTGTTAAAATAATGTCAAATCACTGTTTAAAAATATATTTTTTTGAAAGAATATGGCTCAAACATGGCCGAGTATTTTGTGAAATCTTATATTGTAATAAGGTAAATATGATTTTTTTTCTGTAAAATTAAAATAAATGGGCCCAATAAATATATAACCCTAAATACGTGAGCTATACCAAAATCCCTATCATCAGGAAACATAAGAGATAAGGCAGGGCGGAGTCATGTTTACATTTCATTACCAAAAGAAAGTCATTACACGTCATTACCAAATGAAAGTGCCTATATAGCAGCTAAAAAAATCAAAATCGACAAACATTAAATATTCCTTGTCCAAATTTCGATATACTTTATTTCTTTTCTCACACTACCTTACTGATTTTCCTACTCATACTTTAATAATTATAAAATTAACTATTTAATATAAAAGAAAGCTTTCAAACGAAAACGAAAAACATTCATAAGTATGCCAAAGACTTCTCAACAAAATTTTCATGTGAGTTTGCAAAATTCTTTTCATTTTTCAGTTAATAAGAACTGATATGGTAGTTTTAAAAAATCATTAATCAAGTTACTGTTGAGTTATATACCCATATAATATATTTTACTATGGTAAAATAATAATTTGTAATAAATAAATAGTGATTTTATTTATTTATTGTATTATTTATTATTGATCATGTAAATTAAAGTGTCCATGAACACCTCAGATTATATAAGTTGGATACTTGTATTACGAAGTACAGTGTAAAAGAATTTATATGTTGATCATAAATAATTTGTTCACAACCAATTTATAAGGATTGAGACCTTGTACAGAAATGTTGTAGTATTAATTGATTCACTATTCAGATTTTTGATTTGTCCTTATCACAAAAATAATTAAAGGTGACACTAGTACACTTGAAAGTG
>NC_036257.1:6046993-6063056 GCF_002742605.1 Olea europaea var. sylvestris | reverse complement strand
TATATATATATATATATATATATATATATATATATATATTTTCGTGATTTCAATGGTTCTTTGATTCATCAATGGGTGAGATCATTTTGATTGATCCAATATCTCAGTGAGTTGAGAGCTTGAGAATGAGCGAAATAGAGAACATAAAGTCATGTCGAGAACCATCGCCCTAAAAATGGGTAGAGTGATTAATTAAGTATTTTCTATTGAACAGTTAAAATTGAGCTCAATGTTTAGTGACGGCTAAATTTTTGACATTTTTGATTAGTGAACAAGTTCGTTGAAGAAAATAGTACTTAAGTTAGTAAAAATAATTAGAAGGGCAAAACTATAATTTATGCTCGTACCTAATTGTCGGATCTCGAATGAGATAAAATACATATACAATACGTCTAAGGAAAATACTACAAATTTATTAGCTTCTGTAATCTTATAGATTTAAAAAGTTCAATTTTTGTCTTTAGTGAAAAAAGCAAATGCAAATAATTAGATTAAGTGATCTAGAGTTGACTTAACAGGATGTACTTATTGGAATTTAAATAATATATGTCCGATAAAGTCCCTATGGTTGCTCCATAAAGTATTGGAACTTAATTAAAGCAATTATAATAGTTTTGAACTTAATTGTAATTACAATAAAGTTTATACTTAGTTATAATTACTATGAAAGTCGTAAACTTAATTATAATTGTAATTGAAGTTCGAAGACTATACATGTAGTTAAATGTAAACTAATTGGATTTGGACTTTAATTAAAACTCCTACTTAAATTTTAATTAGAACTCTTATTTGAATTTGAAATTATTATTGTATAAGAATTGTTACTATTCTATCTTTATAAATAAAGATTAGATGAAAACTAAACATCCTATGGAATTGTACAACAATTATAATACATAATTTCATGATGTTCAAATTTTGGAGTGAGAAAATATTTTTCTTGCTTTTATCAATTATCTAATTCAAGAATTGGTTTCTTGATTTACTTAAAAGAAAGTACCCACGTACCGGTGTAGTCTTAAAGTTAGAAAATACCATAGGAGATTGGAAATTTGAAGTATCCAGTTCTTGAAATTAAAAAGCTGAGAGCTCGTGATCCAGAATTTATTCAAGAACTAACCATCGAATTTAGGCAAAAGTTAGATACCTTTATTCTTGATATAATATACACGTGAGCATCTAGACAATTTTGTTTATTGAATTAAATAAATTTTTTAATTTCTGAATAATTTCGCTTTCACATTGCAATAGTTACTACTAATGAAACCTAGATACAATTATACACGAGCAATTATTCAATAATCATTATCAGATCATATAATTTTAGCCTTAAGACCTTTAACATTAACAATAAAATGCTAAAACAAAGGTTAGGAATTTGGGCGGATGAAATTAGAAACTGTATTTAGGTTGAATTTGGATGGTTTAAATAAAAAAATTGAATTCATTACATAAAACGACAAGGTATGGGTTGAAAGCCCAAGAATAGCTAATCAAGAGAATGTTGAATTGGTTTTCAAAACTTTTTTGAAAATTAATTCTAAATTTAAACCAAAGTGATAGCAAATGAAACAATTAAACAAATATGCATAAACAAATATAAACACAAAGTCAAATAAGAACAAGTAACGAGCAAAATATAAAAACGGTAAATAAAAGAGAGAGAAGATCAAACAATATAATTGTGGAGGTTCAATCCAAGGCAATGATCTACATTCTCCGTTACCAAACTTTTCGACACGAATAACACCTTTTCAATATGTTGATTGACTTATGGTGCAATTCAACATTTTCCAATACTTTCGATAACTTACAAATAAGGAGAACCAATCCTTAAACAATGTTGAGCTTTACGGGACCTCAATATGGCCACCTGTTGAGTTTTATGAGACCTCAATATAACCTATACTTTATCATAGTGATTTTACAATAAAATCCTCTCTCGATAAATAATACAAAACAAATTAAGGACTAAAAGATGCTAACACTTCAATGAATAGTAATAATTGATAGCTCAAGTGTTATATGAAAAATTTTGATGAATATGATAATTAAAAGTTAGATTCAATCAATCAAAGTGTTTCAATGAGAATATTATGAAGAAATATATGCGGTGTAAGTTCAAAAAATCTTCTCAACAAATATCTCTCTTTAAATGAATTATTGTAATAAGTTAAGCACTAAGAGAAATAAGAAACTTTGATGAATATGATGATTGTACAAATTTGATTCAATCAATCAAAGTTTTTAATATGAAAAAGTAGAAAGGATTATACAACATAATTACAAAGACCTTCTTAAAAAATATATCTCCTTTTTAAGACTGATATAAATAAGTTAATAACAACCAGAGATGAAAAACATTTATGAGAGAAATTAATTCAAGAAATTTGATTTTGAAATCAAAGTTTTTGCTATGAAAATAAAAATGTAAGCTCGAAGAAAATTTTTCACAAATATATTTCACAAGGAAGCTCTCTTCATGTTTATTATGATGAATGAAAGTCAAATAGTTTTTATAGCAACCATACGTAAAAGATCTATCTCGTCGGATGACCTAATCGAATGTCTGCTTGTCAATCGGATGATCGAATTAGCCATCGTGTAACAATTAAAAAAATTGATCGTTGGCGAACTAGACGTCTGCCTAGTCAAATGGACGTTCAATTGACCGTTGACCGTTGATTTTATTTATTTATTTATTCATTTATTTTTTGAATTATAATCCAATTTCAAGTATGACTTTGAAAATTAATCTTACTTTTGATTAAAACATCTTATGTAAGTGATAATAAAATTAACTTTTCGTGCATAATATGATATTTGAGTTATTGTCACTTATTATTAAAGATCAAAGTGTTATACATTTATATATGATCTAAAAAGCCTAGTTTTTTATCTTGCTTCGAAGTTTCTTTCATGTTTGGCTCTTGAGCTTCTCATCTTGATCTTTCTTTGATACTGTCTCTCATACTCTTGATTTTAATCTTTCTTGACATTTATTTTTTAAGCTCTTGTCTTAAATGATTTGACTTAAATGCTTAACCTTTACTTTGATTTTCATTTCAAGTCCGATATATAATGCTTGATTGATTTTAAAATTGAACTATCACCACTCAACATAAATTGTTAGAAACAATATTAATCTTGTTTGTTATGATCAAAACATTTAGGATGAAGTCAAGAGTCAACTATAAACTACTCCTTGGAATCGTCGTTGTGTATGTATCATATGTCAACAATTTTCCCCTTTTCTATTATGACAAACAAGAAGATCTGCAAGGAAGAATGAACAATTTATATCAAAGGAGTATACATTATAATTTATCATGTAATTCATATTTCCCATATCTTTTACAAATCAATAACCATATATTCAAAGCATACATTCACTCTTTCCCCTTGTTCATATATTCTAAGCATATTATATTTTCAATTGAAAGCATACATAATCATCTCACTTCATCTCCCCCTTTTGGCATAAGAAAAAAAATATAACATTTATGAGCAAAACACGGTCATAGGAAATAATAAAAGATTTTGCCATTTCAAATCCATTTTACTCAATTTTTCTTTTTGGAATAAACAAAAAAAATGTAGCACATATGAGAAGAAGAGCATGTCATATAAGATAAAAGCTTTAAATCAACCATAAAAATAGTAATATATTCCCCTCAATTAAGCATAAGATGTCAATTATATGAAAGTTTGAATAAGAGGGTAATCATCACTTTTTTATAGTAAAAATATTAATCAAAGCATGAGTGATGAAATGACGAAAGTATAATCATTTGGAAAAGATTGATATAGACTCCAACCAAATATGCACCTAAAATCAATTAGACATTTAGTATGAATTTAAGCCACACACTTCAAATTCATTGATAATTCTCAAATTTTCTTTAGTGTTTAAGATAAAGTATTTGCAACCAAACAATTTTAAGTGAACTATTTTCATTTAGCATAGTCCTTGTCATTTGTTGCGATGTGCGATTCTTCCTTTCTACAACTCCATTTTGTCGAGAAGTTCTAGGAGCCAAAAAATAGCTGTCAATTTCCAAATATCACCAAAATCAATATTATCAAATTCTCCATCATGATCACTTCAAACATATGACAGTATATCACTTTCATTTTGAGTCTTTTTACAAATATGTTTAAATGATTCAAGTTTCATGCCTTAGGTTCAAAAATAGGACTCAAGTGAATCTCGAAAAGTCATGACGAAAGCATAATACTTAATTTGAGCTAATGAGTCTAGATGGTCCAAAATGATTCGTGTGAAGAAGTTAAACATGTTTTGTAGTCAAAAAGTATTGTTTAAGTTAGAAAGAACTCTTCACTTATTTTTCAAATTGACATGCATCATAAATTTTCTCTTTCTCAAATTTCAATTACGGCATACCTTAATAAAACAATTTTTGGAAGTATTTGAAAGTAAGTCCATGTGAACATGACCTAATTTTCTATTTTCAATCAAGTATCTTTTAAATTTGATAAACACTATTTTTTTTTATTAATGTAACATCCTCAATAAGGCATTTGAAATAATCAAATTTGATATGATAACATTTATCATACAATTGACTAAAACCTAAATAGATTACATTTTATATTATCTAAAGAGAACATTTTTCAATAAAGGGAGATGGGTGATTACCAATCATTTCAATGATTTTTCTTTTGACATTAATTTCAAAAATATCATGACCACCATCATTTTTTATGAAACCCGTCAATAAGATTGAACAATTCATATCGAAACATAATAGACTATATTATATATCATAGTTCAATTGGACGTCCTCTTGAAAGATCCAGACGTCTACATACGAAAATTCCAACTTTTTGTCAATTCAGACGATGGAATCCAAATGTCGGTACAAATGTGCTATTCTTTACAACTAAATTAAAATATAAGCACATAAGCATATATTAAATAAAATATCAGTTCACTAGCGGTTAAGTAAAAGGAATTCGATCGTACATCAATATTTTGTTATATTCACAAAGCATACTTGGACCATCCAATTTGATTGATGAATACTTTGGAATGTTCATTTACTTCAATTCTTTTATTTCGAACTCCATTCTTTCTTTTTGAGAATAGAGTCTGTTTCCTAGTTATGTGTCAAACATCCACTATCAAAAAACTATTTGCTATTTATTTTTCTTGGTACCTACAAAATAATTTATTATTTGTTCTTTGGTACCCATACAACTTTGGGTTCTTGGTAGTTAGTGTTAGTGGACTTTTTAAGCCATTCGTAGTTACCTTCAAGATGCAACCTCTTTTTAATTGAACAATTGTAAGTTACATGCCCATTTTTATTGAAAAATTATATGTGACATTTGAAATGGGGGAAGTAAAGGCTTTAACGAAAAAAAATTTCAAGAGACTTTTATTTTAAAAATGGTTTGTATCCAATTCCTCATTTATCAAAAACAAATTTTTGTTTACCAAATATTAAATCAAAATTTTTCCTGCCTCGAATAAATTTGTGAACAATTTAAGTCAAATCTAAAAATTTTTCTTGTAAAGAGGAATTTTCATTAATTAAAGAATCATAATCATTTTGAATTTTCAAAGTTTCTTTACCTCATTTGCCAATAAGAATTCTTCTTTTTTAAGGATCGAATGATCTAAAGCAACTTTTTCAAATTCTCCAAGAATTTCATCATAAGAGGTAGATAATTCATCATATGAGCAGCTTCCATTTGAATTTATCTCATCATCAATAGCCATGAAACGCATATTGGCAATTTCGTCTTGATTTCCATCATCTTTATGGTTATCATCATCACTCTCATTCCAAGTTGATAAAAGCGCTTTCCTTTTTATAAATCTCTTCTTCTCTTCGCCCTTTTCTTCTTCCTTTTTGAATCGGCGATTGTTATGAAAACTTTTCCATTTCTTAACAAGAGAATCAGGTCGTCAAGTTTTTCATCATTCATATATTCTCTTGAAATGCCTTCATCAACTATGAATTTTAAAGCAATTTGGCACCTTTTATTTTCTTTACTTTTCATTGTTTTCTCTTTTATCTCAATGCGATTTAGGTCATATGTCATCGTTGTTCCATAGAGCTCCTCCAATGAATATGTATTGATATCTTTGGTATTTTCTTTCAACATTTTCACTGGACTTCATTCTTCCAAGAGTGACCTAAGCACTTTACTCATAAGTTCACAGTTAGTGAATTTTTGGTCAAAGCCTTTGAGGCCATTAACAATATCGGTAAAACGAGTAATAATGTCAACAATCGGTTCATTTTATTTCATAAAGAAATTTTCGAAATCTTTAACCAAAATATTTGTCTTGATTTTTTTTATTTTGCTAGTTCCAGCATGAGTAAATTTCTAATGCATGCCAAATATTATAAGCAAAATCACATGTACTAATCGATTAAATTCATTTATATCTAAAGCACAATTAAAGTATATTTTTTGCTTTAGGTTCTTGTGAAGTGTAATGCTATTTAGCATCATCCAATGATAAAAATTTCAGTTTAGGTGGCACTAATATGAATTAAATTAGAAATACAATTAAACGACTCAGTTGTATCTTTCATTGAGTTTATCGTGTCACACCATCTAGACTAGTATTGTAACACCACAAGAACTAGATAGCATTAGTGTAGGTTAAACGAGTAAGAAAATTTTAAACGCGTTTCCATTGCAAATTGATCTTCAATAAATAGCAGTTTGGTTCATACGCTTTTATCATAGTAGTATAGTTCTAATATGAGTGTTTGATGTGTGTACGAGTTCAGTTCAATTTCCAAGAGAGCTGGATCGAATCGAACAATGCCACCTCTATTTAGAAGTGCGAAAAAGGAAAGTGATTGATTAGATGGATGCAACGGTTTTTAAACAAAAAGATTTTGAATAAAAGGACCACATTCTAATTGCACTTTAGGTCCTCAATATTTTTCTGTTGTAACAATTATGTGCCCAACTTTTTTCATTTTCAAACTTCAATAGCACGTCACCTTAGTTAACATTTTTATCCTAAAAGTCAATTAGAATGATTTAAAAAGACCTATTTGTTCATCATATTTTAAAAAACAATAAATTCTAAAGCACAACAAAATATTTTTTTCATCATTCAAATTATGCAAACAAAATATTTTGATTGTGTTCACCATCAAGGGCGACATATGCTAGACAATGAAAATCTAATAAGAATTTGATGGGAAAATGGTTAGGAACTTCAATTCTATAATGAAAATCTTGAGTACAATTAAATTTTAATATAATAAATAAAAATTGCTGTGAGAATATAACTACCCTAACAAAAATTCAAAATAATAATGTGGGACAATGCGGCAACTGGGTGGGTCCATTGAGGTAAAGTACATGGGACTCAAGTGACCCAAGAAGAAGTTACAAGTCCATAGTTCTATTACCCAAATATATTCAAGCTTATGGAGAGCTGGGCTAAATCAAGGAGTGTCAAGTTTTAATATCACTACGAAGAACATCTCCAATAATAGTGTAAAATAGAGACTTAGATCACCAAAGTAATCGAAAACCTCTCGAATGGAGAGTTGCAAATGAAATGCAAATTGTATTTTTGAACAGAAAATGTTAAAAAAATCAAAATAGGCAAAAAGTGGATTTAAATCTTTTGAGCAAAATTTAAATTTAGATCCACTGCATGCCTTTGAACGAGTGCTTAACAATGTAGAGGTACAGATTCTTTGCTAATTGTACCCCTACACATTCATACATTGACCTAGATAAAATTAGATAAGATTCAAATATATGGTGTAAAAAGGTTATTTGTACTCTGTTCAGTTTTGTTCAGTCTAACATACTAAACTCAAACTCATATTGCTGTAATTTACAATGCTTTGTATTGATTCACGCATCCTAATGTAAGTATGTAATGACAATTACAAATGGATTCATACTACGTTTGGTAATTGTGAGAGCACAAATGTGGCAGTAGAATACAATACAATCAACATGGTGGCTTACTTTCAGAACCTACTCATACTAAATTAAGAGTATCAAACATTATTATTTGACTTTTCGAATGATTTAGTTAGACATGTTTAATGAACAAATCATAGACAGGTAGCTCTATATAGCGCCAAATTATTGTACACATTGTATGAACTATAGTGTACAGGTAAACTACAAAGTACACAATTCATTCTACCAAATGGTGAATTCTACGAAATGGTGAGACAAACTTTCGTAAGCGGGCCACATCCTGCACACTACAACGGCCCAAGTATAGAGTTGTTAAGAATGTACATCTCCTCTAAACGGCAAGTAGATAGATTAAGTTCCATAAACAAAATTGCAAAGAATAGTAATTTGCATGTAAGCGCATGTGTGTGTGGACAATCAAGGTCCAAATTTTAGGTCGAAATTGATACCTAATGGGACTTTTTAAAGCGTTTGGGTGGCCTCATCTTTTCTTTCCTCAAATCTAGTGTAGAGCTTTTTCCCTCAGCTCAGATCATAGAACTCTGCCTTGTCCCGATTTAACTGGAATTGGCTAAAGACTGGAGACAGACTTTCCTTAATGCAAGCTTCAAGCAATGCTGATTTAGGGCCGGCCAAACGAATGATACTTGTTCACCGACGGAAAGAGAGAGTGTTAACCCGAAGCACCGTTCCCCTACTATCCCATTGTATCTGCATACGGCTGCAAGTAATTTGAAAATAAAAATAAAAATTATCATGATAGAAAACAATAGGTCACAACATAAAGAGTATACCGATTTATAGTTTGCAGAGGCAATATAAAATTTTTGAGCGAAGAAAATGTTAGTTTTTGTATGGAAAATCCTCCCCCAAAAGAAGGAACTTGTTAAAAACTCATATATGCTCCAGAATAAGATGCTTGAAAAGTAACTTTTAACCTTGTACTCTACCCTCAGAAAAAGTTTCAATACCTAACACAAATGAATACTAATTATTAGGAACTCGATCCTGCCAGTGATATGAAGCCAAAAAGGAGGGAAAAATCCAGGAATACAACAAAAAATTTGAGAAGAAAATTTATGTCATGTATAAGAAGGCCAAATACTTGACTACCTAAATTAATTAACGATACTTATTTCATGACATGGCTTCCAACCATATCAAGTTCGGTAACTTCTCCATTATGTCACTGTAAGATTGATAGTCGACCAGTGTCTTATACACTCCATTTAGGAGTCGATGCAATTTGAGAATCACACTAAATACTGCATCAGACAATGAAACATTAGTATGCTTCTAGAATTACTGTAAGTATTATGCCCTAAATCCAATCAACTTTGAACATAAATACTTTTATATATAATTAATGCAATTAAAGGGCAAATCTATTATTTAATTAATAGACAATTAAATAAATAATAGAGTCCGTAGATTCAAATATTTGTAATTTGTTAATCACAAGGAGTTGTGATTGTGAGATACAAATTACATCTGATTGAATCTTAAATCATCCGTGGTCGTAAGTAATAACGAGATACGGATATCGTTATTACGGATAGACCATCGCGTGTGGCATTTCTTCCTTGTGAAATAAGTAGCTGATCTCACAAGTTAAAGTGTGGTGACACTTAAATGAACACGTGGATGTTTTGTTATAAAACAAAACATTGGAGACCCGTCGAGAGATTCCACATGGATAACTATCTGAGTGTCAGTGGTTAATCTCTAATGTTCAGTAGTGGAATTGGTCATTTGACTTGAGGTCGTCATGGTACCTTATATGAGGACAGTCATACTTTGACGGTATTGGATATTGCTCTGCAAAGAGCCGCTAATACGACATCGTTCGGGTATGTCAAGAATCGTATAAAAGTTGTGATTGATCAATAAAGGATTCGTCACTCTTAGATAGTAGGAGATTATGATCTGCGTTTCATTCAATTAAGTCGATGATGAAATCTTTGGCCAAGGTGTACTCATAAGTCGAAAAGGAGTTTTCGACTTATATTGACTTAATAGTAGAGTGAAAGATATGATAGAAATTCGGGATTGACACAATTTCATATCTCGTAATTGATCGGATCATATTGACGAAGGGATTATAGTTTCACGGTAAATGAACGAATTTGATTTTGTCATACCACGTGACATTTTCCGTCCCATGTATTGTCCTGACACATTGCTAGATGTCAATCAAGGACGGCGAGTGTGAATTGATAATAAATTAAAAGGGTGTTTTAATTTATCAATTTTTATTAGATCAAAATAATATTTCACGTCGTTAGGCATCGTGG
Source organism: Olea europaea var. sylvestris (assembly GCF_002742605.1). Taxonomy (NCBI): domain Eukaryota; kingdom Viridiplantae; phylum Streptophyta; class Magnoliopsida; order Lamiales; family Oleaceae; genus Olea; species Olea europaea. The sequence continues at coordinate 6,052,821 of NC_036257.1, read as the reverse complement.
TCGGGAACCTAATGGGTGGCACACAAAAGAGAATTGGAAGATTGCAAATTGCCAATTGGTTAATTTAACAATCATTGGATAAATTAATTAATTGAATTTGTTATTTATATTCCCGAATTAATTAATTGGATTAATTAAATGTTGGACCGGATCGGGCCAAGCCCGTTTGGGTTTATATAAATACATGGTTAGGGTTTGAGGTCCATATATTTTTCATTATTCTTGCTAGCACAAGAAAGAAAAACCTGGTAGCTGCAATCTTGTTCTCTGTGTGGATTACCGTTGGAGGCTGGACAATTGGACAGCTGTGGATGGCGAATCAGGATTGCTGGAACGAAAAGAATAGCAAAGAAGTTTGCAGATCTAGAAAAGGTACAATCTTATCACAATTTCTATCTAAACACAAAGGCGATTCTTGGTGGGAATCGAAAATTATTTTAAATTTCGCTGTGCATATATAAGTAGATTCCCAACAGTGGTATCAGAGCCTACTTTGTGTTTGTTAGAAATTGCTTTGCATGTTGGAAACAATTAAAAGTTAATTGTTTATTTTTCTTGTTTTAGTAATTAAGAAATTTATTTTTAATATTCAGAATTTGATTTTGAATATAAAATAATATTTGGGTCAGAATTAAAAAAAAAAAGGGATTGGGACTGGCCGGTCGCCGAAATTGCTGCCGATTGCCCAAGTTTAGGTAGCGCGGGGCGCTGCTCCAATGGAAGCAGCGCCGCACGCTGATGCTGCCGGGCGGTGAATGGGAAGGGGCGGCGCCGATCGTCGGCCCATGAAACTAGAAGAAGTAAAATAAAATAAAAAAATAAAATAAAAAATTGGTTAGGGTTTTTCAGTCGGTTTGGGTGAAATGGAGGCAGGGGCCTCTGACGCAATTTGTGAAATTGCAAGCCCCCGTTTGCAATATCCTTATGGGGTCAATTTGTTAAGTTATTTAAGTAAGGGACCGTTTTGCATTATTTGACATTGTGGACCCTTACTTGTAATTTCACTTCGGTGGTAAATGTGTAAATATTGAAATAAGGGCCTTTTTCACAATTTCAGAAATCGGAGGGCCTGTTTGATATTTTTAAAATGGGTCAAATTTTGAATTTTCAAAGATGTATTGAATTTTAAATTTGGAGGTGTTTTACATTTGATTTCCAAATGGGTTTGACCCATAATTTAATTTTGACCCAATTTAAAATCTTATTTAAAAATTGACGACATTTTATATTTTCATTGAAATTGGATTTTAACTTAAATATTAAACTTTGACCCCAATTGAATTTTATTTTATTTAGGAGTATTATCTTAGTTTAAAATATTAATTCAATTTTGAATTAGAGTTGGACTCTAATTTAGGACTTAATTAAAATTCGATTTTAATTAATTTTTCACCCAAAGATATTTTAGAAATTAGAATTGGATTCTAATTTGATGTATAATTAAAATTGATTTTAATTAAATTGTTTCGCCCTAAACTTTTCTTTAGATTAAAGTTAGACTCTAATTTGGTGCTTGATTAAAATTTGATTTTAATTAAACGGGTTGGCCCTAAAAATCTTAGATTTAGAGTTGGACTCTAATTCTACTATTTAATTAAAATTTGATTTTAATTAAATATTCCCGCTAATTAAATAATCGATTAATATGATTAATTAATTATTTAATTGTTCCGATCCATTTGTCTAAAAGAGTTTAGACAACTTAATTGCTAGAAACTTGAAATTAATTTGCATGTAATATTAGATATTATATAGGTATACATTTATGTGATAAATACATTATCAGTGGACAATTATGGACTCGACCATATGGATGTGTTGAATGGTTAATTTTATTCTTGTCGTTTTATGGGCCTGCGAGCTCTTCATCATTTTGGACCTGTGAGTCCGTTATTATTATTATTGTTGTTATGGGCATGTGAGTCCAATTTCACTTAGGCTTGCGTGCCAACTAGTATAGGATACAAGTTGCAACTAGACTAATTAAAGTAACAAGAAAAGGAGGAGACCATGGAGATGGCGCATTGATACTGAATAGTGTAATACCCCCTAGGAATTGACCAACTAATTTTTCTTGTGGCTCGGGAAGACTAGATAGTAAAGTCTATAATTGTCCACACTATTATATTATGTTATATATAAATATATTTATTTGCATGGTAGATGTATAATAATATATATATACATATATATATATATATATATATATGATTGTATTGTTGTTGATGAGACTTTTGAATGCAAAATCCCTCCACAAAATATTAAGTCACATTTATGATTGCCTTTCATCATTATAGTGAAAAACTAGAGTCCCAAATCGTCTTAACTTGTTGAGTACACTCAAGGCTAGTCTATTAGGGATATGTTTAGCATTATGAAATATTAGATATTTCTGAATGATGGGTTCGACTTAACTAAAATTTATCTTTTGTTGAGTACACTCAAGGAGATAAATTTTAGAGGCGTGTTAAGCTAACACATATGATGTGTGAAGACAAAGATTTGTCAGCTTAATGATCTGGGAGTTGTATGGAGATACAATTGATAATAGTATCTACCCAAATGTTATATTAGGGCTTGTTGAGTACACTCAAGGTCTTAATATAATAGATGGGATCCCAGCCCACTGGGAGTCAAGTTCGGACTCCATAAATTTATGTAAAAGGGTCATAAATTTTATTTAAACAGCGGGAGTATAATTAATTTAATAAAATTCCATGTTAAATTAATTGATGCATTTTGTATATTATTTTTTTTCGTCATTTATATTTATTGAATCGTGAGTAACCATGAGTATTTGAATGGCATACTAGATGCCAACAACCAAACTATATTTTCTTAATTGACACCGCAATTTGAGAATTGTTCTCATGCATGAGAAAATTGGTCACGTCCTTGAGTAGCCTTTTCCAGAAACACCTGCTGATGACTCGATTAAAGAAGAGGTGGCTACTGTAGTAAACGCAGTGATGACAATAGTACTGTAGAGTATGTGATTCCTGCAACTATGTCACCTGAGTTACAAAATCGACTTGAGAGTATAGATGTTAACACATAATTCTTCATTACAAAAAGTTGTATGATAATAATCATGTGTGGAAGGATATGAGACTTCCAAACAACTATACCGGTGCAAAATGACACAGTAATCTTCAATCGATGCTTAGACACTGAAAGTGATTGACATTGAGAAATGTCTCAATTGAGATCAATCATAAACCATGAACTAAGTAGTGACTTGGTTCTGCAATCTCTGTCAGAGAAAGCTATTCATAACTAATTATGAATTTAACGTGAATAAGCTCGAATGCAAAATTATTGAGTTGCTTAACATGCTTAGAACTGTCATGCCCAATAACAAAGTTAGAAGTGGGCAAGCCATTGATTCCTCTAAGGGTATTTCGAGGAAGTCTAAAGGGACTTTGAGAAAGTACCTAATATGGTTAAGACAGTCTAAGTGAAGGACAATACAAAATCTAATGACCCTTGTTTTCATTATAGAATGAAAGGTCATTGGAAGGAATATTGTGTGGCTTACGTCTACTTCACTAGTTTTTTAGGTATTTGATACCAGATGTAAATCTCATATTTATACAAATATGAAGAAACTAAAAGGAAGTAGACCACTGCGAAAGGGAGAAGTTGACATACACGTTAGAAGATGAGCAAAGGTTGTTGTATTGCCTGTATGAATATACTTCTTGTCATTACCTTTTGGTTTAGTATTGGAATTAAAGAAACGTCGCTTTATACCAACCATAGCTGGAACATTAAAATAAATTTCATGTTCCGACATGAACTATTTTAATGTTAAAGACAATAGTTGTTCTTGTTTCTCTTGATAAAGATCCTAATAACTATGGTAAATTACAAAACAACGTTTGTATTCTTTAATACTAAGGATTCTAAAATGAGTATAGAAATTAAAAGGCATAAATCTAATTGTTACCAAAATCTGGCATGAAAGACTTTATCATTTAGATGAAATATAATTCCAAAATTACATAAAGATGTATACTTAGGATTAATTGATTTTGACAAGTATAAATTATGTATGTCTGGCACAATGACCAAATTTTCTTTTACTTGAAAAGAAGAAAGGTCAGCATAATTACTTGTCTAATGCATAGTAATGCTTATGGACTCCTGTCAATTAATGTCAGGTAATGTTTCTCTTATTTCATCAATGATCATGTATACTTGATGAAAACTCAAACATGAAACTCTTGAAAAGTTCAAGGGATTCAAACTAAAAGTAGAAAAACAAATAGGTAAAGATACCCTCTAGATTATCTTAAAGATAAAATCTAGATTATCTAAAAGAGTGAGATTCTCGTGCAGTGGACCTTTTCATATACACTGCAGCAAGGTGGTGTATCTAAAAGGAGGAATCGTTAATTATTACATATAATGCGATTAATAACAAGCCATGCAAATCTCCCAAAATTGTTTGAGTCATGCATTGATTGCAGTGTGCAACACACTAAATCATATCCCATCTAAATTGGTTAACAGACTCCATACGAGTTATGGAAAGACAATAGTCCCAATTTATCTTATATGAAAGTTTGGGGCCATAACGCTTATTTGAAGCGCCTTGAATCAGATATGTTTGACACTAAATCTGATAAATACGTATTTATGGGGATATTCAAAGGAGACATTTGAATATAAATTCTATTATCATGAAAAAAATCTTCGTCTCACTACATATCATCTTCTTAGAGAAAGTATTTACTCTAAGGGAGGACAATGGGAGCAAAATAGAACTTGAAAGAGTTCAAGAGTCCACAGATATAGTTAACAAATTAGATAAATCCGAGTTCGATCCCATATATGATATGGGACATACTTTGGATCGGGAAGTAAAGACTCCTGAGAACATGACAGCTCTATATGAATCTAGTAGGGTCATTCGATCTTCAAGAAGGTACGAATCCATGATCATTAATCAGTGATCCAAGATAATGAACCTGCTAGTTGCAACAAAATAAAGTCAAGTGTTGACTTAAAAGAAATAGCAAGAGGCCATGAAACTCGAGAAGAAACTCGACGCAAGTGAACGAGGTTTGGACCTTGGTCAAGCCTCCTAATGGAATAAAGTCCATAAGCTTTTGTAAATAGTTTACAAAAGAAAATGTCGATATGGATGTGAATATCCATATATACAAAGCAAGGCTAGAAGCAAAGGTTAAATGTTGACCTTGGTGAAACATTTCTCCTGTAGCCTTGCTTAAGTCCATTCGGGTTTTGTTGCAACAGTTGCATATCGTGATTATAGGTTAAGAGAAGTCTCTTGGAGCTGAAATCTTAGATTTGATGAAAAGTCAAAGTGTTTGATTTTATCAAATTTGAAAACGAATTGTGTGTTTACAAGAAGATAGTGGGAGCATTTTTCGTATTCCTAAAACGACATCCTTATGTTTCAATCGTTGGAATAATGGTTGTTAAAGGATTTATTCTCGAACGATATTGGAAAAGCAACTTGATCTATAGAGATAGATCTAGAGGGTTGCTTGACTCGTCCCAATCTATATAAAATGTTGAGAAGATTTTATATGGAGAAACTGGTTTACTCTTAAGCGGTATGTTGGAAAGGTTCCAAACGTGAAGAAACCGTTGATTCAATAGTAGAAACCTAATACATGGATACTTCAGAAGTAGCAAAGAGTTGCAATATGGATCATGATGTTCATAAAGGAACTTGGAGTAGTTCCTGATATTGTTGATCACATACCATAGTATTATGATAACAATAGAGCCATTGCGAAAGCAAAGGAACTAAGGTCTCATCAATGATCCAAACATGTATTAAGACGGTATAATCT
>NC_036257.1:6045683-6046313 GCF_002742605.1 Olea europaea var. sylvestris | reverse complement strand
AGGAATCGTTAATTATTACATATAATGCGATTAATAACAAGCCATGTAAATTTCTCAAAAATGTTTTGAGGTCACGCATTGATTGCAGTGTGCAACACACTAAACCATGTCCCTTCTAAATTGGTTAACAGAACTCCATACGAGTTGTGGAAAGACAATAGTCCTAATTTATCTTATATGAAAGATTGGGGCCATGACGCTTATTTGAAGCGCCTTAAATCGGATAAGTTTGAGACCGAATCCGATAAATACATATCTGTGAGATATTCAAAGGAGACAATTGAATATAAATTCTATTATCATGAAGAAAGTCTTCGTCTCACGACATATCGCCTTCTTAGAGAAAATGTTTACTCTAGGAGAGGACAGTGGGAGTAAAATAGAATTTTGAAAAAGTTCAAAAGTCCACAGATATAGTTAACCAAGTAGATAAATCTGAGTTTGATCCCATATCTGATATGGGACATACTTTGGATCAGGAAGTAAAGACTCCTGAGGACATGACAGCTCTATGTGAATCTAGTAGGCTCATTCGACCTTCAAGAAGGTGCGAATCATTAATTAGTGATCCAGGATAATGAACCTACTAGTTGCAACAAAATAAAGTCAAGTGTTGACTTAAAAGAGACA
>NC_036257.1:6037133-6045557 GCF_002742605.1 Olea europaea var. sylvestris | reverse complement strand
AATAGTTTACAAAAGAAAATGTCGATATGGATGTGAATATCCATATATACAAAACAAGGCTAGAAGCAAAGGTTAAATGTTGACCTTGGTGAAACATTTCTCCTGTAGCCTTGCTTAAGTCCATTCGGGTTTTGTTGCAACAGTTGCATATCGTGATTATAGGTTAAGAGAAGTCTCTTGGAGCTGAAATCTTAGATTTGATGAAAAGTCAAAGTGTTTGATTTTATCAAATTTGAAAACGAATTGTGTGTTTACAAGAAGATAGTGGGAGCATTTTTCGTATTCCTAAAACGACATCCTTATGTTTCAATCGTTGGAATAATGGTTGTTAAAGGATTTATTCTCGAACGATATTGGAAAAGCAACTTGATCTATAGAGATAGATCTAGAGGGTTGCTTGACTCGTCCCAATCTATATAAAATGTTGAGAAGATTTTATATGGAGAAACTGGTTTACTCTTAAGCGGTATGTTGGAAAGGTTCCAAACGTGAAGAAACCGTTGATTCAATAGTAGAAACCTAATACATGGATACTTCAGAAGTAGCAAAGAGTTGCAATATGGATCATGATGTTCATAAAGGAACTTGGAGTAGTTCCTGATATTGTTGATCACATACCATAGTATTATGATAACAATAGAGCCATTGCGAAAGCAAAGGAACTAAGGTCTCATCAATGATCCAAACATGTATTAAGGCGGTATAATCTCATCAGAGAGATAATACATAGAAATGACGTAAAGAGAAAGCAAATTTCCACATTTAATAATATTGTAGATCCACTGACAAAGAGTTGTCGTAGTATAAACATGATCGTTATGTAGACTTATGATATTGGATACATAAGTGATTGGATCTAGTGCAAGTGGGAGTTTGTAAGTATTATGCCCTAGGTCCAATCAACTTTGGACATAAATACTTTTATATATAATTAATGCAATTAAATGGCAGATCTATTATTTAATTAATAGACAATTAAATAAATAATAGAGTCCGTAGATTCAAATATTTGTAATTTGTTAATCACAAGGAGTTGTGATTGTGAGATACAAATTACATCTGATTGAATCTTAAATCATCCGTGGTCGTAAGTAATAACGAGATACGGATATCGTTATTACGGATAGACCATCGCGTGTGGCATTTCTTACTTGTGAAATAAGTAGCTGATCTCACAAGCTAAAGTGTGGTGACACTTAAATGAACACGTGGATGTTTTGTTATAAAACAAAACATTGGAGACCCGTCGAGAGATTCCACATGGATAACTATCTGAGTGTCAGTGGTTAATCTCTAATGTTCGGTAGTGGAATTGGTCATTTGACTTGAGGTCGTCATGGTACCTTATATGAGGACAGTCATACTTTGGCGGTATTGGATATTGCTCTGCAAAGAGCCGCTAATACGACATCGTTCGGGTATGTCAAGAATCGTATAAAGGTTGTGATTGATCAATAAAGGATTCGTCACTCTTAGATAGTAGGAGATTATGATCTGCGTTTCATTCAATTAAGTCGATGATGAAATCTTTGGCCAAAGTGTACTCATAAGTCGAAAAGGAGTTTTCGACTTATATTGACTTAATAGTAGAGTGAAAGCTATGATCGAAATTCGGAATTGACACAATTCTATATCTCGTAATTGATCGGATCATATTGACGAAGGGATTATATTTTCACGGTAAAAGAACGAATTTGATTTTGTCATACCACGTGACATTTTCCGTCCCATGTATTGCCCTGACACATTGATAGATGTCAATCAAGGACGGCAAGTGTGAATTGACGATAAATTAAAAGGATGTTTTAATTTATCAATTTTGATTAGATCAAAATAATATTTCACGTCGTTAGGTATCGTGGTCGGGACCCTAATGGGTCGCACACAAAAGAGAATTGGAAGATTGCAAATTGCCAATTGGTTAATTTAACAATCGTTGGATAAATTAATTAATTGAATTTTTTATTTATATTCCCGAATTAATTAATTGGATTAATTAATTCACGGACCGGGTTTAATTAATTGGATTAATTAAAAGTTGGACCGGACCGGGCCAAGCCCGTTTGGGTTTGTATAAATACATGGCTAGGGTTTGAGGTCCATATGTGTGTTTTCATTATTCTTGCTGGCATAAGAGAGAACTCTGGTAGCTGTAATCTTGTTTTCTGTGTGGATTACCGTTGGAGGCTGGACAATTGGACAACTGTGGATGGCGAATCAGGATTGCTGGAACAAAAAGAATAGTAAAGAAGTTTGCAAATCTGGAAAAGGTACAATCTTTTCACAATTTCTATCTAAACACAAAGGCGATTCTTCGTGGGAATCGAAAATTATTTTAAATTCCGCTGTGCATGTATAAGTAGATTCCCATCAATTACAACCTTATTTTGTGAAGTGACTATCTTCCAGTGTACCCTATCGGGATACTTCTCTGAATATTCCTGCTCTTAATTGTGTCGATCAGATTCAATCAGGATGTAATTTAAGGAGCAATACATTTTGAGCAAATGAATTACAGATGAATAATAGAGCTAAGTATCAGCAAAGTAAACAAGCCATCCAAAAAAATCCAATTTTCAGTTATGTTAAGAATCAATAACAAAAGTGTGACTGAGAGAAAACAAAGAAAATATGTAGCGTGAAACTTCTTACCTCATCAACTTTAAAGTTCTGAAAGTTCCTGACCGTACGTGAGGCACTCAGCATGGTATGCAGCAGCCAAGTCTTTAATCAATGCCTTCCTTCTCATGATACCAATCACTTCAAAAGAAGCAAGGAAAAGTTCGAGTGCATAACAAGACATAGATCGTAGTTTCAATTAAGTCACATTTAATTCTCTTTACTGTGACACAAATACACTTCATCCCTTTGCGAATAATACTAATCACTTCAAGCAATATATTTTTCATTTCATGTGTTCAACAATATATAGCACGTAGTTTTAATTAAGACAGGTTTAATTCTCTTTGCACTACAAACACAAATATTCTTCATTCCATGCTAGTTGTTTGACCAAAGAACTCATTGTTCTGTTTCCATCCGTCAGAACAATTTTATACAAGCAACAATCTCCCGTTCTCCAAAAATGATATCTCAGTTCTCTAATATTCCAGTATTTTATGTTTCCAGACCACTTCTTATCGCAGTAGAATATCTCCAGACTATTCAACATCAAGCCCCAAACTGTCATAACAGATCAATTTGCTTCTTTAAGTGCAAGATTGGCAAAGCTTGAATTTTTTTTAAGGTGGTCAAACATAGGACCCACAACTTATAAGCACTTAAAAGCATTACCAAAAAAACACTAAAATATGACACTTGTTCATAAGTTTTCCATTGCTTTTCTTTCTACGTCAAGAAACATTTTTGAATCCTAAACTATATTTCCACCTAGTCTTTACTAAAAGTATATATTTTAAACATGAACCACAAGACACTTTTTACAACTTGCCAGCTTTCAAGTAGAATAAACCACCTCAGAGGATAAATTAGATATCATCTGTCGACCCTGCACAAAAACTAAAGAGGAAAATACGCAAGATAGGGTGACTGACCTGCACACTGATCCACTAACTTTCTGATACAAATGGAAAGAAGAAACTGAAGGTAGGATTGTGGGGCGAGCAATGGGGCCGAGGCAACTCTTTACAAAGTAGAATTAGCAACTTCTACATGAATTTTCAAGTGGATGAGATCAATNGCCAAGCAGAGAAAGAGAAAGAGAAGGAAAGAAAGATAATTTACTCCTGCTGGGATCAAAGGGAAATGCTGGATTTGCAGGAGCGGGAAGAGTTTCGATACATGACGAGAACACCAGAGCAGGAGGGTCAACACGTAATGAGGGCAACGGGGGTAGAGGCGAGGGAGGAAGAGTGAAAGGGCGTTTTATTTGAAGTTCACCCATTGAATATGTCAAGAATAAAAATCTCAGAATTTAAGAACCAAGAATATGTATTGCCTGCAACATGGGATAATTAAAGGGGACCCTATAGATTAAGGTTCAGCACTTTACAGTTCGTTTCACGTGAGTGGGGGACACCATAATTTTTATGTACACATAGCACGCTCCGTCCAGCAAACACTACACAAGCTTACATGTGGGTGGAGAACACCATTTTGTACAAATTTTTTTGTACAACAAGAATTTTCTTGTTGGAAGAGAAACCCTATAAATTTGGAAAAGGATAATTAATTTTTGAAACTACTTATTTTTTTTGACGGCTAGATCAACAATAGTTTATTGTGGAAATTACATCTTCCAAGAATTTTAAAATGCACAATTTAAACTTATTAAAATTTTGAAATTTTTTTTTTCCAAAACTCAGATAACAATTTAAACTTTTTAAAATTATATTAATAATATTTTAAAATTAAAATAATCAGTATACCAACTCTAACTTCATCCAAGCCTAATTATTTTCCTTTCCCTCTTCTCTCTACATCTCTCCCTTCTCTCTCTTCTTTGTTCACCCTTCTCTCTCTTCGAATGCCGACGACCCATTCAAAACTTTGATGATCGATGATGGAGGCGCTGATCCAACCGACGTTGCTGGCATCGAAGGCTGCTGAGAGTTTGTCGCAGTGTCACGACCTTGCTGCTTCAACATTGGTGACATCGACGTCGACTAGTGATGACGTGGGAAAGGGGTTTCAGGTTTTGGGTGTTATTTATTCCTCTTTCAATCAGCGTAGCCTTGATTTTGTGGTTGTTGGTGGTTTACTTGTTTTCAATTTGTAAATGGTTATTTTTAGTGGTGGTAGTGGTGAGGTAGTAGTGGTGTTGGTGGTTTTTTAGTGGTGGTGGTGAAGTTGTTGTTGGTGGGTTGCAAATAGTGACGATAGTGACACTGGTGGTGGTGGTGTTTGTGACGGGGGAGGTGGTGGTGCATTCTTATTGTTGTGGGTGCCTATTAAATAGTTAATATGTGATCAATAAATAATACACTACCTATAAATTAAATAATTTATAACCAACAAACAATGTGTAATCTTCAAATTTTTTAATTTGTGACCTAAAAAAATACTTTGTGACTAATTAATTTGATATTTTGTGACTTTAAAATAAGTTGTGATCGATAACTTGTGACCAATTTTTTAATTTATGATTGATGAATAAATTGTTACCTATAAAATTTTTGTTGTGAACGTGAAATAAGGTGATTTATACAATTTTTTATTTGTGATCAAATTATATATAATTTATTTAATTAATTATTTTATAAATAAAATTTAATTTTTAAAATTTTTAAAATTATTTTTTAATTTTGAAATGAATTATAGTTAACACCTTAGATATGAAATTTTCCCTAGTTTATTTGAAGGAAAATTCCCAAACTTTTTATAGTGTCTGGAATTGGCTCTGCAAGCTTTAAAATTGAGATTTTGATTACACAACCTAATTTAACCCACTTCCAAGTGTTGGGCCTGTGAGGCCCAAATTAATGAAGCCCATTTCTTTATTTTGCAAAAGTTATCCAGCCATCAGGAATTAAATTGTGCCCGTGGATAAATCGATAAATTGCTTTCAATTCTCATTACAAACTTACCTTGACCCAGTCCATAGCTAGTCAAGTGTCATGGCAAGCTTGAATACCATACTACCTATTGGTTTCTAGTCTAATCATAATGCTTAACTGTCATAGGACTTGTAAGATATTGATTTTGAAAATTGATTTTTTGACCGTAGAAAATAAAAGTGTCCTATTTGTGAGAGAAGAAGTCAAAAATTATGGCTTGAATAGTGAAATAACGATCAAAAAATTGATTTTTTTGGGTAAAAAATCAATACTAAACATGCACTTAATGAAGAAAGCGAATTTCCAATAAAAAAAGTAAAATATCCCAAAACAGTTTATGCAATAACAAATGCACCTTAAACTTGAGTCAAACAAAAGAAAAATGAAAATGAAAAGAGCACCTAAGAAACTAAAATTACAAATATAATCAAATTATATATTGATATTTGATTTGATGTACATAATTAACCAACTACAAAATAACTTCATGATTGCATCTAAAGAGTATTTCAGAATTCGTCTTCTCCTTTATTGAAAAGAAAGAAATATAAAGGTTGGGAATTTCTCTGTTATGATGACGTGATTGCATCCCAGTTCCTTTAGCTATGTTCTTGAAAAGCCAATGGTACGTGTGGTTCATCTCCTTGTTGCCATTGACTCCATCTTTACAGATCTAATATCTTCATCGTAATCACATGGGATAGAACTCAACTTCAAAACTCGTTTACAAAGAAACAGTGCCCAACTTGCTCATAATCTTACAAGATACACCCTTCAAGAACGGGATGAGAGTCTTTGAGTTCTTCCAATCAGATAATAACATTATATCTGTTTATCAAAAGATAGGAACCCAAAGAAATGAAGATAGGGAGAAGAAAACTACACAGCCTCTTGTTGACAAAATTCAACTTTTGATCAGATCCTTCTTCTGCAATAGTTTCGAGTTTTGGCGCATTCGAAGGCTTACGAGGAAATACGAGAGAGGATGGAGCAACCTCCTCAATCCAATAGTGCATGTAACCCATTTGCTTTCCCATGACTTGGAATCAATAAAATCCTTTGAAGGGAAAAACGGCAGTATTATGTCGTGCAGATGGTGGAGGAAGATGATGAGAAGGGAATGGGAATGATTACATTAACTGCAGTTTATATAATAAATTGGAGACGTAAAAGAATGGGAAAAACTTTGGATGAGGTTGATTTTGAAGAAATTAATAAAATGATTTAAGATTGTTTCTAGAGGAAGTTTAGTCAATAATCTGACAGAAGCGAGATTCATCGAAAGGCTTTTCCGTAGACTTTAATGAACAAATTTCAGGAGGCTTAATCTATGGTTCTAGAAGAGATTTGACCAAATAAAACTTATTTATTTTTAAGTTAAACTTACTTTTAGCCCCTGTTTGTTCCCCATTAAATTACATTTCATTACATTCTATTTTTCTCTCTCCTATTTTCAACCACACAATCTTCCATAAAATAATATTATACGTAAATCGAAAATTTTTCCTTCTTTCTCAACCGCTTATTTTTTCGACAAAACACTATTCCCCCCATTTTCATTACAAAAAATGAGGGCCAAACGGGGCTTACATATATATAGAAAATGAGGGTTGACTTTAACTTCCAATCCTAATCAAAACTTGCTTTTTAAGGTATCAATCCTATTATGTTTATATATTTAGTGCTTGTTTGTGTCCAATTATTTGTGTGTAATGTATTATGGAATAATTATTGATATTAAAATGTGTGGTTAAAAAAGAAAGAAAAGTTTTTTATTTATGTATAATATTATTTTAACCCTTATTTGATCCCCATTTTTTCAATAATGCATTTTTTCAAAACTCATTTTCAACCACATTCTTCTATAAAATAATTATTCACGAATTTCAAAAACTTTTTCTTACTTTTTAACCACACATTTTCCAAAAACCTACTATTCTATAATTCATTTTCTATAATGATTAATGTGAATGAAAATGAGTACTGTAAAAAAAAATATTGTAAAGTGTGGAAGAAATGAAGACAAACAAAGCCTTAGTTTCAATGACATCAATTGCTCGTTATTATTTAAGTTAAACGTGATCAAAACTTGCTTTGTTAAAACGTTTTGATCTAATTGGAGCCTTGGTTGATTGGATAATTAAATTGAAGGGATAATCGCAACAACAATCCAAAACCTTTTACTTTTTTAAAAACTTTATATCAATCTTCACTTTGTACTCACTACAGTTTCAAACCTTTCATTTTCCTACACCACAAGGATAAACGGATGAAATCGCTATTAGTTGACCTAGAGAATGAAAATTTGACAAAATTAAGAAGGGTAAAACGATAACTTTACATTTTAGGTGGGATGAGTTTTATTTTCTTTTATTTTGATTTTTCTAATTTACATATTTTAATTATTGAATGTGAAAAAAATGTAAAGTTACTATTTTACCCTTTTTAATTTGGTCAAATTTTCATTTTCTAGATCAGCTAACAGCCAAATGGATTCACCATTTGTTCTTGTGTGCTGCTACAATTATTCCTAAATTAAACTCATTAATTCACGTAAATTCGAAAGACTTGTTTTAAAATGTTGTTAAAACATTACTGAACTCTATGAAATGCTATCCATTCATAGCTCGTTAAAATTATGTGCTAACTTGAACGAAATTTTTAAATATTGTTGACAGCCGTAAATATCTTGACAAAATGCTCTCCATCCATCTCTTATTGGGGGAATCAAACGACAATTTGTTCAATATGTGAATTCCATATTAATATGGACAATTTTGTTTAAGTCAACGTAATGAATTCTTGCGAGTGATGAATGGGAGAGCATTTTGACAAAGTTCAATTATGTTTCAACAACATTTTGAAGTTTGATAAGATTTCCATGAAGCGACTCAAAGTTCAATTATTT
>NC_036257.1:5924012-6036992 GCF_002742605.1 Olea europaea var. sylvestris | reverse complement strand
CATCGATTTGCCAAAATAGTAAATTATAAAATTGTAGAGAATATTTTTGAATTCAATCATCTCAAGTTGTGTTTTCTAGTTGTATATCAAGATTGTGATTTTGATGTCGTGTCCTCCCTTTTTATAGTGTATAATTTAAATCCCCACACTAATGAAAAATAATCAATTCATAACATCCATTCAAATATTTATTTGTATGTTATACTATAAATTAAGATTTTAATTAACCCAAAATTGAAAATTAAAATATAATAATTTTGAAAGTTAAAACTTTAATATAATTTTCAACAATCCCCCACAAGTTTTAATCTTTCAAAATAAATAAATATATATTATATAGTGGCAATGTTATACTGTATAGTAGGTGTAGATGTCTTTTGGACTTGAATCTCACTTAGTAATAACAATTTCCATTTGAAAGAGTCATAATGAACTAAGCCTTGAATTAGTTCCTTTTGGTCAAACTTCAATTGTTCCACAATCTATATTAAACACTGCCACATTCCAAAAGTATCCATCGTTGTGGAGTTTCTTTGAAATTTTTCATGTCTGCAAATACTTCTAAATACTTTCACAAAATATTAGTGTCACAATAAATAAGAAAAACTTAGATACATATAAATAAAAGTATGACATTTTGATATTCATTTAACTTCTTTTTAAGCATTGACCAAAGACAAGAAAACCCTATTAAATATTTTAATACCCCCACATTTCAAGGATATCCAACCTGAATTGAGTAAGTATATGATTTTACTATTTATATCTTTCAATAGGATTAAACGTTGTGAGGAGATGATTGATGCACATATTTATAAACTTCACACTTTCATGATTTCTATAATCCAATATGGTAACAAAGTCTTCTTTAAATGCATTTGCAAAATATTAGTCATAATGCCAAAGAATAATCACCTTGACAAACTAAATCACAAAATAAAGATCAAGAAATCATATCATTTTGTTGAATATGAAAAATATGAGTGAAACAAACTACAAGGTAGAACCAATTCTCCATTCACTCATTACAATTACAACCTTAGACAACTAAATTTTCAAATATACATTGCGGTAAAATTGGCAGTAAGGAAGGTATAAAGAAAACAGGAACTAATTAGTACTATTTTTGTTTATGTACCACATATTGTCCTACGACCGGGAAGATTCTTAAAGTGACTCGATTGGGATAATTTAGTGACCATTGATGAAACTCACTCTTCTCTCCAATTATATATGCACAAACAGTAACAAACAGAAAACAAATACATATACTAGAAGCACAAAAAGGGCTGTTGGTCTTTTGTGTTTTTTTTTAATATTTTATATGAACTGTGAAATCATTGGCAAAAAGAGATGGGATACCATCCTTTAGAATTTCAATCTCTCAGTTTCACCTCCTAAGTTGGGACTTTTGAAGGAAACCCTAGTTGCTGCTTAACAAATACCCCAATTTATGCTGACGTGCGCCTCTTGTTACACAAATAAAATTTGAGATAAAATATGAAAATTTTAGATCGAGGTTGTGTCGAAATGAAATCATTCAAAACAATCAAATCGAGTGCAAAGAGCCCTTTTATACACAAATGAACATGATACTACCTTCCAAGGTTGGTGATGAAGAAGTTGAGTATGATCACTGCAACATAAGATAAATTGGTGGTAAGGGGATGATGAAAACATCCCCTTTTTCTCCTCTTCTTCACATTACATTGTTGCCAATTTTTAGTGTAATACCAAGGAAGAAAACCATTAAGCCGCTTGTCCCCTCTATAGCTCTATGCACTTATAGATGACACTCAACAAGATTTGGCTTTTAGTTGAAACATACATAGTTTATGAGCAAAGCCAACAAAATAGGCTTCTACCCCATGAGGCTTTAATTTCTGTTCACAGTTATATTCATTGTTTCTTCCCTTCTTTAACACATTGAAAATTGAGTTTAAAATGTGTAATTATTAAACCCCTTAATTTGTCATTTATTCTACCAATTTATAGAAATATAAAAATACTTAACAAGAATGAAAATTATTCAATGATAATTTTTTTTTTATGGTGCCCAATACAAAATGAATTTCGATTTTTCATTGCTAAGGAACACAATATTGAGCTTAATAAAACCAGAGGCTCAAATCTGCAAAATATCAGGCAGTGAGATTGTTTACCTACCATGGCTGCAAGTAGTTGAAAAACATGCGGATCCACCGTTCACTTATTAAACCAAAATTCACCAAATTCGAAGTAGCAAAGAATCAAACACTATCTTTTTCTACGCACAAATCACATAACAATAATTGTCTACGTTTAAATCACCAAACAAGACTTTAGATTGTTAGAAAAATTGGTGATTTGTGTGTAAATAAAATATTATTTAACACAACTATTTTAAACATAAACATATAAATAATATAATTCAATAAGAATACAAACATAAGAGGTGAGTTAGAAATAGCAATCCTTGGGAGTTAAGTCGAAGACGCTGTCCTAAAGTCCTATTGCCTCCCCTCCGTATGAGTTCTTTCGATACTACACAGCTCCAAGATAAAATCCATGTAGCTCTCCTTTTATGGGCACGACCGTAGGGAGATAATTGAACGAGCCTTTCATCGATTTGTCAAAATAGTATATTATAAAATTGTAGAAAATATTTTTGTATTCAATTATCTCAAGTTGTGTTTTCTAGTTGTATCTCAAGATTGTGATTTTCATGTTGTGTCCTCCCTTTTTATAGTGTATAATTTAAACCCCCACACTAATGAAAATTAATCAATTCATAACCTCCATTCAAATATTTAATAGTATGTTATACTATAAATTAAGATTTTAATTAAACTAAAACTGAAAATTAAAATATAATAATTTTGAAAGTTTAAACTTTAATATAATTTCGCTTTGTCCAATTAAAAGTACTGAAAAAGAAACGGTTGGTCAACCGACGCAATTGTGCTTCATATTTATAGCAAATGAAACTCGCATCATATGCTTAATTAAACTTACAAATGAATAAACTTTTACAATTACCAAGTCAACTGCTATAAAAAATTGTCAAATTTTGGTTTAAAAAACGTTGAAAATATGACATGCATAAATTTCTTTATGAATTAAATTTCACGTTTGGAATTATTGGATTCATATCTTTCCATTATCCATCCAGAACTGATACAGCATTTTCTTGCGGACCACTGATAGATGAACCCAGAATTTCGCTTTTTCAGCTCAATCCATTTATCAGCCTTTTTGGTTTAATTAGTTAACCCCATTGAAACGGCACGCCTGAACTGAAGCATGACTCTTCAATTCAATACACATCCCAGCATGTTTTGCTAAGCTTAAAAGTAGCAAGTTCTTGCCTTTTTTTTTTCATTTTTGTTTCGATAGTAACCTTCCCTTACTAACAAACTAAGCTTAGCCAAATATTCTAAGGCTGTCTCCAACGTTACACCAAAAGTTGCATCATTTTGCATCAAATCTTACATTAAAGTGAAAATCAACTCTCACTCATTACATCAAAAGTTGCACCAAATTAATAGTGTTTAATAATTTTCTTCATTTTTTTAATTCTTAACAATTTATTTATCTCAAAAATTATTTATTTATTTTATTACTACATGAATTATTAAATAAATAATTATGTTTTGTTAACAAAAATATTTAATTCATTAATAAATTTAAAACATGTAGTACAATTAATAGAAATACAACAACTATGAAAATATTAAATCATAATACTAAAAAGAATGTAATACGTTTCGAATCGTAATATTGTGATATTACAAATTCAAAATAATATTCTCAATTAATTATTATTGATTAAACTATTAAAATTTATTACAAATGCACATCTACACTACCATAAAAGAGAGAATGAGGGTTTACAATTCATTTTTATCACACTCGTTTTCACACTTAACCGGTTTGGGAACTGGTTTGGCAGCAGGAAAAATTTCATTCAACAATACAATAGGACTCTTTCTCCCAATTCTCACGCTATTAACTATCGACCATATCTTATATATTTAAATTTTTAAAATTATATTAATAAACAAAATTATTGTAAAAATAAAAAACATATTCATTCCGTGCATGGAGAAAAATATTTACGTCATACCACATAAATTTTCTTGAGTAAAATGATGTATTAAGAAAATTGTTGTGAAAAAATAATAAATAGTAATAAAATAATTGATTTTTTTTTTTAAGAAAAACGACTTATACGCATTTTTTAACACATACGTTTAACATCCGTTTAACTATTTTCGATATTCATTTAGATCATTCGATATATCTATGATATAGTTCTTGAAATGAGTTTCGAGAGAATGTAAAACATTTATCGATTTGACTATCGTACAATCGTTAATGAATTTTTATCGAAAATTTCGAAATATAGTTTGAAAATGTCCATTTTGACGTCCTGTAACATTTGCTACGATTAGCCGTTTCACGCACCGTTAACGACGTGCAATACTATGCCGCAAGTACTTCAAAATGTTATTAAGAATGTAAGATTTTAACTTCGTTTAATATCCCGTAATGAGTCTCAAAAACATAAGCTAAAAAATAATAATAATAATAATAATAATAATAATAATAATTTGCCGGCAAATTAAATTTTTTTTTACTTTTATTTGTAATACATTTTTTATTAATATTTAATTTAAAAAAATTAAATATATCTAAATATTTACTTTAAAATGTTGAAGTTAATATTTTTTACCTATAAATAACTTATACAATTATAATTTTTTTATTACTTTTAATTAACTTGAAGTGATTTGTTTACTTATAAGTAATTTTTTACGTTCTAGATAGTTTAATCTTTTTATTAATATTTAATTTTAAAAACTAAATATATATAAATATTTATACTAAAAAAATTTAAGTTCACATTTTTTTTTATATAAGTAGCTTTTACAATTATAAGAGAATGGGGGATTAATATTTTTTTTTTTTACCTACAAGTAGCTTTTACAATTATAAGTTTTTTATTTTAAATAATTTGAAGTGATTTTTTTACTTAAAAGTAATTTTTTATCTTTTAGATAGTGTAATCTCTTCTTTTACTTTTAAATAACTTAACCGATTTGGGAACTGGTTTGGCAACAAGAAAAATTCTATTCAAAAATACTGTAGGAATTTTGTTACACGCCATTGTCCACTGCAATATTTCTCCCTTGCTTTGAATCTGACATACCATGCTCTTTCTCCTAATTCTCATACTATTAACTATCAACCATATCTTATATATTTAACTTTTTAAAATTATATTAATAAATAAAATTATTGTAAATAAAATGTAAAAAAAACCATATTCATTCCGTGCATGGAGAAAAAAATTACGTCATACCACATAATTTTTCTTGAGCAAAATGATGTATTGAGAAAATTGTTACAGAAAAATAATAAATAGTAATAAAATAATTGATTTTTTTAAAAGAAAAACGACTTATACACATTTTTTAACACATACGTTTAATATTCGTTTAACTATTTTCGATATTCATTTAGATCATTCGATGTGTCTATAATATAGTTCTTGAAATGATCTTCAAGAGAATGTAAAACATATATCGATTCAACTATCGTACAATCGTCAATGAATTTTTACAGTTAGCTTATTATCGAAAATTTCGAAATATAGTTTGAAAATGCCTATTTTGACGTCTCGTAACATTTGCTACGATTAGCCGTTTCACGCACCGTTAACGACGTGCAATACTATGCCGCATATACTTCAAAATGATATTAAGAATGTAATATTTCGACTTCGTTTGATATCCCGTAATAAGTCTGAAAATGAACACAAAAACATAAGTTTAAAAAAAACAACTTTAACAAACCTCCGTGCACAGAGTTTTATGCGTGCGGAGAGTCCCCGCACCAATGTGCACTTTTATTTTTAATTTTATTTGTAGTACATTTTTTATTAATATTTAATTTAAAAAAATTAAATGTATCTAAATATTTACTTAAAAATGTTGAAGTTAATATTTTTTACCTATAAGTAACTTTTACAATTATAATTTTTCATTACTTTTAAATAATTTGAAGTGATTTTATTACTTATAAGTAACTTTTTACGTTTTAGATAGTTTAATCTTTTTATTAATATTTAATTTTAAAAACTAAATATTTATACTAAAAAAATTTTAAGTTCACATTTTTTTTTTATATATAAGTAGCTTTTGCAATTATAAGAGAATGAGGGATTAATATTTTTTTTTTTTTTACTTATAAGTAGCTTTTACAATTATAGGTTTTTTTTATTTTAAATAACTTGAAGTGATTTTTATACTTATAAGTAATTTTTTATCTTTTAGATAGTGTAATCTCCTCTTTTACTTTTAAATAACTTAACCAGTTTGGGAATTGGTTTGGCATCAGGAAAAATTTTATTCAAAAATACTGCAGAAATTTTGTCACACGCTATTGTCCACTGCAATATTTCTCCCTTACTTTGAATCTAACATATCATGCTCTTTCCCCTAATTCTCACGCTATAAACTATCGACCATATCTTATATATTTAAATTTTTAAAATTATATTAATAAACAAAATTATTGTAAATAAAATGTTAAAAAAAAAAACATATTCACTTCGTGCATGCAGAAAAAAATTTACGTCATACCACATAATTTTTCTTGAGCAAAATGATGTATTGTGAAAATTGTTGCGAAAAAATAATAAATAGTAATAAAATAATTGATTTTTTTTTAAGAAAAACGACTTATACGCATTTTTTAACACATACGTTTAATATCCGTTTAACTATTTTCAATATTCATTTAGATCATTCGATGTGTTTATGATATAGTTCTTGAAATGAGTTTCGAGAGAATGTAAAACATTTATCAATTCGACTATCGTACAATTGTCAATAAATTTTTAAAGTTAGCTTATTATCGAAAATTTTGAAATATAGTTTGAAAATGCCTATTTTGACGTCCTGTAACATTTGCTACGATTAGCCGTTTCACGTACCGTTAACAACGTACAATACTATGCCGCGAGTACTTCAAAATGATATTAAGAATGTAATATTTCAACTTCGTTTGCTATCCCGTAATGAGTCTGAAAATGAACACATAAATATAAATTAAAAAAAAGACTACTTTAGCAAAACTCCGTGCACGAAAGTTATAACCTCCGTGCACGGAGTTTTATGCGTGCGGGGAGTCCCCGCACCAATGTGAACTTTTTTTTTTAGTTTTATTTGTAGTACATTTTTTATTAATATTTAATTTTAAAAAATTAAATATATCTAAATATTTACTTAAAAATGTTGAAGTTAATATTTTTTACATATAAGTAACTTTTACAATTATAATTTTTATTACTTTTAAATAACTTGAAGTGATTTTATTACTTATAAGTAATTTTTTACGTTCTACATAGTTTAATCTTTTTATTAATATTTAATTTTAAAAACTATATATATCTAAATATTTATACTTAAAAAATTTTAAGTTAATATTTTTTTACTTATAAGTAGCTTTTACAATTATAAGTTCGTTTTATATTTTTTTTTTACCTATAAGTAGCTTTTACAATTATAAGTTTTTTTTATTTTAAATAACTTGAAGTGATTTTTTTACTTATAAGTAATTTTTTATCTTTTAGATAGTGTAATCTCTTCTTTTACTTTTAAATAACTTGACTGGTTTGGGAAGTGATTTGGCAACACATATGTTTAATGTCAGTTTAACTATTTTCGATATTCATTTAGATCTTTCGATATGTCTATGATATAGTTCTTGAAATGAGTTTCGAGAGAATGTAAAAAATTTATCGATTCGACCATCGTACAATCGTCAATGAATTTTTAAAGTTAGCTTATTATCGAAAATTTCAAAATATAGTTTGAAAATGCATATTTTAACGTCCCGTAACATTTGCTACGATTAGCCGTTTCACACACTGTTAACGATGTACAACACTATGCCGCAAGTACTTTAAAATGCTATTAAGAATGTAATATTTCGATTTCGTTTGATATTCCGTAATGAGCCTGAAAATGAACACAAAAATATAAATTTACAAAAAAAAAAACTCATTTAGCAAACCTCCGTGCACGGAGGTTTATCCACTTTTTTTTTTTTTTTTTACTTTACATTTTCATTAATATTTAATTTTAAAAAATTAAATGCATCTAAATATGCACTTAATAAAAAGAGGCAATGAGCTTTTTACTGTTCATTTTTCTGCTTTCCTTTTCACACTTTAACTAGATAATTACTGTTCACTAACCAGTTTCTTTCAATGCACAAAATATCTCTTCAACAAGTGTTTTAATGGTCCACTTCTCCCACACGATTCAGCCTTTTAACCTCCTTCCTTTCCCTTTTCCTTTTCCTACATGGAGATAGGTTTTATAGGGTAGTAAGGGCTTGTCGGAGTCGAGATAACCTTAATTTTATTCCTTTCCTCTCCTTCATAAAAAAGGCTGTAGCTCCCTTTCGTTCCATTAGAATTCCCATTTGCCGTAACCACAGCAGCAAAGTCTATGTTAGGTAAGTTTCTATTTTCTTTTGGTTTTGAGATCTCGTTCATTGCTTCTTTTTTGAAGGGAAGCGAGGATCTTTGGTAAGTTTTTTTATTCCGTTTGCACAAGCTGTTGAAGCTATTAATTTTCATTTCGATACTGTTTTAGGTTCAACAACACACTGTTTGGGGTTCTGATACGGGAGGATCTGCTCTACTGAAGTTCAAGGGTTCAATTTTAGACTCTTCTGGTGTCTCTACGGAATCATTGTTCCTCAATCGAGGTTTCTTGTGATTCGATTTGTCAGGTGGTGACGTTTAATATTTGTCAAGCAAAGGTTTTTGAGTTATGTGATTGAGATTGACTGGGTTATTTATTTCATTTGTAGCTTAAGGTGTAGTGTTGTATCAAGTGATGGCTCAAAATGTGCAACAATGCCTGAAGTGAAAATTTCTTTTGATTTCTAGTTTGATAAGGTGTTAAACCTCAATTTTGTGCACTATTTAGATTAATGTTGAATTTTTATTGAATTGGATCAATGCCTTCCTTCTCATGATACCAATCACTTCAAAAGAAGCAAGGAAAAGTTCAAGTGCATAACAAGATATAGACTGTAGTTTCAATTAAGTCACATTTAATTCTCTTTACAGTAACACAAATACACTTCATCCCTTTGCTAATAATACTGATCACTTCAAGCAATAAATTATTCATTTCATGCGTTCAACAATATATAGCACGTAGTTTTAATTAAGACAGGATTAATTCTCTTTGCACTACAAACACAAATATTCTTCATTCCATGCTAGTTGTTTGACCAAAGAACTCATTGTTCTGTTTCCATCCGTCAGAATAATTTTATACAAGCAACAATCTCCCGTTCTCCATAAATGATATCTCATTTCTCTAATATTCCAGTAATTTATGTTTCCAGACCACTTCTTATCGCAGTAGAATATCTCCTGACTATTCAACATCAAGCCCCAAACTGTCATAACAGATCAATTTGCTTCTTTAAGTGCAAGATTGGCAAAGCTTGAATTTTCATTAAGATGGTCAAACATAGGACCCACAACTTATAAGCACTTAAAAGCATTACCAGAAAAACACTAATATATGACACTTGTTCATAAGTTTTCCATTACTTTGCTTCCTATGTCAAGAAACATTTTTGAATCCTAAACTATATTTCCGCCTAGTCTTTACTAAAAATATATATTTAAAACATGAACCACAAGACACTTTTTACTACTTACTAGCTTTCAAGTAGAATAAACCACCTTAGAGGATAAATTAGATATCATCTGTCGACCCTGCACAAAAACTGAAGACGAAAATACGCAAGATAGGGTGACTGACCTGCACACTGATCCACTAACTTTCTCGTACAAATGGAAAGAAGAAACTGAAGGTGGGATCGCGGGGCGAGCAATGGGACCGAGGCAACTCTTTACAAAGTAGAATTAGCAACTTCTACATGAATTTTCAAGTGGATGAGATCAATTAACAAGTCTCAGTCAAGGAAGGCTAAAGAGTCATGTGACAGGACACTGCCTATTTGTATCTGATAAGCCAACAAAATAGAGCCAATTGGCCAAGATGCTACAACCCATTGCAGCACACATGATCCTTATACCTTTACCAGGATCATATGTCTATCACCCAAAATATAACTCAAAATAATTTCATAAGCAAGTTAATGTAATGAGCACAAAAACCTCCACCCCTAAGAAAACCCTGTGAAGCGGAATAGACACATGGGGGCATCCCATATTCCACCATCAACCATACGTACCACCAATCAGAGATTCAGAGATTGTGCTACATCAAATGGGTACACCATTCCCAAATGTGGGTTGTTTAACACGTTTATAAATAGTGATGCCTAGTTTACACCCAAGCATTAAACCTTATGCAAATGATCACACTCGTGGAACCTGGACATTTTCTGTATCATGTCTGGCCCAATCATAAGAGCATGGCAGGATAGGCACCCTATCAAGTATCAAGTCTAGAATATTCATGAATACAGCACTCTACAGCGTGACTGTAAATTTCAAGCGTCTACAATCATGTGCACTAAGTTCATCCCAAAGTAACTCTTCAACTAACCAAATCCAATAAATTATAGACATACCAGATACACAAGCTCAATCTATCCAGAAACAAATATGAACATAGCGACATACTAGGAAAAGAAAAAGAAAATTACAAAGACAAAAACAACTCTACAACACGTAATAAGATTTCAAGTTTCTAACTTTAAAAGATGCTAAAAATGAAACAATCAACAACGTTTCAAGAAAACAACAGGCCAATATCATATCTTATTTCAACCCGGCACCGGAGCTAAACATTATATATTGATATTTGATTTGATTTGATGTACATAAGTAACCAACTACAAAATAACTTCATGATTGCATCGAAAGAGTATTTCAGAATTCGTCTTCGCCTTTATTGAAAAGAAAGAAATATAAAGGTTGGACATTTCTTTCTTGTGATGACGGGATCGAATCCCAAATCCTTTAGCAATGTTCTTGAAAAGCCAATGGTACGTGTGGTTCATCTCCTTGTTGCCATTGACTCCATCTTTACAGATCTAATATCTTCATCGTAATCACATGGGATAGAACTCAACTTCAAAACTCGTTTACAAAGAAACAGTGCCCAACTTGCTCATAATCTTACAAGATACGCCCTTCAAGAACGGGATGAGAGTCGTTGAGTTCTTCAAATCAGATAATAACATTATATCTGTTTATCAATAGGTACGAACCCAAAGAAATGAAGATAGGAAGAAGAAAACTACACATCCTCTTGTTGGCAAAATTCAACTTTTGATCAGATCCTTCTTCTGCAATAGTTTCGAGTTTTGGCGCATTCGAAGGCTTACGAGGAAATACGAGAGAGGATGGAGCAACCTCCTCAATCCAATAGTGCATGTAACCCATTTGCTTTCCCATGACTTGGAATCAATAAAATCCTTTGAAGGGAAAAACGGCAGTATTATGTCGTGCAGATGGTGGAGGAAGATGATGAGAAGGGAATGGGAATGATTACATTAACTGCAGTTTATATAATAAATTGGAGACGTAAAAGAATGGGAAAAACTTTGGATGAGGTTGATTTTGAAGAAATTAATAAAATGATTTAAGATTGTTTCTAGAGGAAGTTTAGTCAATAATCTGACGGAAGCGAGATTCATTGAAAGGCTTTTCCGTAGACTTTAATGAACAAAGTTCAGGAGGCTTAATCTATGGTTCTAGAAGAGATTTGACCAAATAAAAATTTAAGTTAAACTTACTTTTAGCCCCTGTTTGATCCCCATTAAATTACATTTCATTACATTCTATTTTTCTCTCTCCTATTTTCAACCACACAATCTTCCATAAAATAATATTATACGTAAATCGAAAATTTTTCCTTCTTTCTCAACCGCTTATTTTTTCGACAAAACACTATTCCCCCCATTTTCATTACAAAAAATGAGGGCCAAACGGGGCTTACATATATATAGAAAATGAGGGTTGACTTTAACTTCCAATCCTAATCAAAACTTGCTTTTTAAGGTATCAATCCTATTATGTTTATATATTTAGTGCTTGTTTGTGTCCAATTATTTGTGTGTAATGTATTATGGAATAATTATTGATATTAAAATGTGTGGTTAAAAAAGAAAGAAAAGTTTTTTATTTATGTATAATATTATTTTAACCCTTATTTGATCCCCATTTTTTCAATAATGCATTTTTTCAAAACTCATTTTCAACCACATTCTTCTATAAAATAATTATTCACGAATTTCAAAAACTTTTTCTTACTTTTTAACCACACATTTTCCAAAAAACTACTATTCTGTAATTCATTTTCTATAATGATTAATGTGAATGAAAATGAGTCCTGTAAAAAAAAATATTGTAAAGTGTGGAAGAAATGAAGACAAACAAAGCCTTAGTTTCAATGACATCAATTGCTCGTTATTATTTAAGTTAAACCTGATCAAAACTTGCTTTGTTAAAACGTTTTGATCTAATTGGAGCCTTGGTTGATTGGATAATTAAATTGAAGGGATAATCGCAACAACAATCCAAAACCTTTTACTTTTTTAAAAACTTTATATCAATCTTCACTTTGTACTCACTACAGTTTCAAACCTTTCATTTTCCTACACCACAAGGATAAACGGATGAAATCGCTATTAGTTGACCTAGAGAATGAAAATTTGACAAAATTAAGAAGGGTAAAACGATAACTTTACATTTTAGGTGGGATGAGTTTTATTTTCTTTTATTTTGATTTTTCTAATTTACATATTTTAATTATTGAATGTGAAAAAAATGTAAAGTTACTATTTTACCCTTTTTAATTTGGTCAAATTTTCATTTTCTAGATCAGCTAACAGCCAAATGGATTCACCATTTGTTCTTGTGTGCTGCTACAATTATTCCTAAATTAAACTCATTAATTCACGTAAATTCGAAAGACTTGTTTTAAAATGTTGTTAAAACATTACTGAACTCTATGAAATGCTCTCCATTCATAGCTCGTTAAAATTATGTGCTAACTTGAACAAAATTTTTAAATATTGTTGACAGCCGTAAATATCTTGACAAAATGCTCTCCATCCATCTCTTATTGGGGGAATCAAACGACAATTTGTTCAATATGTGAATTCCATATTAATATGGACAATTTTGTTTAAGTCAACGTAATGAATTCTTGCGAGTGATGAATGGGAGAGCATTTTGACAAAGTTCAATTATGTTTCAACAACATTTTGAAGTTTGATAAGATTTCCATGAAGCGACTCAAAGTTCAATTATTTAAAAACAATTTACCTGCAAATATAAAATATACTTAATTAATGCTGCATTGATGTAACTATTTGAAAAAATGATGATTTGTGTGTAGATAAAATATTATTTAATACAAATATTTTAAACATAAACATATAAATAATATAATTCAATAAGAATACAAACATAAGAGATGAGTTAGAAATGGCAAGTCTTGGGAGTCACGTCGAGGACGCTGTCTTAAAATCGTGTCGCTTCCCTTTCGTACGAGTTCTTTCCACATTACACAATTCCAAGATAAAACACATGTGGCTCTCCTCCTATGGGCACGACCACAGGGAGATAATTGAACGAGCCTTACATCGATTTGCCAAAATAGTATATTATAAAATTGTAGAGAATATTTTTGAATTCAATCATCTCAAGTTGTGTTTTCTAGTTGTATATCAAGATTGTGATTTTGATGTTGTGTCCTCCCTTTTTATAGTGTATAATTTAAACCCCCACACTAATGAAAATTAATCAATTCATAACCTCCATTCAAATATTTAATAGTATGTTATACTATAAATTAAGATTTTAATTAAACTAAAACTGAAAATTAAAATATAATAATTTTGAAAGTTTAAACTTTAATATAATTTCGCTTTGTCCAATTAAAAGTACTGAAAAAGAAACAGTTGGTCAACCGACGCAATTGTGCTTCATATTTATAGCAAATGAAACTCGCATCATATGCTTAATTAAACTTACAAATGAATAAACTTTTACAATTAACAAGTCAACTGCTATAAAAAAAAATTGACAAATTTTGGTTTAAAAAACATTGAAAATATGACATGCATAAATTTCTTTTATGAATTAAATTTCACGTTTGGAATTATTGGATTCATATCTTTCCATTATCCATCCAGAACTGATACAGCATTTTCTTGCGGACCACTGATAGATGAACCCAGAATTTCGCTTTTTCAGCTCAATCCATTTATCAGCCTTTTTGGTTTAGTTAGTTAACCCCATTGAAACGCCACGCCTGAACTGAAATATGACTCTTCAATTCAATACATAACATCCCAGAATGTTTAAAATATAAAAAAAAAAGGTTGAACCCCAACCTTGAGGGCTCCCACCGCCCTGCCCCTAGAGCTTTGTGAGAGAGGTAAATCGTGGGATGTGCCCCAACAGGTCAGGAAACAAGAGCTGTCTGTACACTGCGCCTACAAGGAGTCTAATTCCATATCTCAAGAATCGAACCCCCACACTGTGGCTATCAGCAAGACGTAAAATAACATTACTCCTATCCTTTACACCACTGGGCTATACCCCGGGGGCGCATCCCAGCATGTTTTGCTAAGCTTATAAGTAGCTAGTTCTTGCTTTTTTTTCATTTTTGTTTCGAAAGTAACCTTCCCTTACTAACAAAATAAGCTTAGCCAAATATTCTAAGGCCGTCTCCAACCTTACACCAAAATTTGCACCATTTTGAATGAAATTTTACATTAAACTGAAAATCATCTCCAACTCATTACACTAAAAGTTGCACCAAATTAATAGTGCGTAATAATTTTCTTCATTTTTTTTAATTCTTAACAATTTATTTATCTCAAAAATTATTTCTTTATTTTATTACTACATGAGTTATCAAATAAATAATTATGTTTAGTTAACAAAAATATTGAATTCATTAATAAATTTTAAAAATGTAGTAAAATTAATAGAAATACAACAACTAAGAAAATATGAAATCATAATACTAAAAAGAATGTAATACGCTTCGAATCGCAATATCATAATATTACAAAATCGAAATAGTATTCAGAGCTTGTTTGGTACAACTTAAAAGTCAATTAAAATCAATTTTTTTTATCGTTATTTCATTATTCCAGCCGTTATTTTTGAATTTTTCTCTCACAAGTAAGACCTACTTTCTCTCTAACGATAAAAAAATAATTATCAATTTCCATACAAAACAAGCACTCACAATTAATTATTATTGATTAAATTATCAAAATTTATTACAAATGCACATAATAATAATAATAATAATAATAATAATAATAATAATAATAATAATAATTTAGAATTAAACTTTATTGTATAACAAATGGACAAATATACCCTTGAAAAATTGGTGCAAAGTGGAAGAGAATGGTAAAAAGATATTTACCAATTTTGGTGCAAAATAATGCAAATGAATAGTGATGCACCACTTTGCACCAAAAATGGTGCAATGGGTTGGAGGAAATTTGCACCAAAAATTTGGTGTAATTTGTTGAATTATGGTGCAATGGGGATGTGGTTGGAGATGCTGACATGTCTTTTCCTGAAGAGCAACTGTTCACGCCATAAAGCAAAAGCTACTAGTCAAGAAAAAGAGGTTTTTATACTTTTCATATGACTATCTTGCTCTGTTAACATCATACAATTTCTAGCACATGTGATCTATCGGGTTAGACACGCGATACGGAAAAATAATCTGCTTTCTCGACCAATTTGAAGTGGATATGTTTCTTACAGGTATCGATGTTGGGAGTGAGAGAACTACTTTTGCATCAATCAAAATATTTTTACACTTCCAGAAATATGTTCAATGTCTTTAGCCGAACAAGAAATTCGGCTATTTAGAATTGCCTAAATTAATTATTCATAACCAATATCATACTCATTAGAGCACTAACTAGACCTTACAAAATTTTAGAGAGCCAAGCAGCATGTTAAGGTCTCGATCACAAACAACATAATACAAATTCTTACTTTACATTGTCACTCTTGCCCTTTTAATTCATTCATACAATAGATATCAGAGGCAATTGAACCAAACCAAATATTATTGAATGTAGATAGCATAAAGCTGAAGTTTTACAGAGAATAAAAACTGTTCAATTAATTCTGAGCTTGTGAGTTTAAACGTAAGTGTTCTTCCACTGAGAGTCGTGTTTATGCCTGTAGCCTTACTGTGCCTAGGCCTTACGCACATTTTTGCATGGGATCGGACTGACTGAAGCCTATAGAACACCATGGATCACCCCAATAGAGTCAAGGCTTGCACGTTATCAATTGTCAATTGAAATTTAAAGTAGCCTCTATTTTTATACAAAAAGTGCAAATTCAAAGCTTTCGATGCTGACAAAAGCAAATAAAATAAAGATACATATCTTCTACCCAAACACAGACATCTAGCATCATATGGTCAATAACACAGTTATCCAACGTTAGTCTTCTCCGTCGCCCCCCAGGGCACCTCCGAGTTGGTGGAACAATCACTTCGTTGGGACGCTGGAAGCAAGGGTGGACATTAGTCTTCCCTGTCGTCCTACTGATAAGGCTATCTCATTTGTGTGACTAGCCAACGTTTTTTATCTGTGTAATAAATACCGAAGGTAGGAAACAACACCAATGGCTTAAAATTATGAAAACATTCGATTAGGACTAGCAAACCAATTTAAGATGGGAGGCATAAATTCATATAATATCATCCAATGGCTCGAATTTAAGTCAATCTTAGCCCTGTAAATTTTTAACAAGCCAATAAACCATAACCTCATGTTCTCCTTCACACACACACACCCAATTTCCTGTCCAGCCGATTGATCTCACAATAGAGGAAGAAAATAAGCCAAATGCTTGCATTGATAGATATATTACCGAAGAAATACCATCACAATTTGTGAGTTTAATGAAGCACCGAGTATCACGGATGATAGAAACAAGAACAATTCCATGCATATAGGGTATTGTTCACAGGTACCATATAGGTGTGCATTTTTTGTTTATTTTAACTATAACCAATGAAGTTCTGCCATGTCTCAATTCGACGCGAATAAAGGCCTACTTTTAGGGATTATCCTCAAGATCCAGCCACCTCACAAGTCAAGTGATTTTCCTATTTTCTTCAACTTTTGCCCTTCTAATTTGAAGGTGTCGAAGAAGTTGGGTAAAGAGCCTAGACTTGCATGTTGGAGAATTTAATGCTTTAAATTACCGGATCTATCATGTTAAATCATCAAGAAATATAAGAATTAAAGCGGAAGCGTACCTGAATCAGACATGATTAATGCAATATGAATTTCGCGGTATAATCTTCCAAATCTACACGCAGTCTCCTTTTCCTCTTTGTGATGGGATGCAGTAGAGAATGAATAATACGTGCATGTGATCTGGGGATTATAACCTATTTATATAGGAACGCTCTTTGACCTAATTCGACCCATCATAGAATTAGGATTTGGGTCCGGTCTCTACACATATGTAAACTCATACTTTAATTGGATACATTAAAACCCAAAATCGAAGTCTTATTAGATCACTTTAATTGGACTCAATCGAATTCAATAGCCTATAATTTAACACACAATTATTCACACATACAAGCCCATCTATTGATTTAAAATCCTTACATTGCAAAGACCACATGAATATCGATGGCAATGAAATATTTTCCCGTTGCATATATGTAAGTTCGATGATCATGTTATTACAGATTATGCCCTAATCCCTACTCATGAGAGCAATAATAATGACCAAAAATATGCAACATACATGCAAAAGAGGCTCCAATGATTTTTTTAGTTTATCCATTGCCCATTCCTCTGTTACTCAGTGTCATATATTTTTAATAACGATAAGGTCGCTTAATTTCCTTGAAGTGTTTTTACGTTGGTAAGGTAAGTTTGTGAATATCCTGAGCTAACAGTTACATTATGAAAATGATAAAAATTAAATTACCTAACCACCAATAAGCGTGCTTGATATCAAAATAGCTCATAGTTTGTATTCATGCTTGTTAAGTTACCTAACCACAGGGGCGGACCCATTAAGGGCCCAGTGGGAGTAGTCGCGGCCCACTAAAATGTCAAATACCTTTAAAAAAACTAAGAGTCAAATACCTTTAAAAAAACCTAAGGCAAACATTGGGCATTTGTTCTAGTGGTATGGTTCTTGCTTTGGATGCAAGAAGCCCCTGAGTTCGATTCTCGGAATGCCCTTCTTATTATTCTTCTTGAGTTTTAATTTTGTCTATTTCTCTCTTTTTTATCTCGTTCCCACTAAACAATAATCTTGAGTCTGGCCCTGCCTAACCATCTATAAACGTGCTTGATAACAAATCAACATAGCTTATAGTCTGTATTAATCCTCATTAAATTACCTAACCAATTATAAACATGCTTGATATCAACATAGCTCATTGTCCGTATTCATGCTTGTTAAGTTCTTAGTCCTATGAAACTTATCACAATCTACTCATAGTCAAATAGGGATGTCAATTTGGCTCATCAGTTCGAGTGGCCAGTAGCTCTACTCGAAAAAGTTCAAACCATCTCGACTCGAGGCTCAGGTTGAGCCTTATTTTCGAACATTGACCAGAGTTCGAGTCGGCACGTGTGGCTCGTTAAGCCTCAGGCAGTTTGTGTAGCTACGTTTTGAGGTTTTTTTAGATTATGTAATTTTTAAATCTATTTATTTGAAAACATTGTACACAAAATATTTATTCGTGTACAATTTTCACTCTGTCTAATTTGATTGTGGTCAATTTCAAGCCCGAAAATTTGAGCAAGATTGTAATTTTATTTAATCTACTATTAGTATAAATTGCACATAATTTATATTGTTCAAAAATTCAAATTTCACCATTTAAAAAAATCGACCCCTAGTCGAGGCGAAAGCCTGAGCCAAGCCTTGATTTTTCGAAGCTCGGCTTGGACCAAAAAGGACTGAGCCGCGATCTTCAACTTGCGAGCTGGCTCAACTCAACTCGTTTATATTTCTATAGCCAGTTTCATGCTCCCACTTACCGAATCTCCATATGAGACATATTACCTTAGTCTAATGGACAATTGGAGATATAGATGACAAAAAAATCCATCAAGCTTGATATTAGCGTGGCTCCTTCCCAGACAGGGTGGGGATTACCCGCTTAATAGGATATTTAGGTTAGGGATGGGGCGAGGGATTTCACCCTGAATGGGTAAGGGTCACAAAGGCCCTGCCTTGACCTGTTTAACTTTTTATTTATTTATTTATTTTAAAGATTCAATACTTTAAATGAAAAACTCCATAAATTTTATTAATTCTAATAGAAGATAACAATTAAGATTATTTAAATAATATGATAAACAATAAAAATCTTAATCGGGTGTATTCAATTGGGACTTATGAAGATTTTGATGGACTTTTTTTGAGTGATGACTTTTGTGGATTTTATGAATTTTTTTATAGATTTTTACGGAATTAATGGAAGTCTTTTGTAGATTTCTATGAACTTTCATTTTAAAATTTTTATAGAATTTAGAAGACTTTTATTTAAAATAGAATTCACATAGATCTAGTAAAATGGTATAAAATTCTCACATATAAGGTGTTGGTTTCCACAATTTCCATTTTCCTTTCTCTTCTTCTTCCAATATAATAAAAAAAATTAAAACAATAAAAATTTAAGAACTTAACTAAATAATTAATAATCAAAATTATACATACATATGATAAACAATAAATTTAATGTTCAATATTATTAATATAATAAACTTTTAAAAATAAATAAAAAAATATATTTAAAAAGAAAAGATGAATGAAAGAAGAAATTTTTTTTTACAAGAATTCAATTTAATTTTCTATAGAAAATAGAGATAAATAATAAGATAGAGAAATATAATGGAAATAAATATAATCAATAAAAATAAAAAAAAATTAATCATACATCTAATATTCGCAGAGGGACAAAGGAAAGAAAGATAATTTTTTATTTTTTTTTATCTTTTTGGTGAAAGTCTTCAAAAATCCTATGATTAATTAGAGACAGATTTTGTGATTTTTTATGAGTACTTTCTATTTTAAAATTAGTACTTCAGAAACTTATATAAAAGTCTCTAAAAGTCATTAAAATTTAAATACCCCATAACTTATAAAAGACTTCCAAAAAATTTAAATTGAATGCACCATAATTTTAGAGGTTTTTTAAAAGTTTATAAAAGTTTCAATTGAATACACTGTGATTTTTAGAGACTTTTTAAATGTCTATAAAAGTTTTAATTGAATACATCAATACTTTTAGAAAATCTCAAAAAATCTACATTGAATATCCTTAAACTTTTTAAATTACAAAAGTTATTAAAAGTATCAATTAAATATACCCCGTTAGTTTACCAAATATATTTCAATAATTTAACTTTCAAAAATAAATTAATTAATTAAAAATTTTAGTAAATATATTATTGTCTCACTTTAATGAATATGGGCAATAAAATGAATTATAAAAAATTTATAAAATAATAAAATAAAAATAACAGGTACTAAACAGGGCAAAGGCCATACCCCACCGCGGTAGGCCTCGCCTCACCTTAAATAGGTAATGGGGGTGACTACCCGTTGCCACCCGTAATTGGAGAATCACCGTTAAGGTCATATAGCCCTATTCTATTGCAGGTTTGTGGAAAAATGGACATAGGATTAAGGCAGTACACTCTAACTTAACCCAAAAAGAAGAGACGAAGGGAAGGATATATGTTTATATATGTATCCATGGGGTAATTGGCACAAAACGTCCCTACCTTTCAAACTTATTGTGGAAAATGTCCCTACCTTTCATTTTTTGACATTTTGCCCTTATTTCAACCTTTCGTTGCGCTGAAGGTCCTTTTTTTACTGTTTTGGAACGTAAAATGACAATTATACCCTCTTATTTAAAACAAAAAAAAAGAGAAAAATTCAGAACAAATTGCAACCCTATCCCTAAACTTTTAAAAAAGTGCAATTGAGTCCCCAATACTCCCTCAATCCATCACAACTAATATTTTAGAACCACCACTTATGAATCACCATAACTCCACCTTCCAGCCACCTTGGGCACGAGACCAACATACCATCTTAAAGCCCACGCTTCCATATTCATAACCCACCCAAGATCCAGCTATAACTCCAATCAATTTAGCCAGAAATTCAAGCCAAAATAGGTTACCCACGAAACAAACAGTGGTTGGAATCTACAGTGGTCGGAATCCTCACTTCCGGTGACATCCATGCCCTACACAACCACGCCACTTTGGCCCGACTAACATACTATCTTAAAGTCCTCACTTCCCTCTTCGCAACCCACCCAAGATCCGGCCATAATTTCTATCAATTTACCTGAAAATTCAAGCCAAAATAGGTTACTCATGCAACAAACAGTGGCTGGAATCTTCACTTCTGGCGACACTCATGCCTTACACAACCTCCAGATCGATTCTACATACTAAAACGTCCATGTCCATGGTCTTCAGACATCCTTTAATGCACACAGTCAAACCTAGTCATCTGAGCTTCGAACACAGTCGCTATACAGCTTTCAGGCGATTTTTTGACTTTGGTGGTGGGACCCATGATCGCGAACCATCACCTAAGGTATATACACCTCATGGCGCATCCAATGAGCATATAGGTTTTTCCCATTGTCGCCTGAACATGGTTATTCATTCAGAAATCGAGAAATGAAATGTAACTTGCGCGAAGGAGAATTTGTACCATTAGAATGAAATTAATAGAAGCCATTGGGTGGTATGTGTAGAGAGGAGGAAGGGCTCTCTAGTGGTATGGAGATCCGGTGGTTTGGACGGTGGTTGGCCGAGATTTTTTGACTTGAAAGGCGACAGTGGAGGGGGGAGGAAGAGAAGAGAAAGTGTTTTTTTTTTGTTATTTTCAATATTTTAAGTATTGGGGACTCATTTGCACTTTTTTAATAGTTTAGGGTAGGATTGTAATTTGTTCTTTTTTTTTTGTTTTAAATAAGAGGATATAATAGTCATTTCACATTCCAAAATAGTGAAAAGGACTTTCAGCACAACGAAAGGTTGAAATAGGGACAAAAATGCCAAAAAATGAAAGGTATTAACGTTTTTCACAATAAGTTTGAAAGGTAAGGACGTTTTGTGTCAATTACCCGTATCCATGTATATGTGGAGAACGAGGAAAAGGTAGGAAAAACATTTTGACGCTTACGCCTTAAGTACTGCCTCATGTGACCCTTTTATAGAAGATCTCAAAAACGTACGCTTTAAGTTCCTTTTTGGTAGGGATTAAAATTAAAATTTTAAATTAAGTTAACGTCAATAATTAATTTCTACTACATATTTCATGGGATCTATAATATTTTCACTACACATTTCATTAATTTTTATCAAAATTTATTAAAAATCTTATTTTAATCTGGATAGATGTCATTTGTGGGGCTTATGTCTCAAGGCTAAGTCTTACAAAGCCACTAAAGTGTTCGCCCATTTGTTAAAATGTGCCGTCTGAAATATTTTATCCATTCTTCACACAACCTGAAAATTTATCTCATTGGATTTTTTTTTTATTTTATTTAAAAAATTAAAAAAAAGAAAAAGAAAAAGAAAGAGAGAGAATCAAGGACGTCATTGAATTTGAGATTTTATATTTTCATTTGATCATTTGTTTTAAGTCAATACTTACGGCATTGAGTGTGCCTTGAGGATTTTTTAACCGTGTCAAGTATCGTTACTCAAGTATATCAGGCCCTTATTTTGGCACAATTTTAACGAAATTTTGGGAAAAATATGTTTTGAAATAATAAATTTTTAAAGAATTTATGATTAAAAATAAAAAAAATTAAAATTTACATGTAATATTATTTCACTAAAAAAATGTGATTGAAAATGAGGAAATAGAAAAACAAAGTAATTGAAGTGGAGTCCAAACAGGAGCTATACATATTTATATATTAAAAGAGCATTTTTCAATTAAAAAAAACGTAATAAATAGGATATTTTATTTGAGAGTAACGTGATATGGATAGATAAGGCCTCTAATATATTCACCATTATTGTTTTTTATAATGTCAAATAGTAAAGACAAAAGATTTATGTCATAAACTTTAAAAAAATGCAGGCAGGCATGGTAGCAGCAGATATAAATAAATACAATTAACATTTTCAAACCTTGACCCAATTGGTATTTGATGCACTAAAAGAGTGCCAAGTGTTTCTATTTTCAATATTTTATGTATTTTTTTCTTCAATAGAAACATCGTTATCTTGATTGTAAAAAGGTTGCTGACGTTTGAAAATATCAAGCTCTACAATCTTGCTACTTATTTTAAGTTCTAACTATCGATTGTGTAATTGAAATTGAATTTTGTGAAAAATTAAGCTCAAACATTTGCTTAATTTATAATTTTAGCACTCCCAAACAAATTATACAGCATACAAAACACAAAGTGCCATAAAATGTTTTAGAATTATGTCACTTCATATTAAAATAAGACTACAATTCTTTCTTCGATCTTGTTTTAATGTCATACACCAAAATTATTGTGATCCAAAACATTATTTAAGTTCATGGTCCTTTTCATTCATTTTATTAAACAAAATGAGAAAATTAAATAATTAAAAGTTGAATAATTAAAATAAAAAGATAAATTGAAACCTTGATTGAGAGGTATTGGTAGGGCTGCAACTTGGATTATAAAAAAATGAGATAATGATACACGTACATAATGGTGTAGATTGTAAACTCGTGTGTACATTTTGATGCAATGGCCTAATGGTTTTAGTCAAAGTCTGGGTACATTTGTAAACTATTGATGATTGCAATAAATAACAGCCAAAAGAATAAAATAAATTGTCGAGGGGGTTTTGGTGGGGGGTTAAAATTAAATTTTTGATAGAAATTTTTGTAATGTGTGGTTGAAAAGTTGTGAATCCCATAAAATATGTTATTAAAATTTAATATTGAGAATTTAATTGGATTTTAATCCAAAACAAATGGGGACTAGGTATGGTGTACACTATATTTGAGCCCCACTTTTTAGTGGAATAAATTTTATAACATTAATTTTTTTGTGAGTGTGTGATTAAAAGTAAAATTATAAAAAAAAAAAAAAAATTTACTTGTAAATGATGCATGGATAAAAAGTATGAAGCATGCGTATTTCAAACGTATTAGGTAAGCCCTTGTTTGAGTCCCATTTTTCCATAGCACGCTTTTCTCCAAACCTATTTTCAATAACACGTTCCTTTAATAAAATAATTTTACATTACACGTAAATCTAATTTTTTTTTCTATTTTTCAACCATACATTTTTTATAAAACAACTATTCCAAAATCCATTTTTACCAAATGATAGGGCTCAAACAAGGGCTAAGTATGTTGATCTCAAAAACTCGAAGGTTTTACTATCAACGGATCTCATATTGCATTCATGTCTATTTATTGTTTTATTTGGACACTCGAGCAAAAATTAGGTAGCAAAATGAAGAGACCGAAAAAGGAATCGTCGATCATTTGCACTCAGATGCTTAAATCCACTATGTATACAAGATATATCACTGAATTTGGCGTGAAAGACACTGGGAGGGTAAGGCTTTGAAGCTCAAAGTTTTTGCTAGAACTATTTATTTATTGTAAAAACAGTGATAATGGTTAAATACTTTAAGTCATTACTTTTAACTTTTAAGTATTTATAAGTTATGAATCCTATAGAATACATGCGTAATGAGTAAATAGTAAATTAAGAGTCATAAAAGATGTAAAGATTAAAAAAAAATGAATTTAACAAATTTAAATCATATTTTGCCCCTATTTGTTCTTGCTAAAAATTATAATTTTAGTAAATTTTAAGAAAAATGATAAAATATATGGTTGAAAAGTTAGCCCTTGTTTGAGCCATATTATTTTCCTTAGAATGCATTTTCGAATAGTGTATTGATGAAAAATTTGTAGTTAAAAAATAAAGAGAAGTTTTGGATTTACGTATAATATTATTTTATCGAAAAATGTGTAGTTGAAATAATGTCAAATCACTGTTTTAAGAGTATATTTTTAAAAAATGTGGCTCAAATCCGCTTTTAATAATTATTGATTTTAACTTAAAATTTTATTATTGTTGTTGTTGTTGTTGTTTTAGTAATAACCAAACACAAGTTTTAAACTTTACCAAACATGCGCTTGATTTTAATATTTTTGAATAAAAATATCCCACCTCTAAATAATTGCATAAGCCATGGGGTTAAAAATTCAAATAGTTAAACAACTTTGAACAATATTTTTTATTGGCCATTAAACTTAAAAAAAATTTCGGACGGTCACTTAGCTTATCAAATTGTTATCTCATGGTGATTAAACTTTAAAAGTTTTGTGGATGGTCACCAGAACTTATCAAATCATTATTCTATTGAGTATTAAACTTTAAAATTATTTTGAATGGTCACCAAACTTATTAATTTGTTATCTCATCCGCCACTCAATATCTCATGGTGAGAAAATTTGACGGACTGACAAGTGAAAATGCTGACATGGCACATTATTATTGCTAGTTGACGAAAATCAGTAGAAATAAGCTTTCATCTATTAAAATGCTAATAAAATTATGACTGAATTTTAACATGTTGCATGTTTCCCTTTATTTATCTATATTTTCATTTAGTATTTTTTACCCCTTGTTAATTGCACTTTTTATAAGGGTTCGTTTGATTGCAAAGATGTAATTTGGGTGAAAAGAAAACGAATTTCAGGGAATTGAATTGCCTAGAAATTGTTTTCTTGGGAATTGTAAATTATTATGTTTGATTGGTATAATTTTTCACATGAAAAATGTTGAAATAAAAGTTTTTATGGTATTCGTTTGGTTTTGTTTTACATGAAAATTATCAATTAAAGAGATCGATTTTTACTGGAGATGAAATTTGTTTTCATTACAAAAAAAAAAATAAAACAAAAAACAAAAAATAAAACAAAAATTCAAGAAAATCATCTATCTTTTAATGCTCGTTTGGCTTTGTTTTACATGAAAATTGCTAATTAAAGGAAAATATTTTTTTACAATAATTCTTGAAATTTGTTTCCATTGCTAATAAAAAAAAATGAAAAAAAAATTAGTTACACTAACTTGGAAAATCAATTCCCACTCCATGAAAACCTTGAAAAATCCTATGTGGCAAGATAACCAAGAAATGTATTTCCATGGAAAAAAAGAGCCATCAAACACTTTTAAAATTGGAAAATGGAATTCCTTTTCCATTTTCCATGTAAAATCCCTCCTATCAAACATACCATAAGTGTAATTTTGAAATGATTAATATTATCACGTCAGTGAATTCGTTGAATTTTATAATCGTGAGTTATTGAGTGTGAATGAGATACCGATTTAACCCTTGTTTAAGCCACATTATTTTCCTTAGAATGCATTTTTGAATAGTGTATTGATGGAAAATGTGTGGTTAAAAAATAAAGAAAATTTTTGGATTTACGTATAATATTATTTTATTGAAAAATGTATGGTTGAAATGATGTTAAATCATTGTTTAATGATATATTTTTTTGAAAAAATGTGGATCAAACATGGCCTTAATAAATTTGCTGACCAAAAACTTTGGAAGTTTAATGGCCAATGGGATAAAGCTTTGATAAGTTTGTTGATAATTCGAATTTTTTTTAAAGTTTAATGGCCAAATGGATAAATATTTGATAAGTTCGATGACCATCCGAACATCTTTAAAGATTTATTGTTCAACAGAATATATTGTGTAAAATTTCAATGATCATTTGAATTTTTAACTGTAAGTTATGTCACTGACTCACTGTAGTGGACTGCTTTGCAAAGCGTTTTATCTAATTTCTGTTTATCTTCTTTTAAAAAAATTCTTTGATTTTTACATTTATTTTCAATGACACTTTCATAGAGTAAGATATTTTGCATGTAATTTTTTTTAAAAAAATCCTATTTTTTAAAAATACATATTTTAAAATTACTATTTAAATTTTTTTTTTTTTTAAAATAATGACCAGGGCCTAGTATGTACCCATGTGCCACCTACTGAGAAGATTCGTGTGCAAACAAAATTTCTTGGTTTCAACTGTAGGATCCAAAAAGGCCAGATGGATATTTACACCTTACCGCTCGTGTGGTCACCTGCCCCAGTTGGCCACTCTCCTCGTATTATCGAAACCTTTATCATCGTGGCATATTTTTACAAATTACAAGCTCCATTCCCTCTTTGATTAATCTTTAATTATTATTAAACAAATCATATAAAATTGCAAGTCTACAACCCATAAACATTACCAATCCCATTAATCTCGCCTATCTTCAGGTTTCTCTCTTTCATAAATCTTGAATCCAATCTCATTAACCTTGATAATCCGACACATCCCCGACCCCTCCAAAAGAGTATGTAAATCATTAATCAAAATCCCATACTTAGCCGGACCCCATAGTTTTTTTGGTGTCTTAATTATTATTAATGGCATCTCTGTTATTTTCTTCTGTTTCAAGAAGTTTTTGTGTTTTCTTCTTTGGTAGTAGGGTTGAATACTTTAAAACTGCTTGATCTGAAAAATTTTTCTAGGTTTTTTTATTCTATACTTGCAATTTTCTGAGGGAAAAAAAAGAAGGAAAGATGAATGTGTCGAAGTCTCGGGTGTGGCAGCCTTGCAAAAAGAAGAGGCTTTAGAATCTAGGAAACCAGAAATTATTGAAAAGAAACCTTTTTTATCTAGAGAGAAAGAGGGAGGGAAAAGAAACAGGAAAAAAAATGGATGGGATTTGTATCGGAAAATCGGCGTAGTCCACGAGAATAACCAGTGTTGATTGAATCGGTACACACAGAGATATACAAGGAGAGAGATACGGTGCTTGGGCATGGCGATGTCATCGAGATTAAGCGGCGGTAGCAGTGGCGGAAGTGGGAGGACGCGCGTAGGGAGGTACGAACTGGGTAGGACGCTGGGCGAAGGGTCATTTGCAAAAGTGAAGTTTGCAAGGAATGTTGAGACAAATGAGAATGTGGCCATCAAGATTCTCGATAAAGAAAAAGTTCTTAAGCACAAGATGATTGGCCAGGTACTGTTGGATTAATAATTTTCTTGTTTCTATATCACTTTCAGCTTCTTCTTTTTTCATGGGTTTTACTTTAGATTGTGTTTATTTACTGAAGAAGTTTCCGTTGACTTTTCAATTTTATGCACTGATGTTTTTTTTCTTACCATTTTATTGATCTGTCGTGTAGAATGATTACTATTGGTATCTGATTAATGTTTATCAGGGTGTTCTTACTAAAACAAACAGAAAAATGAAATGTTTTTCATGATTTTCTATGTTCGCAATCGCTTATATAATGCATCAAATGGTTTCCTCAAACATTGAAACAAATTTGAGTGGATGATTAAAATTTATTTTATAGATTGAGCTATCTTATATTGATGTACT
The DNA here is from genome assembly GCF_002742605.1 of Olea europaea var. sylvestris. Classification (NCBI taxonomy): domain Eukaryota; kingdom Viridiplantae; phylum Streptophyta; class Magnoliopsida; order Lamiales; family Oleaceae; genus Olea; species Olea europaea. The sequence goes on along the minus strand of NC_036257.1, from coordinate 6,008,517 downwards.
CATGGATGATGCAGATAAGTGACTGTAAAATATCTTACAGCTGCTACATTATTTCCCCACCTTTGACATATTTAAAACATTTTTGATTGATCTTAATGTTGTTTAACTTGCAGATTAAGCGCGAAATCTCCACCATGAAATTAATCAGACACCCAAATGTCATCCGCATGTATGAGGTTGGAATTTAACTTGTTTAGCCAACTTCTCAGGAACAATTAGGCATATAGTGCCGGATGTTCCTGGAGATGTGGGTTTTGTATGTGTTTCTTGTATATTTAGTTTCATAACTGATGAATATGGCATAATCTAGGTTATGGCCAGCAAAACGAAGATATATATTGTTATGGAATTTGTTACTGGAGGTGAACTCTTTGACAAAATTGTAAGTTTATGATTGCTTTTGTCTTATGATTCCAGTATGATAATCTAATTAGGACAAACTGCAAACTTGGTATCACTTTTTGAGGCCAGGCTACTAAAGGCAGGCTGAAAGAAGATGAAGCAAGAAAATATTTTCAGCAGCTAATCAATGCAGTAGATTACTGTCACAGCAGAGGTGTTTACCACAGAGACCTGAAGGTCAGGATTTAACTATATTTTTAGTTGCTCGCTTAATTTTTTTTTAATCAAAATTTGGAATTGTTGTATTTTTGGGGACAACAAAAGACCGGTTTTAATTTCGTTTCTTTGCATGATTCATAGCCAGAGAATTTATTGTTGGATGCCAATGGAGTTCTTAAAGTTTCAGACTTTGGATTGAGTGCTCTACCTCAGCAAGTTCGGGTTAGTAGATGGTTCATTGTACCGCACAAAAAACTTGTCATTTTTTTGTAATCCACATTCTGTTTTTATTTCCTTGGCGCATAAGGGTATTTATACTTTTGTGTAGAACCAGTATGAGTTATTTTTTTGGTTCTATACATTTCATCATAGAACATAAAAGTAGGGAGAAAAACCAGAGTAAATAAAAAGGGACAAACTTGCATTGCAGCTTCTTTCCTTTCTTTTGAGAGTATTTGTGCTATTCGATTAGTGTCTAGAAAGGCTTGTGATTTTGACTATTGGTATTTGTCAAAAGCAATTTCGACAATGAATGCTCCTCCAAAAGTAAGTATACAGACCAAAAACTTGTAGCACATGACTAATCCTAATTAATAAGTAAGGGCACCTTTTTCTTGATCATAATCTTGTATTTTTCGAGATAGTAACATTAACATAACTAAAGATGCACAAGATTTTTCACACTCAGATTCTCAATTTGCTCGTGTAGGAAGATGGGTTACTTCACACAACATGTGGAACGCCAAATTATGTTGCTCCTGAGGTATATAATTAGCTTTTGATGCAAATCCTATAATTTATATTTTCTGAATAATTCTTCACGCTCAATCTTTTTGGTTTGCTTAATATCCAGGTGATCAACAATAAAGGTTATGATGGAGCTAAGGCAGATCTCTGGTCATGTGGTGTTATCCTTTTTGTCCTTATGGCTGGCTATCTGCCTTTTGAAGAATCAAACCTTATGGCATTATACAAAAAGGTAATTTACATGTCTTCATTTTCCAGTTCATCATCTGCGTAATAGTTTTACATGGATTTTCCACCAGGTTGGTGAAACATTGAGAGAATTATATTTCTATATATTATGTGCTTTTGAAGTGAATTGATTTTGTCTGATCTCTGAAGTCTTCATGTAAAATTTGTGAACCTAGCCAAAGATAATTGATGTTTTGCGGTTGACATAATAATTTTTTTTTCTGCTTCAACAAATTATATTGGTTCGAACCAAATAAAATGCAACAGTTACTTGAAAAGGCATTTTGTTATTTTTGTGTTGTAGCTGTGAAAGAAACTGAATAGATCGAAAGAAGGGGGGCATTCTAAGCCTATGTTGCTTTCTTGTTTTTCTAGTTTTTTTCTCTATGAAGTTTCTAGTTGCATGCGTCATTTTTTGTTAAGTATGCGACAATTTGCTGTTTGTGTTTTATGGAGTCAACCTAAATTGATCTTGCTTTCACATGATTGCAGATATTTAAGGCTGAATTTTCATGCCCTCCTTGGTTTTCCACCAGCGCAAAGAAATTGATCAAGAAAATCCTGGATCCCAATCCGTCTACAGTATGTTGACTTTTTTTGATCTTATCAATTATCATCTCTCTGCATTTTATATTTGTACCTGAAAAAAAATGGGGAAAGTGGAGAAAATGTTCAAAAACTTCTTTATTTTTTTAAGAAAATAATGTAGTGTCTCACAACCTATTTAGTAGATCTAGGTTGTTTATTGTCATGCCAATTACAACTTTTGAAGTCATGTATGATTGTCATGTGAAACAGCGGATTACAATTGCCGAGGTTCTTGAGAACGATTGGTTCAAGAAAGGATATCAGCCACCCGTTTTTCAACAAGAGGATGCTAGTCTTGATGACGTTAATGCTATTTTTAATGAGTCAACGGTTAGTATCCTTGTGATGCTCTCCTAATATAAATTTTGGAATGCTTTACTTATTATGCACCTCGGTTACTTATTTCAATGGAATATAAATTGGCTATTTTTTATTTGCATCCAGGATTCTCCTAACCTCGTTGTGGAAAGGCGGGAGGAGCGCTCCACCACACCAGTGACAATGAATGCCTTTGAGCTTATCTCCAAATCTCAGGGTCTCGACCTTGGTTCTCTCTTTGAAAAGCAAATGGTACGTTTTTTAGATTTGCCAGTGCAGTGATCAAATAACTCAATTTTGAGAATTTCAAGAGAATGCCTGACATTTTCTCTGATGATAGGGGCTCGTTAAAAGAGAAACAAGATTCACATCCAAATGTCCTGCAAATGAGATAATCTCAAAAATTGAGCAAGCTGCGGTGCCTCTGGGGTTTGATGTGAAGAAAAACAACTATAAGGCAAGCGACACACTTTTGGATAATTTCACCCTACATTTCTCTTAGTTGAGGCGGAATATTTTTGTAGGACAGTAGAACATAGCTTTTGTACCTTTCTCTATAGTGCATGTTTAGCAATTGCTTTTAATTCTTAAATTTTGAGCAACTTTTCCACTTGTGACTTCTTGAGGATCATCTTTCTCAGTTGAAACTTCATGGGGAGAAGACTGGGCGCAAGGGTCATCTGTCAATTGCAACAGAGGCATGTTGTATAAAGAAGCTTGTGAATTACTCGTCATACAACAGAAAAATATTTGGATATTGTGGGATTTTTAACTGATATTTATTGCAGATTTTTGAGGTGGCTCCTTCACTTCATATGGTCGAGCTTCGCAAAGCTGGAGGAGATACCTTAGAATTTCACAAGGTAATGAAGTTAAGATTTATGCTGATAGAAATAGCTCACCATCCAAAATGTGCCATCGTGGAAAAACAAGACTTATAGATATGTATTATGTTATGGAAGATAACCATTTGCTTGGAAAAGCTAGATTGCCATTTTTTTCATGAACGAAAAGATTGAATAATTTTGTCCATGTTTCTTGTTCGAAGAAGTATCAACTGTGTTTATGAGTTCAATTTTGACATTTCTCAATATGCAGTTTTACAAGAACCTCGCGACTGGGCTGAAAGATATTGTCTGGCAATCAGGTGATGAAGTGAAAGATAATGAAGTGAATAGTGGTATGTTACTGTAACTGAATTTTGCATGATATGCATTAGTTAGCAGGTTTTTGGTATTCAAGAATTCTTTGAATCAAGGGATGATCCCTAATTTTGATAACAATCAGAAAAGCATTCAGAAAATGAGTAATCGCACGTAGGTCTACAATGATTCACCCTTGTCATAAAATCTACCTGGCCACTGCAGGTTTTCACTATAATGAAAAATAAGAATACCAGTTCTTCTTCACCTCTCTTGCCCACACAAAAATGGTCCCCAAAAATTCTTTTTCATGTAGGAATATTTGGCCGATCAACGGTCGACAGGATAAGTCTACAGTATGATTAGGTTCTACATTATCCAACTAGAACGTCAAAGAATTATTTCCATGCCTATTGGCCCCTTGAGTTTGGTTTCTTGACTACAGCTTGCAGTATTGGCTTTTGATTGCTTTGCGTATCAAGACTCATATTTATGTGCATTGTGCACGCACTACAAGAATTTTGCACTTTCCCTACAAAATTCCAGGAGACATTGAGATTTGTAGTTTTAATTCACTTTTCCCCACAGATATGACATTTTGTAGGATATGATTTGCTTTAAAATTTTCGACAATGGGAAGATTTGTGTCCACAAAAATTTATATTTTTTTCTCGATAAAAAATTTTGATGGGTAAGATATATTTTTGCTGACAAAAAAATAAATAAATAAAAATAAAAATAAAAATTTGTAGGCCAATAATTAGTGGGAAAATTTTTCATTTTATTTATATTTTTAGTCCGTCCAAAATTTAAATTCGAATCGAAAGGATAATTGAAAAGAAAATTATTTCCACATTTTTTGACTTTCTTTCTCTTCTATTTTCCTTTCCTTTCATTTTATTTTCCTTCTATTTTCCCTTTTTTTTTTTTTCCTTCCAGGTTTTCTTTCTTTCCCACGCTTCTTTCTTCTTCTCCCTTTGCTTTTCTTCTACTCTATTACAACTTCCGTCACCATATTACCGTCCCGCCACCTTCAATCAGCCATCATTATTTGTTTTTTGGTAAAATATTTTGGATTCAATGTTATATTGATTGACATAATCTTTTTGTGTTTTTATATTATTTTGAATAAGGTTAAAAAATTTGTTACAATATAAATAAAAAATAAAATATATGAAAATAATTTAATTTTTCCCTACGAATTCTTTCATAATAATCTACAAATATGCTTTTCTCACAAAAAATTATTTGTAGAGAAAAATAGTTTTAATCCACAAAAAATATGTACCATGTTTTCACAAATATTTTCCGCACAAAAAAATTATTTTTAGGGAAAAATACAATTTAGCTCACAACATAATTTGTAGAGAAATGTTTCGTAGGCGAAATTAACTTTAGCGGATGAACAATTTTGTTGGGAGAAAATTTACGCGACAAATTATATTTGTCTCCAAAGGGTTTATAAGGAAAAATTGTAGCCCACAAATCCAATAATTTGTCGTCTTTTACCTATCCCCTTGATGTTTGTCCCACAAATATGCTTACAATTTTTTGTTTTTTGTCTGAAAAGATTTTTTTCCCACAAATAAGAACATTTCCCTACAAATAAATTTTGTAAGGGAAACATAAATTTCTTGTAGTGACGAGGATGGTATTTATATTATCTTGTTTGAAGATTATTGCAGGAATTTCAAACTTGTATTATTATTCTGTCTTTACGTCTTTTATACGAATTTGAATAGGAATAGTAATAGTTTCGCCTATGTTTACATTTTTTTCTCTTTTGCCTTGCCTTTTGGAATGACAAATTTGAAGGTATATCTATTGTGTCTTGAATTGTATAGTTCTGTTTCTTATTTCACAGGTGCGGGTGGAGTTTCATCTTGAATAGTCTTTCTTTCAAGATATGTGCGTGGATTTTCACCTTTTTTATGTAATAAGTTGTTATGACATGTATCTATATTGTTTCGGGAGTCTACGAGTTACTATTCTTGAATAGTTTGTCCTTTAAACCTTTGATATAACTTAAGAATATACTTCATATTACTTGTTATTAAGTTCCATACGGATCAAATAGTATTGAAAATTGTTGTTTGTATAGCATTTGTTTGATAGCTTTTTTCCAAGCTGTCTCACAAAGATGGGGTCCACGATTATCTTAATCATGGACCCCACCCACTTACATGTGTATGTGCTGTGAAAAAAGTGATAAAAATTGATGTACCTATAGCATCTTTCAATAGTATTTTAGGCTCTTTCTGAGTTGAACATATGTTTCTTCAATGCTCATGTTATATAAGAGTGTGGCTCGGGAATCAACTGTATTAGTTTCATAGTTATGTTTAAATCTAGTATGGCATTTATGGTTGTTTACTAAGCCCCTATTCGACAACCATTATTTTCGATTTTTTTCTGCATACTTATTTTCAACATACATTTATACAATAAAATATTTTGCATGTAAACTTAAATTTTTTTTCCTTATTTTTTAACTACACATTCTCGTAAAAATCATTGTTCAAAACATTATTTTTTTCAAAATAATAGTTGTCAATCAGGGGCTAAATGAGATTCGGACAAAGTTATTGTGTAATAAACACTGGCCTGGATGTTATATTTTTCGTAGAAGGGGACAAGCTAATTCTAATCTCATCCAATCCATGGAAATTCTGTCTCGAACAATAAATTCAAACCAATATGCCAGGTGTCATTTGTGAGAACCAAATAAAAGGCAAGAGGATGTGGCCATTGATCAAGAAAGCTCCACTCTTCCCTACAATCTCAACTCTACAGCGACGGAGCAGCCATGTCGACTGTAGCGCCACCATTTAGTTCTTCGCCATGCTTCTCTGCTCGAAAATCACCATATGGGGTCTCAGGTTCCAGATTAGAGTCCAATCTTTTAACAACTAATCCCAAGACACTGCTGGGCAAACATCCACTCTATACACCAACTCATTCTAAAATCTCCCTTCAATTCAAGGAGAAAATCCCGCGCCTCGAAATCATGGGCATCGACTCCGGTCGAGCACTGTCCCAAAACCCATTTCTCCACATTGCTTCATTGCATTCCATTCACAAAATCATCACCTTCCTCTAGTCCAAAGGCATCCATCAAAAGGATTTAGGCAGAATCTTTGGCATATGCCCACAAATTCTAACATCCGACATTAAAACAAATCTTAACCCAGTTTTCAATTTCCTATCCTATGATTTAAAAGTCCCTGACCAGAATTTTAGAAAGGTGATAAACAAATGTCCCAGACTGTTAATTTCTAGTGTAAGACACCAACTTAAACCTGCTTTTCAAAGATTAGGCTTCCAGGATTTGTATTCATTAGCTTATCAGGACCCCATTTTGTTAATTTTCAGTGTGGAGAAGACATTAATTCCTAAGCTGGATTATTTAGTATCCTTAGGATTTTCGAAAGATGTTGCTGTCGGAATGGTTTTAAAGTGTCCCGGATTGTTCACTTTCAGCATAGAGAACAATTTTAAGCCTAAATTCGAGTATTTTGACGAGGACTTGGCGGGTGAATTGGAGGAATTGAAGTAGTTTCCACAGTATTTTGCATTTAGTTTGGAGAAGAGGATAAAGCCCAGCCAAGGCGTATGGAGGTTTTACCATGTGGAATTGTGGTTAGTTTGCATTGACATCGAAGAGCACTGATGAGGAGTTCAGAGAGTTAAAAAAGGTTAAACCCCAATCTTGAGGGTTCCCACCACCCTGCCTTTGGAGTATCATAAAGGAAGTAAATCGCGGGATGTGCCATAGCAGACTAGGAAACAAGAGATTGCCCGTATACTGATACCCACAAAGAGTCCAATTCCATATCTCAGGGAATAGTACAGAGTTAATAACGCAAGGGGGTGGATAAGGGAGCTGAGTGACATCCCTTCCCATCTCCAATCATCTCAAAATCTTTCAACGAGTCGAACCGAATTATTCGAAATCGTGAATTGAATTGAGTAGTAAAAATGATTATTGATGAATTAGATGCTTTCGTGACAAGTTTAGCACGTTAAATAGAACAATTGATATAAAGTTTGTGTTTTTATTTATTAATTTTATAAAAATAAATGGCGGTGAAAATGGTAGAAGTTTACGACAGAAGAATGAGAAAGGAAAAACAATTTTTTTAACAATGTTTTTCTTATTATTATTATTTTTTTAAATATTAAAATAAGAACCTATTTGAACTTCATTTTCGAAAAATTAGAGTACGTCTGATTTGTTGTTTTCAATTTTCGGTTTTGCAAAATATTCAAAACTTGTTTAGTCTGTTATGGATAATTAGCACAAAACTCCTTACCTTTCAATGTTATTGCGCAAAAGATCCTTATCTTTCATTTTTTGGCACTTTTACTTTTACCTTCACATTTTATTACGAAAATCATCATTTTCATCATATTTCTCATGTAAAATGACAAATATACCCCATATTTAAATAAAAAAGAAAAGAAAAGTTAAAGAATAAATTGCAATCATATTCCTAATTTTTTTTTTTAAATGTTCAAATAAGTCCAAATAAATTATTAAAACGGTAATTAGCACAAAATGTCTCTACCTTTCATCATCATTGTGCAAAAATGTTCCTACCTTTCATTTTTGACATTTTCACCCTTATTTTTTATATTTCATAGCAAAAATCATTATTTTCATCCATTTTCTCAATTAAAAGCTGTAAAATGACAAATATACCCTCCTCTTTAAATAAACAAAAATAAAGAACAAATTACAACTATACTAACAAAATTTAAAACAAGAAAAATTAATAAATTTTAAATAAATAATTAAAAAAACTTACTTTATTTTTTAATTATTTATTCGAAATTTATCCTCCTCTTTAAATAAACAAAAATAAAGAACAAATTGCAACTATACTACCAAAATTTAAAACAAGAAAAATTAATAAATTTTAAATAAATAATTAAAAAAAATTAGTTTATTTTTTAATTATTTATTCGAAATTTATTTTTACTTTTTTTTACAGCTTTTAATTGAGAAAATGGATGAAAATAATAATTTTCGTAATGAAATATGAAATAAGGGTGAAAATGTCAACAAATGAAAGGTAGGAACGCTTTACATAATAATAATAATAATAATAATGAAAGGTTGGAAATTTTTGTGCTAATTACCATTTTAATAATTTATTTGGACTCATTTGCACTTTTTTTTTTAAAATATTTAGGATTATGATTGCAATTTATTCTTTAACCTTTCTTTTCATTTTTATTGTTTTATTTAAATAAGTATATTTGCCATTCTACACGAGAAATTTGATGAAAATGATTATATCCGTAATAAAATGTGAAGGTAAGAGTAAAAGTGCCAAAAAATAAAAGTTATGAACGTTTTGCACAATAATATTTAAAATATAAGAACGTTTTATGCTAATTACCCTTTTCGAAAAATACATTTTCGAAAATAAAGTTAAACTTATAACATAAAATTAAAACATCTTAGCGTTTTGCATGGTTTTAGTGAAAAATCTGAAAACGCTCAAACTACGACAAACAAACGTTTAAATAAAAATTTACTTAAATAAAATTATAATTATAATTTTTGAAAAACAAAAAATATAAAATTCTAGAATTTAAAATTAAAAATTAAAAATACACAATTTTGATAAATTCTAAAATATAAAAAACTTAAAATTTGGAAAAAAAAATAGAGTATAAAATTATAAAAAATTATTACAAAAACAGAAAATTGAAAAAATGGAACTATAAACATTCTTAAAAAATAAAAAATATAAAAGTAAAAATTGTTTAAGCTCTTGGTGACTATTTACACATAAGCCGTAAAAAAGAATTTAAATAAATATAAATATAAATATTCTCAATTCACATCATTTTTGTTTTTATTTCCTATATTTTGTTGAATTGATTTATTATTTATTTTACTTTTGTAATAAAAAAATTGTAAAATTAACCAACTTTAAAGTGTATTTTGTTTGATATTATATTAATATAAAATTATTTTCTTTTACTAAAAAAAAAATTTATGGAATAAAATATCAAAAATAATTTTTCCAAAGTTCAAAACAAACATGTTTCTAATTTTTTGTTTTGAGAAACAGTTTTTTGAAAGTTAGGGGGTCCTAAAATATGGCGTCCTTTGGGATTTCTATTTGATTCTATCGAAAGGCCAATGAATTAGAATTTTCATATAGGTCTAGGTCATTTCAAGGCAAGCGAATCATTCATCATGAAGAGGATAAGTTTCAAGAGAATGATCCATGACAAACCAAACACATTATTCTTTTTGGTTGTAATATATGTACATAATAATTTATAGGAAAAATTGTAGCAACGGTCCCTAACCTTTTTGTTTTTTGTAGATTTTACCATAACCTTCATTTTGTACCAGTGAAGGTCCCTAACCTTTTATAAATATGCACCTGAGGTCAATTTGGACGGAAACCGTCCAAAAGACTGTTAGTTGACTGAGAAATTTCCTTGAACTATTTGCTACCACGACAATTTTATTGGATGTTGATACATTTATGGACGGTGTTTTGGATGGTTTTATTGGGTATTGATTCCTTAATTTTCCTAGTCAACTAATAGTGTTTTGGACTGTTTACATCCAAATGGACCTCAGGTGCATATTTATTAAAGGTTAGGAACCTCCGCAGGCACAAAATGAAGGTTAGGGTAAAGTTTATAAAAAATAAAAAGGTTAGAGACCGCTACTGCAATTTTTCCTAATTTATATAATGGTTATATATACATAATGTGGTGAGATAAAATTGAATCAAAATTTCTTTAACCAAATAAAAAAAGAAAAATTCTCCACTTCCTTTTTGGCAAAACATCTATATGTAAACTATTATTAATAAAAACGAATAATGTTATATGTATATAATAGAGTTTCATAATGATTTATATATAGATAATGTGTAAAAAACAGTGGAGAGGTTTTTTTATTTGGTTTAAGAAATTTTGACCCGATCTTATCTCACTACATCATGTGTATGTAAATTATTACGTAAACTATTATATAAATGTAGCATGGTTGTACTAAAATAGACTTTTAAATAGAAAATTGAAAAGAAACTCAAAATTGAATCCAAACCAAATGGATCCTTAGATTTTGTAATAGAGATGTTTTTGGAGAAGGTGCCATTAAAAAGTAGGGAAAATTTAGTTTACGTGTAAAATTATTTTATTAAAAGGTGCGTGGTTAAAAATAATTTTTTTGTCCCATTACTTTCAAAATACATTTTTTATTCTCTTATTTTCAACCACACATTCTTCAGTAAATAATATTAAATGCAAATTTAACATTTTTCTTTAATTTTTAGCCCCACATTCTTCATGAATATACTATTTCAAAATGCATTTTGGACAAAAAATGGGGCCTAAATAGAAATTTTTGAGTTTGGAGCTCTAACAGGGGACTTAGTTGTACTTGGTTGTACAAGTCCTTGTTTGGTGGTGATTAAAATCATATTTTTAATAGATTTGATAAAAGTTAATGAAATGTATGGTTGAAAAGTTATGGGTCCATTGAAGAATGTGTGGCTAAATAAACAATTTTTAATTTAGATATAATATTATTTTATTAAGAATTTGTGGTTAAAAAGAAAATAACAAAAAATATCTTTTGAATAGATTAAAATCAAAATTTTAATAAATTTTAATAAAAATTAATAAAATTGTTAAGTTAAAAAAATTTCCCTCGCTCTCTCTCCCTCTCTCTAAAAATTTTGAGTTAAATGTTTCATTTACTATTGAACTTTGCACCGTGTCACGATTTAGTCACCGAATTTCATTAATTGTTCCATTGATCACTGAACTTTGCTCCGTTCAACTCTATCACTCACTCGATGAAAACTATTAATAGATGTTCTAATGTGGCGGACGAAAAAATAATGTGGCCAATTAATTGCTTCCAAGTAGTAAGTAATCTGCCAACTCAGTTTCCATGTTAGCAAAGTCGCATCCAAACACGGTTTAACACGACTTTACAAAATCATAACCCAATTAGCCTGAAGTCTCTCCTCTCAAATCAATTGCTCCCATTTGCGAAGAAACCTAAAAGTGCATGAACTAAGGGCATCTTCAATGTGAACCCCAAATCATCAAATTGCACCATTTTTTGGTGCAAAGATGTTTCAATGCAACACTATACTTTGCACCATTTTGGTGCAAAATGGTGCAAAGTGGTGAAAGTCTATTTTGCCCTTTTCTTCTCCTTTTTCAAATAATTGATGAAAGGTAGCTATATCATTTGTGCTATATATTTTTTAATATAATGAATTATTATTATTATTTGCATTTAAAATAAATTTTAAATGTAAGAAATAATAATTAATTAATTAATTAAAATAAGAAAATTTTAAAATATAAAAGACACGATTATTTATTAATGTTAACACGAAATATATTAAACAACGACATACATACGATAATTTAGTTTTATTTAAACAAAATCATACATTTATGAATTCCGAAAATTGAATTGCAAAAATTTTACGACTTCGTAATATCGTAATATCCAAATTCAAAATGCATTGTGCTATTTTTCTAACGGCCAGATTTAATATTTTCGTTGTTGTAGTGTTTTTTTTTATCAATTGTACTATATTTTTTATATTTATTAATGAATTTAATCTTTTCTGTAATTTAACGTAATTATTTATTTAGTAATTTATGTATTTATAAAATAATTAAATAAATAATATTTCAAGTAAATAAATTATAAAGAATAAAAAAGGAAGAAAATGGTTAAACACTACTGATTTGGTGTAACTTTTGTAATCATTGGAGATGAATTTTAATTTGGTGTAAAATTTGGTACAAAATTTAGTGCAAAATGGTGCAAAATTTGGTGCAACGCTAGCCTAAAGGCCACTCCAACCCTTCCACCATTTCCACCAAATTTCACCATTTTTCACCAAAAACACCACTTCAACCCAACACCAAATTTAGCACCATTTTGCACCAAATGTGATAAAAGTCCATTTTTCCCTTTTTCCATGTATGACCAAGTTGATATGAAGAGTATTTGTGTCATTTTACATCATATAATTAAGTAGTCAATTATTATTATCATCATCATCATCATTTGTAATAAATTTTAATCGCATAATCAATAATAATGAATGAATTAATTAATTAAAATAAAGGTACTCAAAAAGTTTTAAAATGCAAACATACATGATTAACGTTGAAGACGAAAATCTACGTTTCCAACAATTCCTTGCTCGCCATAGATAAATCAAGGATAAAGATACTTACATTGCATTTCGAAATGCATTAATTAAACATTTGTTGGATGAATATATAAATTCAGATAATTAAATTATGACACTAGGTCGACTTTGCCATACCATAATTTCAAGATTCGAAATATACTACTTTGTTTTCAATAACATGATTTCATATTTTCTTAGTTGTGATATTTTTATTAATTGTACTAAAATTTTAAAATATATTAAATAATTTCATATTTTCGTAAATGAAACGTAATTATGTATGCAATAATTTAGGTAGCAGTAAATCGAATAAATAAATATTTTTTTAGCTATATAAATTGTCACTAAATATTGTTCATTTGGTACAACTTTTGGTGTAATGAATTGGAGATGATTTTTAATTTGGTGCAAAATTTGATTCAAAATGGTGCAAAATTTGGTGCAGGTTGAAGATGGGTCAGAACCTCCAAGATCCCTCAAACCCAACATCCTAAACTCATTTCTTCCAAATCTCACACGAAGTCTCTGTATTATGAAAATCCTTTCAATTCATTTGGTAATTCTCATCGTGTACACCGCGGTATCCCATATCAGGTCGTCTAATTTTTGTGAGCTTCAAATTCATCTACCTCAAGATGAAAAGGTAATTTTTGTTCCCGCTTCTTGTAAAATTGTTTTTATGGTAGCACACGAGTTGATTTTTGAATGAAAAATTGGTTCTGTTTGTAACTCATTTTATTTTTGGCGTGAATCTTCTCCTTGCCGATCAATGGTCAAGAAGATTTTACCATTACACTATTTTCTAGTCATTAATGGAGGAAAAATATGTTTACACGATTCCTCTTCACAATCCAATTCACACTCATTTTTAAGCTGTAATTTTATTATTTCAAAACTAATGATTTGATTATTTAGCTAATGGACTGTTCGTGAGAAAATTGAAATAGGAAGAAACGGTTTTTTTTTTTTTTTTTTTTTTGGGGTGAAAATTGGAGTAACTTTATGAAATTTTTCTCCTGTTTGTCATTTGATTTTGACAATGCATGCTACATAAATGCTAACTGCGCTTTTTGTATTGAGTGGGGGTATGCTGCAGTGGTGGCAATGGGCCAAGTCGCACAGTTCAGCTCGTCCTCGTGGCGAGCTGAGCTTGGGCTCGGCTCATTGATTTTGGGCGAGCTCAGCTCCACCCACAAGCTCATGGACTGAGCAAAGCTTTGGCTCGTGAGCTCGTCTTTTTTTTTTTTAAATAGAGAAAAACACAAATAATGTAATAAAAACACTTCTAAAAAAAATAAAAAGTGTTAAAAAATACAAATAATTTAATGAAAATATTTTTTTATTTTTTATTTATATCATATTGTAATACTTTTTATAAAGTATAAAATATTTACATAATGAAGACGAATTATTTTTTGAAATACATTTACAAAAAATATATTTTTTTATTTCTTTTTAAAGTAGAGAAAATGTAAACCCTCCTCCTTTATTCGGACTTGGGACCGGCTACATTAATTTTAAGTAGGCGGAGTTAAAAATTGTACACGAACAACTTGTTGTAACGTATACAATTTTTTAAAGAAAATTAAATTTAACGATTAAAAAAAAGAAAATTTTGATTAATATAATTAAATCAAATATCACTTACCTAACGACATACAATTTCAGCGTATTTATCTTGTAGTCGAAAATGAACGTCCTGTCAATTCTTCATGCACATTAACGCTTCCAAAACATCTTCTTTCAGTAAGCTCCTGACATCGGTCAAAACTTTTTTACCTGCATTAAAAGCAGACTCCGAAACAACAATGCTAACCAGAGGTATCAGCAGATCTTTCGCAATTGCAGAAACAATTGGCCAACGTGTTTCATACTTTCGCCCGAATTCAATTACTTCTTCTGAACTTTTTTAATTGTTCTGTCTGTTGACATATTATGATTGAAGTAATTAATTAATTCGGCAGACATCAAATGTATTAATGCCTTGAAATAAATTCATTATTTCGAGATCATCTTCTTCAATTTCAGTCGAAGGAGTAGGTGCAGAGTGTACTCAACTAACATTCGCACTCATTCTTTCCGCATATAAATTATACATTCCCCATAATGTTAACTCTAAATTCTTATAGGTGATAAGTGTATCAAGTGTTAAATCTTTATTGATTTGATCAAATACGTATTTAGTTCTCGAAATATTATATTGGGGTTCCATTGCGCATGCTAAAAGAAATAACATAAGCAGTTCTTCCCAATATTTTCTAAACTTTAATTCCATAGCAATTATAATTTCACTAAAAGTATGATCATTTTTATATTTATGGAATGTTCTTGCAATTATATGAAGGCGTTCAAGCACCATACAACTTATGAGATAATAAACGTCGGATAAGATATTTTTGGTCTCATAAAAAGATGTCAAAAATTGTTTAACTTTCAAAACTAAACTTAATCGGATTCATTTAACATACCATCGTCATCACTTCTAACGTGTCTATTGTTATAAAAGTCAGTTATTAAATTTCAAAACCTTCACATGACTTTAATAGCAAGTAAGTAGAGTTCCATTTATGGTCTATGTCGCTAACAAATGTTTTAGCAATCATCACCCCTAGTTCGGCATAAAAATCTTCAAATGTTTGTTTTCTACTAGGAGAAATCGTAATATATACTAATGCATTCCTAATCCTTTGAAATTCATCATTTATATGTTTTAAGTCATTTTGCACAATTAAATTCAAGACATGACACACACAACGAATATGAAACAGATACCCACCAAAATCAAGTTGAAGTGTCTTACACAATTTATCGACGACTACCTTATTCACACTAGCATTATCAAAAGTAAAAGACCAAATTTTAGTCTCGCAATTATATTATCTAACAATACTGATAACAACATTATATATATTATTAGCATTGTGAAGAAACTCAATAATTCTAAAAGTAATAATTTTCTTATGCATGCACCAAAGTGAGTCTTTATAGTATGCGGTTGCAATTATATATGTTCTTTTATTAACCCATTCACATATATCAGAATTTAAAGATATAATACCCCCATATTGTTGCAAATCCATAATTAATTGTTATTTTGAATTATTGAAATATTGTATTGTATCAGCACGAAGAGTGTTTCGACTTACCCCAACGTACCTTGTTTGCAGATATTCTTTACGAACGAGATGAAGTGTTGGTTGTCTGCAATAGCCAGAGGCAACTCAGTGGCGGCAACAAATTTCACCATTCCGGTTCGAGTATTGTCCTCCGAATACACCTATGTGGATAGGGGTGAAGTCGTAAAATCGGCACCTGGACTGTCAAATTGCAATTGTGTTTGACCAGTTGGAAGAAGTCCATGTCTGGCCGCACATGCTTTGTAGTGGTGGTTGAAATGAGTGGTGCCAATTCCTTTTTGCCCTGCCAATCTTTGTTGGCAGTATTTACATACTGCTTTAAATTTTGCAAGGCCATCGACGACTTTTTTCGTTGAAATCAACTTAAAGTTCCAAAAATTTTGTTAGTTTTTTGTCCTTTCGCTTTCCCCTCGCATCTAGGATATTTAATATTGCATCTTCGTCCTCATGTTCCGTCTCGGGAACGTTAATATCATCCAAATAAATTGGATTGTGGCTTCCCTGACTGTGAATGTGAAGATCTTCAAGTATGGGTACCTCACTTAGACCGACAAATTCATTTGAAAATTGACTTTGTGGCGTCCTAGGCGATTCGCCATGATGTGGCCCACATCTTGTATCGGATAAGCTCTCAACAAATGAGCGTTGGTCCATTTGTTTGATTGTTTATGATGAAATCCAAATATAATAACTAGAAAAATATAAATGTTGTAAGATTATGAGAATTGAGAAGTGGATGAATTGAAATTGTAACTAATAAACTGTAAAAATTAAATCGATATTGTATATTTTGCAGTACAAGAGAGTAAAAACTTGATAATTGATATAATAAAAGAGAGCTGAGACTTGAGAGAGTTGAAGTAGTGATTAGGTAATTGATATGAAAAAAGGGAAGGGGGGAGTTAAGGGGTATTTATAGTGGAAGGGGAAAAAATTTATAAAAAATATTTCAGTGACCAAAACGGTCACAAACCACGAGCTGAGCGGCTCACTCGTGGGTCCGAGCTACCCATGAGCCCTATTTCGACGAGTCGAGCGGTCGAGCCGACGAGTGGCTCAGCCCTTTTGACATCCCTAGATATGCATTACCAATGTGCTCAGGATAACTATGTGTCTGCTAATTGATGTGTGGATGAGCGGCAAGCATAAATGTTAACAGCAAATTTTGTTTTAAGTGGTAATTTTATTGTTCATGGCTGCAATAGCAGGTTTCCATGGTAGGGAAGTGTTGGAATTGGTTCAGAAAATAACCGAAAATTGGTTAAGTGTAAAACTGTTTAAATGAAAAGGTGTGACTTCGTGTCAATTTCGATCAAATATTCGAACTTGATCCAATGGTCAAATTACAAAAATAAATAGACTAACTTATTCTACTCTTCGAGTAGATCATCGTGGTATATTTGAAATCTTGAAACCAATTCCGGATAAATGAAAAATTGCGGTCCAAAGTTGGAAGAAATGAAGTGTTACAACTTTTCGAAAGAATGCAGGTTTTGGCCCACAATAATTCATTTGTACCCTTTCTACATCTATAAATAGGACGCTATGGACGTGGTTTTAAACACATCATTGCATTAAGCATCCATTCTTCTCTTGCAATTCATCTTTCTCTCATTTTCATAATATTCCTCTGTAGAGGGAAAATTTCGTCGAAGTTTCGCCGTTCTTGTGGTTTGAAGTGCTGCTACCATGAGTGTGTATCCGTTGTATCTTGTGAGACATTTCTTATTCAACCGTGAGCACCGTAGCAAGACAATTTGTTTTAAGGAAAGAGTTATACTCGCATCGAATTTCTTTTTCTACTTCTTCTTATTTCATTTTGGTTTTGTGTGGTCGTTTTAGTCATATACTTTGTGTCCTTACATTGTGTTATAATTACGCTCTTGCGGGCTGGAACTTTTGCTTACAATAATAGTGTTTTGACTACGCTCCTGTGGATTGAAATTTTGTTTATTTATAACATATACAATTGTTACACCGCTAAAGTAAATACCCAAAACAACAAACCTAAGACAAACCTTGTACGTCCGCGGTTGTTGTTTTAAACACTCTATTTTGAAATAATCTTCATGCATTTTTCATTATTCTCGTTGTTATTACACTGATATTCTATTTGTGTAATAGAAATGACTTCTCTTGAGGCTAATACAAGTCAAACCAGAATGGAAAATTTGGTCCCGTCTAGAGCAAATACTGTGGCTCCTCCAATGGTAATACAAATTCAAACTGCGTCAATCCCCTATGGAAAGAAATCAGAAAAGTTCAATGGCGTAGACTTTAAAAGATGGCAACAAAAGATGTTGTCTTATCTCACTACGCTAAATCTAGCTAAGTTTCTTAAGGAAACCGCTCATATCGTACAAGAAGGGGAAAACAATCGGGAGTCGATCATTCCTTTGGATGCATGGAAACACTCCGACTTTCTGTGCAAAAAATACATCCTTAATGGATTGGATAATACACTATATGGTGTGTATAGTTTGAAAGACTCGACTAAGAATCTATAGGATTCACTGGAAAAGAAGTACAAGACCAAGGATGCCAGAATCAAAAAGTTCATCGTTGGAAATTTTTTGGATTACAAAATGGTAGATTCAAAAATAGCGATCAACCAAGTGCAAGAGATCTAAGTCTTATTGCACGACATCCATGCCGAAAAAATGAAACTGATTGAGTCATTCCAAGTTGCGGCTATCATCGAGAAACTCCCTCCTTTGTAAAGAGATTTCAAAAGCTATCTCAAGCACAAACGTAAAGAGATGAACTTGGAAGAGTTGATCATCCAATTCAGGATTGAGGAAGACCAAGAAGAAGACTATTGTTCAGCTTGAAGCAAACTTCGTTGAAGCCGAGCCAAAGGTCAACAAGAAGCGGAAGATCTCTGGTGATGCACCGCGTAGAGATAACTCCAAGAAGGCCAAAAAGTTTAAAAAAAACTGCTATAATTGTGGGAAGGTCGGACATTGTTCAGGCGAATGTCGAAAATAAAAGAAAAATGCACAAGCCCACATGGTCGAGAAGAACACCCTATCCGAAGGCATACAAGAGATGAGCCTCTCTGCTGTTGTGTCCGAGTGCAATATGATTGACAACACAAGGGAATGGTGGGTTGACACCAGTGCTACCCGCCATGTATGTGCCGATAAGGGAATGTTCTCTAACTATCAAGAATTGAATGGGGAACAACTTTTCATGGGAAACGCTGCAAGTTCCAAGATTGAAGGACAAGGAAAAGTCACATTGAAGATGACATTCGGGAAAGATTTTGTCCTCAAAAACGTCCTACATGTGCCGAACATACGTAAGAATTTAGTATCCGAGTCTCTACTTAGTAAAAATGGTTTTAAACTTGTATTTGTGTCCGACAAGTTTGTGTTATCCAAGAATAAGATATATATAGGAAAAGGTTATATGTATGATGGAATGTTCAAGTTGAATGTTCTAACTATTGTACTAAAACAAGACGTTATGAATAAAATTACAAATTCTGTTTACTTGTTTGAGTTATCTTGTTTATGTCATGGTCGATTAGGACTTGTGAATTATAAATCAATGCGCAAACTTATGAATCAAAATTTACTTTCAGATCTTAAAATCGATCGTGATCACAAATGTAAAGTATGTGTTGAAGCAAAAATGGCAAAAACACCGTTCCATTCGATACAACAGAACATGATACCTCTAGATCTAATCCATAGTAACATATGCGAGTTTGAAATTTGTACAAACTGGGGGCAGTAAGAAGTATTTTGTAACTTTCATCGATAATTGTACAAGGTATTACTATGTCTTTCTTTTAAGAAATAAAGACGAAGCGTTAGATGCCTTAAAATTATACAAGACTGAAGTTGAAATGCAACTTAACAAACGAACTAAAAATATTCGTAGTGATAGATGAGGTGAATATGGGGCACCATTTGAAGAATTCTATTCCGAACATGGAATCATTCATCAAACAACGGCACCATACTCTCCTCAATCAAATGGCATTACAGAACGAAAAAATAGAACGTTTAAAGAAATGATGAATGCAGTGTTAATAAATTCAGGTTTACTTCAGAACTTGTGGGTGGAAGCTATCTTAACGGCAAATTACCTTCTTGACAGATACCCCGTAAGAAAATGGAAGAGACTTCATATGAGTTATGGAATGATCATCCTCCGTCTAATCAACACTTAAAAGTCTTGGGGTGCTTGACAAAGGTTGAAGTTTCTAAGTCTAAACAAGTAAAAATTAGACCTAAAATGATGATTGCATATTTATTAGATACGTCAATAAAAGTAGTGCATATTGTTTCCTTATACACAAGTCCGAAATTCAAGACGTGCACAAGGGTACGATAATTGAATAAATGAATGCAACATTCTTTGAAAATGTATTTCCTTGCAAAGACAAGGAAATTGAAAGTTCGAATAAGGGAACTTATAAAACTACGAAAGGATCTTCAAGTGAGGAAGAATCAAGGCGTAGTAAACGGGCTAGAACGTCTACATCATTTGGTCGGGAATTTCTAACCTACATGGTAGAAAATGATTCGAAGACTTTCGAAGAAGCTATTTCAACTCCAGAAGCACCACATTGGAAGGAAGCTTTCAATAGCGAGATAGATTCCATAATGCAAAATCATACAAGGGAGTTGGTTGATTTATCTCACAAAAATAAGCCTTTGGGATGTAAATGGATATTTAAGAAAAAGTTGAAGCCAGATGAATCTATTGACAAGTATAAGGCTAGATTGGTTGTCAAAGGTTATACACAAAAAGAAGGATTTGACTTCTTTGATACCTACTCACCCGTAACCAGAATCACGTCTATACAGTTACTAATTGCAATTGTGGCAATACATAACCTTAAGATTCATCAAACAGATGTTAAAACATATTCATAAATGGTGAGTTAGAAGATAAAATATACATGGAGCAACCTGAAGAGTTCGTTTCTCCTAACCAAATGGACAAAGTTTGTAAACTCATTAAGTCCTTATATGGATTGAAACAAGCCCCGAAACAATGGCACCAAAAGTTTGACAAAATGATGTTGTCAAAGGGATTCAAAATAAATGAATGTGACAAATGTGTATACGTGAAAAATACACCAAATGTCTATTTAATAGTATGTCTTTACGTAGACGATATGTTGATAATGGGAAATAGTCACAGAGCGCTACTCAACACCAAGAGAATGTTAATGAAGCACTTCGATATGAAAACATGGGTGTAGCACATGTGAGTTTAGGAATTAAAATCACTAAAACGTCGGATGGACTTGCACTTTCCCAATCACATTACATTGAGAAAGTACTTAAGAAATACAAATATTCGAGGAAAGTCCTTCACGAACCCCTATTGACCCAAGTTTGCACTTAGTAAAAAATGAGGGAGAATGCGTGTTACAACTAAGGTATTCACAAGCGATAGGCAATCTAATGTACATTACGAATTGTACTCGACCAGACATTGCCTTTGCGGTGAATAAACTTTGTAATTCATGAGTAATCCAAGCCATGATCATTGGAAGGCTTTGATAAGGGTACTTAGGTATTTGAAACATACCTTAAACCAAGGATTACACTTCACGAAATATCCTGTGATATTGGAAAGATATTGTGATGTGAATTGGATATCCGATATGAAAGATTCCCAAGTCCACTAGCGGCTATGTGTTTACCCTAGCTGGAGCTACTGTCTTATGGAAATTCACCAAGCAAACGTGTATAGCTCGATTAACTCTAGAATCCAAGTTTATTGCTTTGGATAAAGCTGGAGAAGAACTAGAATGGCTTCGTAATTTCCTAGAAGACATTCCACGTTGGCCTAAGCTAGTACCTCGAATTAGTATACATTGTGATAGTCAATCGACGATTGGAAAGGCAAGAAGCAGCATGTACAATGGTAAGTCTAGACATATACGTCGTAGACACAACACTATTAAGCAACTGATCTCAAATGGCATTATCTCCATAGATTATGTGAAATCAAAGGAGAATGTTGTGGATCCACTTACAAAAGGTTTGTGTAGAGATCAAGTAAGTTGTCTATCGAAAAGGATGTGATTAAAGTCTACTACATAAGAGTCTTTGCAATGGTAATCATACCTTGTTGACTGGAGATCCTAATATCTTGGTTCAAAGGGACAACTAAGTTGTGAGAATTCTATGAAGCACTTGGGAAATTAAATTTCCTAACTCATTCATATGATACAAAAGTGCTTTCTGCAGAGTGGTTAAAGGTTAAGTTACTCTTTTAATGATTCCTATATCTTAACTAAAGTCAAGTGGAGTAGGATAGAATACTCTTAATAGGAGGTCACCTATGTAAGTGTGAAGTGGGACCGTTTCAATAAGAATTATTCGAAGCTTGAATTCTTTAAACACTTATGAAGCCGAGATGGGTTCAGGGCCAAAATGAACCAAGTCATGAGAAACAAGTACGGAATCGGCAAGACCTCCGTGTGAGTATCGTTGTCTTGGCTTATACTAAAGGCTAAATGGTTCAAGACATCACGTTCACCACTTAGCCGAGTAAGTCCGATGATATTTCACTACGGGAGGTTCAAGGCCAGAAACAATCATCCCCAATGCAGTGGCTTTTCGCCCTCTCTCTACAATGCATCATATCATAACATTACATGTGCATACTTGAATTTTCATTCCTATGGAGGATTGTTGGAATTGGTTCACCGAAAATTGGTTAAGTGTAAAACTGGAAAAATAAAAAGGTGTGACTTCGTGTCAACTTCGGTCAAATATTCGGGCTTGATTCGATAGTCAAATTACAAAAGTAAATAGACCAACTTATTTTACTCTTAGAGTAGATTGTCGTGATATATTTGAAATCTTGAAACCAATTCCGGATGAATGAGAAATTATAGTCCAAAATTGAAATAAATGAAGTGTTGTAACTTTTCGAAAAGATGCAGATTTTGGCTCACATACTTTGTTTGCACCCTTTCTATATCTATAAATAGGACCCTATGGACGTGGTTTTAAACACACCATAGCATTGAGCGTCCATTCTTCTCTTGTAATTCATCTTTCTCCAATCTCATAATATTCCTTTGTAAAGGGAAAATTCCGTCGAAGTTTCGCTGTTCTTATGATTTGAAGTGCTGTTGTCACAAGTGTGTATCCGTTATATCTTGGAATACTTTCGGCATTCAACTGTGAGCATCGTAGCAGAACAATTTGTCTTAAGGAAAGAGTTATACTCGCCTCGAATTTCTTTTTCTACTCTTTCTTATTTCATTTTGATTTTTTGTGGTCATTTTAGTCACATACTTTATATCCTTACATTGTATTCTAATTACGCTCCTACAAATTAGAATTTTTGCTTATAATAATAGCGTTTCAACTACACTCCCACGAATTGAAATTTTTGTTCATTTACAACCTATACAATCATTATGCGACTTACAATCATTATGCGACTAAACTAAATACCGCCGACAACGGAAGAGAACGTGGGCATATGTTATAGCTGCAGAAAACCCGCTTGAATATTTGTCCCGTATATTGAAGAGTTTGGTTCAAATAACTGAACAAGAGGAAATGGAAATCTCATTCACTACTTCGATCCGCAAGGGTAAAGGTCTTATAGATGAGAATGGGAAATTCAAGGGAAAAGCTCCGCGAAATTTCGCACTCTAATTCCTCACAGCCACCTTTGGATCTCTTCAAGAAAATCATATGTATGAATTCTCCAGTTTCTTCTATATTAAATGAGATGCAAATTTCTGTGAGCCGTGGAGAAATTTTTCTGGCCGGTCAGTGAGGTATTGATCTGGTTTTCGATTCCAAAAGAAGGTCCCTTTTTTCTCATCTTTTTTCTCTTCGGTCAGTGAGGTATTGGATTTTCGTGATTATTCTAATTTGGTTTCTGAGGTGATTGGAAATGGAAAAGAGGGCAGTGTACGAGTTCCAGGGACGAAAGGGGACTGTGCTGAGGGCAGGTGGAAAACAGCATGTTCTTGTGGGGAGGAAGTGGGGCTAGCTGGAGAAAAGGCTGGATTTTTATTGATGTGAGGGTAGTTAAATAACATGGAATTCAATATTTTTCTTAAAATTTATTTTTCAGGTTTCTCTATTTAGAGAAGAAATAAGAATTGACACCAAGGTTTTGGATGGATACCACAATCGCAACAAGAATGTTTTCTCTCCTAAAACGTGGCACAAATGTTGAATTACTTAAACAAATCCAAGCCATACACCAAAAGATAATTTCTTTTGGCTTACAAAACAAAATTGCTGTATGCAAAAATCTCATCAACCATTATATTTCATGTCAGGAATATAAGTCAGCGAAGCTGGTTTTTCAGAATATTGAAAATCCATTGGACATCACATTATGGAATGGCCTAATTTCAGTATACACAAAGAATCTTATGTTCAATGAAGCTATTGAGTTGTTTGAAGATTTGTTGCGGTTCCCGTATTTGAAACCAGATAGTTACACATATCCAAGTGTGTTGAAGGCTTGTGGTGGATTAAGGAGAGTAGAATATGGGAACAAGGTCCATGTCAATTTGATAAAAACAGGGCTTTTATCAGATGTTGTTGTCGCTAGCTCTTTGATAAGTGTGTATGCAAAGTCTGGAGGGTTTGGATTAGCTGTAAAGGTGTTTGATGAAATGCTTGAAAAAGATGTGGCTAGTTGGAATAATGTGATTTCTTGCTATTATCAAAGTGGTCAGTACGAGAAAGCATTGGGTTATTTTGAGAGGATGAAAAAATCGGGGTATAGGCCCGATTCTGTCTCCTTCACGACAGCTATTTCATCTTGTGCGAGGCTTTTGGATATGGAAAGGGGGAAGAGAATCCATGAAGAAGTGGTGATGGGTGGGCTTGTATTGGATGGTTTTGTGAAAGCTGCTCTTGTGGATATGTATGGGAAGTGTGGTTGCTTAGAGAGGGCTAAAGAGGTGTTCGACAAAATCGGGAATAAGAGCTTGGTTTCTTGGAATGCAATGATTGGAGGTTACAGTTTAAGGGGGGATAGTGCCTCGTGCATTAAACTTTTAGTGCGGATGAATCAAGAGAAAATAAGGCCTAGTTCAACGACAATAACCAGCTTGTTAGGGGCTTGTGCTACATCAACTCAACTGAGACAAGGAAAATTTGTTCATGGTTATATTATAAGAAATAATATAATATCTGATATTTTCACGTACAGCTCACTAATTGATTTGTACTTCAAGTGTGGAAGTGTTGTACTAGCTGAAGAAGTCTTTCGAATGACACCAAAAAACAATGTAGTTGCTTGGAATGTAATGATTTCCGGTTATGTATCAACAGGTTGTTACGTTGAATCTCTTGGCATATACGATGACTTAAGGGAAGCAGGTATAAAACCTGATGCTATAACATTCACCAGTGCATTGGCAGCTTGCTCACAGTTGGCTGCCTTGGAAAGGGGCAAAGAGTTACATAATTGCATTGTCGAAAGTAAGTTGGATTCCAACGAAATTGTAATGGGGGCACTTCTCGATATGTATGCAAAATGTGGTGCTATAAATGAGGCTCAAGGTGTATTTAATCATTTGTCTACAATTGATTTAGTGTCATGGACTTCAATGATCGTAGCTTACGGATCTCATGGTCAAGCATTTGAAGCTTTGAAACTTTTTGATAAAATGTTAAAATCTAATATGAAACCAGATAGGATTACCTTCCTTGCTGTAATTTCTGCTTGTAGTCATGCAGGATTAGTTGACGAGGGGCACCATTATTTTAATTTAATGGTAAATAATTATGGTATCCAACCTGCAATTGCAGAGTACTCATGTCTTATAGATCTTCTAGGACGTGCTGGGAGATTATATGAAGCTTACGATATTCTTCAGAGAACTCATTATATCAGAGAGGATGTTGATTTATTGAGCACACTGTTTTCTGCATGCCATTTGCATGGGGAATTAAAATTAGGGGAGGAAATTGCAAAACTTCTAATTGAGAAGGATCCAGATGATCCATCAACATATATCGTTTTGGAAAAGATGTATGCTTCTACCAAGAAATGGGATGAGGCACGCAAGGTGAGATTGCAGATGAAAGATTTAGGGTTGAGAAAGAATCCTGGTTGCAGCTGGATTGAAGTCGACAGAAGTATCCGATACTTCTTAGCTGAAGACAAGACATTTTCACAAGCTGAATTAGTTTATGACTGTCTGTCTTTGCTACACTTTCAAATGGAGAAGGACGAAGTAGCAGTGAATGCAGCTCTGTGATTGAACAAAACGTCTGATTTTGGAGCCTTGATCTTTTATAAATGTGCAAGGAGCACCTCTATAATATAGGTAATTTCAAACCCAACCCGAAGCTTCACCTTTTCTTTGGAAAAAGCACTGAATTTAGCATTTGTTTGGCATAGCTTATTTGAAAATCATTTTTCCTCGAACTCATTTTTAACTACCTTCTCCTAATAAAATAGGATACTTAACAATGCCCTAATTTTTAACCACACATTCTCAAAAAAAAAATGCTTTTTTTCTTTACCATTAAGTAAATCGATTTGGTGTAAATTTTCTTGAGTTGCGTCTGCAAATTATTCATGTTAATTAAAAATAGTGATTGACAAAGCACGTGAAATGCATTAACAAGAATCTTTTTGAGGGACAATATAGCCCATCAGATGTGTGTACGGTTCAACCGTGAAATTTATGTTTTGCTTAGAGGAATCCAATGTGAATCTGCTCTTCATTTTCATCCTGTCTTATTTTTTTCTTGAAAATGATCTTTCACGTTGTAGACAACTCTTTCGTTTAATCAAAGCCTTTGGGGTTGTTGATTCTCTTTTGTTGTAATTTAAGGCATAAAACTGATGTGACGACTGAAACTACAGGCTCTGGAATACCTCGGAAAAAGTCACGGAATACGGAGAACAATGGACCTAGCAAGAAAGCGTGCTAATCTTGCTTCTGCTGCAATTGGTTCCCTTCCTCAAAATGATTACGAGGGTGTTCAAAGATCAAGGCGGGCATTTGTAGAATTAACGCTCAGAGTTTTCACTAGAACATCATGAAGATGTACGAATAGATCCCAGGTTCAAACTTATTCAACAGCTGTAGAAAATTTTTGTTCATTTCTTTAGGCAATGTTTCTGTATCATGGGGACAACATTCCCTATTTTAATTCATCATTATTTCATCAATTCTAGTTTTTCGCTGTTAATAATTCTGAAAAGGTATGCTATTTTGCATGTAATCATTTAATGGCAACTCACATGTAGATTATTAATACATACACAAATTATGAGGTTTTAGATCTGGGACGTTGCATTATGTAAATTAATGGTTAGTATATGCTTCTGAGATGACGTGCTTCCTGACATTCCTAGAATTAGTCGATCAATAAATCCTTGAGGATGTGAAGGCAAATGATTGGATATGGTCAGCTTGGTTCTACCGATTGAATTGGATGCAGTGGAACTGTTATAGTAAGTTGTAACAGAGTTTTGTGTAGTTTGTACCAGGAGGAACTCGCCATCATCATCAGTAAGGAGGTGAAAGCAGCCCAAGAATCCTATAACAATACTGCAAAAACCAATGGATAAAATTCATATTTTTGCCTCGTCTGCTAGAATCTCATTTCGATTGGTACCATTTTTGTGCTCGATATGAAGATTTGTCAGTGCACCAGTAAATCGAATTAACTAACCTGAAGAACTGAAAATGCCTTCTCTGCTATGTATTTTGTGGGGTTGTGGGTCCCTTTTGTTGCAACTTGTCTGGATGTAAGCATAACTGTGCTCACCGATATGCTTTCTTCACTTGAGAACTTCATCTAAATGCTTAAACTTATAAAGACGGATTAAATTTATTAATTGGTTTTTGTCCCAAAATGGTCAGAATGAATCTATTTTTACTTTAAAGGCATCCATGTATATAATTTTCAAAAAAAAAAAAAAAAAAAGAATAAAAGGAAAAGGAGTGATACTTGAACTCAAGACATTTGCATGTTTTGATGTTATGTTGATTAATTTGATCATTTAGGTGAGACAATTCGAGAACACACAATGATTGTAATTAAATGAAAATAAATAATTTGTGTTCGGGCATGTAATAATTAATATGTTGAACAACATTAGCGGTAATCTTGACAATTAACAACTTGTTTCTGAAAATAACAAAAAATGTTATTCTATATTTGATTAATCTCTTTCTTTCATTGTTATTAGTTTTTACCTTGACAGCTAAATATATCTAATAATTCCTATTTCCTATGATACTCGGACTCGGATACGAGTACGTATCCAAGTGTTAGATTTTTTATTTTCTAAAATGTAAGATAAAAGGACATGACTAAAAAGAGTCTAAATTTCGGACATGGGTATGTGAGCACGTCTTTCAAGCTTCAATTTTTTTTACTAACCCAAGACGTTATTTTGAATGGACCAAGATCAATTGTTCACAAAGAAGGAAATAAGTATTGAATAAAGGTATAAGACAAATAAAATAGAGTTTTGAAATTTAGTTTTCAATTATGGGAAGTTAGTTATTAAATGTTATATAACATGGAAAATGATGGACTTAATTGCAATTTGGACTTAGTGGAGCACTTAGTAGTACTATATGGAATCCATTGTCATTTTATACAAACAAGACCCTAGACCATCGATACAGAGAAGGAAAGAAGGAAAGAAAAGAAGAA
The DNA here is from genome assembly GCF_002742605.1 of Olea europaea var. sylvestris. NCBI lineage: Eukaryota > Viridiplantae > Streptophyta > Magnoliopsida > Lamiales > Oleaceae > Olea > Olea europaea. The sequence continues at coordinate 5,979,943 of NC_036257.1, read as the reverse complement.
AAGGGAAAGGAAAAAGAAAGTAGAAGAAGCAGGGAAAACTTAGTGCCATCGACTTTCTCTACCTTCTCGAGACTTCGCTAGGTTTATAGAGAGCAAAAATGAGAAAGAAAAGGAAAAGGGAAAAAAAGGAGAAGAAAGAAGAAACGGAAGAATAAGCAAAATGGCGAAGTGTCCGGTTGAAATTTAGAGGATCCGACATATTCCATACACATGTCGTGTCGTGTTTGACACAGGTACTCCAATCATTTCAAAGAGTCCGAGCACTAGATGTTATTTCCTAGATTTTCTTCAATCAATGTTTTATGCATGTATTTGTTGCAAAAGGTCATTTGTAATATTTTTAAAAGATGTTAATTTTTTTTTCTTTTTTGGTCAATTATTATTACTATAGGAGAAATGGACTAATTTAAATCATGTTCGGGAGTTGTTTATAAACTATTTAAATTATAAATCAATAAATATGAGAGGTGGACAAGTGGATAGTGCTTGTGAGTCTTTCGAATATGTGGATAAAAAGTGGTTTTGACTAATTATAAACAATTTATTACTTCAATTTTTGATGTATATTTGTGTTGTCAAATTACATTTGCAATTTCTGCTTCAGCCGGATACTACTAAAAGCCATCTTCATCTAATTGTTTATTTCAAATCTCATGGTTTGTTTTTCCTCTTCTCTAACGTTTTTTTTCATGTTTGATAAAGACAAGAGATAGTGGCTATGGATCATATTCCTCCCATTCATCGTCATTGTATGGAAGGTTGGTTTTCTCGGTTGTGAATTTATTACTTGGATTTAATCATTCTGAAATCTTTAAAGTATGTCTTTAACCATAATCTTACCTTGTTAAGCAGATTGCCTCCACCTTCAACTCTGGAAATGGTTGTACCTGCACATGCAGTTGGTAAAGTCATGGGCAAAGGTGGCATGAATATTGAAAATATACTTAAAGTGAGTTGTTTTACTTTCACAGAGCAATGACCAATAAATTTTGTATTTCTCTCAGTTGGCTGCATACCAGCAGGAGGTAAATCTTTTTTCGGTTGTCCAGGGCTGAAAGTCTGCTTAATTTTCAAATTAAGATTGTCCAGCATGATGGCAGACCAGACACAATTCGGTCTCTTTTCAATTGCTAATTTTGGGTGGTCTAGTTACGAAGTCTTGAATTTTATGTTTGTGAACTGTTATCCTAGATATTGACCATGTTTGGCTAAGCTTATCAGGTCTGTTGAGCCATTACTATATGATAAGTATGTTTTTACACACTTATTTGGTTCACAAACATGACTTAAACATGGATAAAATTGTTGAATTGTGGCTTAACCCTATTAAATTCATGCAATGTAGGTATTTCAATGGAAATTGTGGAATTCAAGAGAAAAGAGCCGAAGAAGGACCAAAACGCAACAAAGTGATAGTTCGAGGACCAAAGTTGCAAATATCGAAAAGTTGAGCTAAATGCAAAACGAGAGTAACAACATGCCGAGTATCAGCTTAAGGACAAAGCAAAACAATTGGAAGAAGAAAGAAGTGAAAAGGGACTGAATTGAAGACAATTGAAAGATGGAGGACTAAAGGTGCAAATACTCAAAAGATGTGCTGAATGAGTGGCATGAGATTTGATGGTGTCAATCATCAATTGGAAGATAAAATTTGTTGAAAAGATGAAGAAATCGAAGAAAGAAGTCAAGAGAAACAACAAGGAAGTTCAGGGACCAAAATGTAAGGACTGCATAATTGGGTATATCTATGCGACCGCATAGTGTAACCATCTATGCGGTCGCATAGAGGGATGCAGGGAAAAAATTGTAAATTTCAAATGACCTATGCGACCGCATAGGATCCTTCTATGCGGTCGCATAGGTGAAATTGCGGGGCGTTTCTGCTATTTCCTTTTTCGACTCCAACTCTTTTTTTAACCTAATTTGGACACGCTATATATACCCTAAAACGCGTCCAGAACAAGGGTACACGGTTTTGGGAGCAAAGAGGTACACAATAACATCAAGATCCAAGAATTAATGCAAGAAGAGGGAGGATTTCATCAATATTGAAGATTTCAAGCATCAATTATAATAGGGTGATGTCTTCTCCTTTATTCAATTTTTGTAATTTTCTTCAAAACATGATAGGTTAATTTTATATTTCATTGGGAGTCGATGAACCTTTGATTTTCTTATAAACTCCTATATTTCATGAGTTTAATATAAATTGTCTTTGGAATAAATTGTTTTGATTGAATCCATGATTTATTGGCCATTTATTATGTGATTGTGATGGTTTATTCTTTACATTCGAAAGAAGTAGAATAGACTCGATATATATAAATTGACATAGGGTCTGATAGGGGATAGAAATATACCCCTATGCTTTATGCAGTTCGGTAATTGTTCATAGAATTTCATACATTTTTGTATGTTACATCATCCATAGAAATATAGGCTGATGATATGCAGAAATAGATCTAATATATATCAAGAGAGTATATTAGATAGGCGTAGGAACATTGAATTGACAATTTTTCATTGATTAATTGGATTTGTGAAATTATGGTTTATAGAAATCAAATGGGGATTCGATATCCCAATGATTTTATTTCTACTTATTTCTAAAATTTCATTTACAACATTGCATATTTACATTTTAATTGAGTTGTTGAGTCATTTAATAAGGGAAATTTCGAAATTAGTGTTTTCTTCAAAATTAGGGTTTCAAATTGGAGGTTTCTTCCAAAATTAGGGCTTTTCACATTTAAACCAAATTTTCATTCAATTAAGATTTTATTTCAACTTATTTCTACAATTTCATTTACAACATTGCATATTTACATTTTAATTGAGTTGTTGAGTCATTTAATTAGAGAAATTTCGAAATTAGGATTTTCTTCAAAATTAGGGTTTCAAATTGGAGGTTTCTTCCAAAATTAGGGCTTTTCACATTTAAACCAAATTTTCATTCAATTAGATTCGGTTAAGATCACATTAGTCTAATTAGAGCTAATTCAATCCTCGTGGGAACGATACTTGGACTCATAGTCCATTTTACTACTTGTTAACGAACCGTACACTTGCGGTGGGTTTTAAAATCGAAACAAATAAATACGTGAACACTATAGAATTGCATCAATTGGCAGGCTAGGACATACATAAGCTGTTCCCTTGAAATTCCTGGAACTACTCTTGGAGCAAATTCTCTCCCCAGCTGGGAAGGGGATGTTTGGGGTTGTAGGGGCGAGAGGGAGTATGTATATGCTGTCACATTAGGCTTTCTGGATTATTGTGTTTTGTGCATGAGTATCACATTGCACTTTGAACTTACATTCTCAAATGCACACATTCTCTTCCAGATATCAGGTGCAGCACTAGAGAATTCAGATTCCAAATCCTTCTGAGGTGATCGTGTGGCTTTAATATTGGGCACGCTGGAACAGAAGCGTGCAGCTGAAAACTTGATTCAAGCATTCATAATGGCTACTTAAATTATGAAGATACTTTGGTCCACTTATATTTGAAAACTGTGGTTCAGTTGGTTCTTCCATCAATCGTTTATCCTCTATTTTATTTCATAGGCTTCTGCTGGACTCAGTTTTCTTCTGTTGGGAATCTTATGAAGATGCTTGAAGTTTAATAGCATGTTCTGTTTTCAAGCCATATAGGTTCTACCAGTGTTGCCTGATAAATTCGATTCATCCATGGTAGATGTTGATAGGATGTTTGTCGAGCCTTTGTGCATCTTACTTCTGATATGCTTTTCTGGTGAATTTGATGTTGAGTTGATTGTTAAACTCATAATACATGGATCCTTCAGTTAGTTCCTATTCCTTCCTCTCAGCTTCTTCTCCTGTCTTTTGATATATATGTGATTGATCCAGGTCTCTTCCTCGCATGCCGTCTGTGCTGTTCATATGTATAGATGTAAGTGCTAAACGACCCTCTCCTGTTGAAATGCAGGTTCTATGAAGCATTATCTCGTCCCAATCTGAATACTCTTGCTTGATTGGTACAAGTGTCTAATGCTTGCTTGAGCCATGAGACTGCAATTTCTGATAATTCGTAATTTTCAGTGTACGCTTACCAATTTACTCTTCCACAAATACTACTAAATCATACCCTTTGGGTTCCATTAATGTGACAATGTGACTTCATATAGAATCAGGTACGTTCACCGCCATCCTCATTTTCCTCTGGTCTGTCTCAGCCTATGTTTGGCTTATAAACTGTTTTTTTAACACCAAGTCACTCTTTTCCACACATTTCGAGGTACTCACAAGTAATACTTACATATTCATCACTCATTTTTATCTATTTATAATTTATACTGTATATATACATTTTCAAACATGTTTTCAAATATTTCTTTTGTTTTACTTCAGCAAGATATAAATGACTACAGTTCATTTCTTATGCTCGTGCAATTAGTGGATAAAGTTTAGAAAATTATATCTCAACATCCAATTAACTTCCTTTCCCCAACTGGTGTTCAAAAGGGCTAAGTCAGGTGCTGGTGTGTTCTGCATATGTTGGGTGAGCGAAAAGCCTCAAATAAACCATTAAAATTATTTAAAAATCTATAAGAATGCAAAATTATGCTCATAACAAACCATAAACCGTTTAATGTATGTTTACTAGGTGATTAAGTTAAATTTTAAGTGATTATAAGTTGTGGATCCTGTAAAATGTATGAATAAAGTATGTTGGCCATTAATGATTAAAATATAACCAATCATAAGTGCATTTAGATAATCCATAATAAAACATTTCAACAAAATTGAAAGTTTGATTTGTAACCAGAATCTAGAAAATAGGTCAACGAACTAGCAAGTGATAAATCGATAAAGTATCAACCAGTAATCCCATAACAAGATTGATTAATAATCCTCTACTAGAACAAAGGGGAAAAAAAAGTCATATCATCATTTACTAATTACAAGTAAGATCTTCAAGAAGAATTCCATTACATTATTTAATAATAAGTAGTTCACATATCAGAAATATTAAATTATTTACTTGTTAAATTAGGTCACATTGTTAAATATTTAGTCCATTTGCATTATTTTCAAAATATATTTTTCTTTCTTCTTTTCAACCACACATTCTTTAATAAGATAATATTATACGCAAACCTAAAATTTTTCTTATTTTTTAACCACACATTCTCAATTAATGTACTATTTCAAAATGCATTTTTACAATAAAATAGGACTTAAACAGGCTCTAAATTTGATTATGTTCTCAATTATAAAATAAAATTCAAATAAATTGGTAGAAAAAATACTAAAATAGTAATCACCAGTTCATTAAAATTTCAAAATTACTTAAATGAGAAAAATACCAATTTAGTATTTCAAAAGTAACTTTAATTTTAGCATATTTTAAATATACAAAACTACAAAGTAAAGCTTGTTGCCAATAAATTTGGACCAATACGTAACTCCTTTTTGCAATCCTTTTGGTTCATTACTAGATCCGGACCTACTTAGCCTATGTTTGGCTCATGTTTATAAATTCTTGAGCAACTTTTATCCTTACATTTTTGAGTACTATCTACTTATCCATCACTTATTTTTATTTATTTTTATTTAAGTAGCTTATAGCTTTCCAAACATGCTTTAAATAAAACCATTAGATTCCAAAATACTTTCACAAAATTCTATTTTCACATTTAACAATTTTCTATTCTCATCAAATAATGTACAGTAAGGGAACTCATCTTGAATATGTCATGAGCTCATCCATGACTCAGGTGAAAAGATGAGATATCACAACTTTGGTGCAAGCCTATAGTAATAGGGAATTCTCTACTACCATAACCACAATATCTCATGGTCATGATCAGGCGCGGAGCCAGCACCCGGCGAGGGGGCGCGGCCACGCGTGTTGGCTCCGCTGGAATCTGCAAAGCCACCGGGTAACGAGTTGCAGTCTTGCGCCATTGGAGAAGAAGGAAGATGAAGACTGAAGGCAAGGCACCGTCGGGTTTTTTTTTTTTGGTTGGGTTTGGGCTTCAGTATATTAAATTTTGGGCCTATTGTTATTTAATTTATTTAGCCCAAATGAATTTAGCCTTGAACCCGTTACCCATAACCCATTTCATTTGGCCTGCCATTTCCTTCGCATTTTCAATCCCCAACAGAAGACGAGAGGCAGCAACAAGAATTGTGAATTTCCCCAAATTGCCAAACCCTTTTCCTCAATCTCACTTCTTCTTGCTCCAAACTCACACCACAGACTTCAGGCATCAAACTTTCGGACCGGTGAGTGGTGACTCCTTTCCCTCTTTATTATTATTATTTTTTTGGGGTTTTGGTGTTGACGTGTTGTTCTATTTTTAGGCTTTTAACATATTGTCGATGCATTATTTAAAATTAAATCTATTTTATTGTTCTATCTTTCCACTTGTATTTAAAATTAACTAAGCAGCATAAAGGTGTTATGATAATTCATAATTTTATTTTTGTTTAAAGATATATGTTTCTCTAACATATTTGGCAAAAAAACAAAAAAAAAGTTATTTTTTTATAAACCTTAGGATTTACAAATTATGTGAATCAAAATGCAAATAACTATGAGTCTCACAACTTACAAGTTAATTAAGTTAGAAAACAATTAATTTATTTGACTATGGCTGTCCGTTTTGTTCAATGTCATTAGAAGATTTCTGTTTTACAGGGGGTAAAGTTCTGGGCTTAGCTTTCGTGGTAGTTGCTGAACAAACACTAGAAGTGATGCTCACTTTGGTTATTTAGACTTAGACATGAACTTCCTGTTTAAGTTGTATGTTCACAGTCTAGTATTGACTATTGAGCACTGAACTAAGCAAAAATAAAGGGACAAAAGTTGAAAACAAAAGTGACACTCAGAATTAGAATTACCTTCTCATAACAGGTCAACTGTGTCTTCTAGCACCCTTCAAACTTGTGGAAAAATATATTTGGAGTCATTAGACAACAATTTAATGGAATTGGATCTTTGTGATAATGTATTAGTGAAACATAAAGAATTTCTCCAGACTGAGGCTATAAATGGAACAAAAACATGAAATTAAATGTACAGTCAGTCTGGTTCCAGTAAGAAACTTGTTGACATTAGGTTTCAATCCCCGTGTTTGATGATTAGTAATTTATGTAAATTTATGTTTATGAAATTGTATTTGCGAATTGTGATTTATGATGAGTAATTTATGATTTGATGAGGGAATAGGATATTAGGAATGATTATTGATTTGAGAATTTACGTTTAGGATGACATTTTGCAGATTATAGAACATTTTTTCAACAAAAAGGAAAGTCCATACCCAATTCTTCTACTTCTAGTTGTGCATCTAGTCCCGTCACTGATTCTAGTCGAGCATAAGAGTTATTGAATAACACAAAGAAGTCTCGGGCTTAATTTAATGTGGATGATCTTGTATCTGATCCAGGGATACGCCCCCTATCGAATTATATGATCCTAATATTAGAGATGTTGTTAGGATGGCATATTTGGAGAAGGTTCATTGCCAACCATATGAACATGATTTTGCAAGAAGACTGATGGGGAATGGTAATAGATGTTTTCGAAAAGAATGGTTCTCTGAATTTCATTAGTTGGAATATAGTATAGAAAAGGATACGGCTAGGGTTGTCAATGGATTGGATTTTGATCCAAGTCCAATCCGAATCCGATGAAATTAACGGGAGATGGATTTAAGGTTTCAATTCGATAATCCGATTAAGATACGAATTCGATAATCCGTTAACTAAATGGAGCAAATATGGATTTATGTCGATCCGATCCGATTTATTATAATAATATTATATATATTATATATTATATCATAATTTATTAAACATAATTTTTTCCATTTTAAAACTTATATTATGCTTTACGCATAATTTTCAAATAATAAATAATATTAGATAATAGTATAATATTTTTACTTGAAATATTCAAAAAGGTTTAATTTTTTATTAATTAAAATAAGATAAATAACTATAGTAATTTGTTTTATAACATCAAAAACTAATAATTAATATGTCCAAAAATAATTTACTTTGTTAAAATTGATATTGTTTTTTATTTTAATTTTGTTAAGGCTATGATTTTTAGTGAAAATAATAAAATAAACTAGTAAATACTTAGAATTGACAATTAAGTAGTATTCCACATTGAAAGACCACTAAAAAATTAGAAGAGAAGTACCATTTAAAAATGTAGTATCCCACATAGGAAGATTATTAAAACATTCCAAGAAAAATCTTCTTTAAAAGGAACTAAAGAAGCATCACTTGGATAAAAAATTGATTTGGGCCTTTTAGTATATTAGGTGAGCCCATCAAGACAGTTAAAATATTTTTTTTTGGAAAAAAATGGTGAAAAAAACTCCGATCGGATATCTGATAACATAGCAAATCGGATATAGATTTAACAATCAAATATCCGTTGGATTATCAGATCGAATCGGATTGGATAATTTTTTTTAACTGATCGGATCGGATTTGGACAGATCTGCTCCATATCCGATCCATTGACAACCCTAGATGCAGCGTATTGTTTGCATTGCTATCTATTCAAACCTGATAGAGGGGGTCAAGGAGGTGGACATATATTTACTAAGACCGGCTTTAGGGATTGGAAGCACAAAAAGACATTGAAAGATCATGTCGATCTCTTTGATAGTTCTCATAATCAAGTTTTTGCAAAGTGCACCAACTTGATGAATTAAAAGCAAAGTATCTCTTACGTTATTTCTAGCCAAAGTAGTAGTCAACAACAAAGTTATAGGATCAGGTTGACTGCGGTGCTAGATTGTACTAGACTCATCTTGATGCAAGGATTGTCATTTCGTGGTCATGATGAATCGAAAGAGTCTCTTAATAGAGGAAATCTAATAGAGTTATTGAACTGGTATGCAGCTTGTTGTAAGGAAATTAATGAAGTATTATTTAGTAATGCTCCTGAAAATGATCAAATGACTTCACCAACCATCAAAAAGGATTTGATTAATTATTGTGCCGTAGAGACGACAAGGACTATTATCAATTGGATTGGTGATTCTTCATTTTCAATTTTAGTTGATGAGGCTCGTGATAATTCTGTGAAAGAACAAATGATAGTTGTTTTAAGGTTTGATGATAAAAGTGGGCGAGTGAAGGAGTGTTTTTTAGGTATGTCCCATGTCACTGATACTTGTGCCCAATCACTGAAGGATGCCATTGATGCAATGTTTTCTACACATGGGTTTAGTATATCTAGTCTGAGAGGTCAAGGCTATGATGGAGCAAGTAATATGTCAGGTGAGTTCAATGGGTTGAAAGCTTTAATTCTTAGAGAGAACCCACATGCTATGTATATTCATTGCTTCGCTCACCAGCCTCAGTTGGCAATTGTATATGTGACACGTAGGAATTGTATGGTTGGTGATTTTTTGGACGTACTTGCTATTATTGTGAATTTGGTTGGTGCATCATGTAAGCATGTAGATGCTCTTCGAACAAGTTATCAAGCTAATATTCTAGAGAAGCTTAATACTGGGGAGCTTACTGGTGGAAGTGGTTAGTTTCAAGAAATGAGTTTGGCACGCCCAGGTGATACTAGGTGGGGCTCACATTTATTGACAGTTACTCATTTCATTAATATGTTTAATTTTATTATAGATGTTCTTGAGAATATATCAGAAGATGGCGTACGTTCAGATAAAAAATCTTCAACCTTAAGACAGATGAACAATATGCAAGATTTTGAGTTTATGTTCAGTCTTCACTTTATGTTTGAAATTCTTGCAATTACAGACGACCTTTCACAAACCTTACAGAAAAAGGATCACGATATTCAGAATGCTATGAGGTTATTGAATTTGTGTAAGTGTGCATTGCAGAACTTGAGAGAGAATGGTTGGGATACTTTGTTCAGTAGGGTGATTGAGTTTTGTGTTGATAGACATATTTTAGTGCCTAATATGGAAGATATTGTAGTAGTGAAAGGTCGACCTAGGCGTGTAGCTCAGCAGGTGACTTATTTTCATCGCTTTTATGTTGATTTGTATTGTCATGTGATAGACTCAATCTTGCAAAAGTTGAATGATCGATTTTCAAAAACAACTATTGAGCTCTTTACTTGCATTTCATGTTTAAGTCCAAGAGATTCATTTGCAGCTTTTGATAAGGATAAGTTGTTACGTCTTGCTCAGTTTTATCCTTTGGACTTCAATAGTGAAGAACTTTTATTACTTAGATCTCAACTTGATAAGTTTCTTGTGCTTGTGAGAATGGACGAAACTTTCTTTAATCTCAATAGTATATCCTGTGTAGCTCAGAAGTTGATTGAAACTAGAAGTTCCTGTTATTTTCCATTGGTTTATAGGCTGCTCACCTTGGTTTTGATATTACCTGTGGCAACTACAAGTGTTGAAAGGGTATTTTCTGCTATGAATCTAATCAAGAGTGATTTGCGCAACAAAATTGGAGATGACTGGTTGAATGACAATTTGGTGGTTTACGTGGAGAAAGCTATTTTTAAAAAACTTGAGAATGAGGAAATATTGCAACGTTTTCAAATCATGAGATCTTGTAGAATACAGTTGTCTAAGTTTACAGTTACAGAGTAACTGAGTAAGGCTGTATCGTATATATTTTTTTACTATTTTGGGTTGTATCGAAATATATTTTCATATGTATACGATTTTGACGTTTTAGTTCATTTACATATATATTGAATAACTTTTAATATTATGTAACCAAATTTTAATAAACGATCGGACTATTACGATCGTCGGTCAACGGTCAATCCGCCCTAGCTGGTCTTGGATCCTGGATTCGCCGCTGGTCATGATTGCAACAATACTAGTCCATTTCTGACCAAATAAAAACGTCATAACGGCTTTTGCACTTGATTCCATATTCTAAGTCTGCCGGCAAGTAATTGTGTTTCCAAACATGTAATTACTTACAACTGACATAAATGTACATATTGAAAAAAGTACTGCTTCTTTACAAAGTTGGACATTTCTTTTTTGTTGCTTCTAATAGGAAGGATAAACTTCCTTCTCTTATCATTGGACGTTTCTTCTTATGAAAAAGCTTCACTTTTAGAAAAATGGGTGACAGAGGCTTTGACCTCCTCTCACAAATTCGAACCTTGACTGATTAAACAATTGGGAGGAAAAAGTGGCCCCACCCCCTAATGTGAGGGTCCGTCAAGGCCTCTGTCACACTTTTTCTGGCAGAGGAGCTTGGTCCTTCTTCTTTTTGGAAGGTTTGTGTCTTTGACAATATCCTCAGCTATTCTTCAGCACAATTATGACAATTTATATACTATGTATGCTCCATTTTTTTCTTTCTTTTTTACACGCGAGACTAGCAATAAAATTATCTTTCTCTTGTATGTTAATTTTCCCAAAAGATACGAATATCTGGTTATTTTTGTCTAATGAATTTACGGGTCTAAATAAATTTTAGACTACGCCTTTTAATATATCTGCTGGGGAATGACTGTTTTGTGGCATTATTAGAAGCACATTTTCATAACCTTGCATGTTTTCTCATCATTGTGTATATTTATTGTGTGCATATATGTAAACTTACAAAAATGTAAACAAAGCTTTTGTTGGAATGCGGAAGTGGAATTATACAGAAATTAAAAATTTCTTTAATTCAAAAACAAGATCGTTTAAATGTTCACGTGTATGTTATATATCATACAAAAAATAAAGGATTCAAATTTTTACAAAAATTCGATTATCAATTCTTGAATTCTGAACCACAAACTTCCAACTTTCTGAATCACGAACTTTCAATTTTTTAATTCTAAATACTTGATGCTTCAAATCTCCAAATCTTCTATGATATTATCTAAAGTTAAGACTACACTGGTGGGTGAGCACCTTCTTTTAATTAAGCACTTGTTTGATCCCCACTCTATCTAAAATATATTTTTTTTCTCTTATATTCAACAACACATTCTTTAATAAAATAATATTAAACGCAAATACAAAAATTTTCCTTATTTTTTAATCACCTATTCCCCATAAAATCACTATTCTAAAATACATTTTTTGAGAATAATGGGGCTCAAACATGCCCAAAATTAATAAATCATTTCTTGAACTGGACAATTGAAAATTTAAGAAAAGTAATTTTTTTCTCTCTCTCCAAAATTTAAACGACATGGAATTATGTATTATGAACGTTGTACAATTTCATAGGATGTTTAGGATCCATTTTATCTCTATTTATAGAGATAGAAGAGTTACAATACGTATACAATAATAATCTCATATTCAAATAGGAGTTCTAATTAAAATCATAGTGGGAGTTTTAATATAAGTCCAAATTCAATTAGTTTACATTTAATTACATGTGTAATCCTAGAACTCCAATTACAATTATAATTAAGTTTACAACTTTCATAGTAATTACAATCAAGTAAACTTTTTTATTATAATTACAATTAAGCCAAAAACTATTATAATTACTGTAATTAAGTTCCAATACTTTATGGAGTTATCATAGAGACTTAATCGGATATATATTATCCAAGCTCCAATAATTAGATTATGTCTAGTTGACCCTAGACCATCCAATCTAATAATTAGTTTTTTGCTTTTTCCGCTAAAGGGAAAAGACTGAACTCTCGGAATATATAAAATCACAGAAGTCAATAAATTTGTAATACTTTCCTTTAACTTGTCGTATATGTATTTTATCCCCGTCTGAGATCTAATAACTAGGTACGAGCATAAATGACCGTTTTGCCCCTCTAATTATTCTCACTAACTTAAACTTCATTTTCTTCAACGGTCCTGTGAACTAATCACAAATATCGAAGTTTAGCCGTTGCTAAATACTGAGCTCAGATTTTAACCGTTTAAAAGAAAATACTTAAGTAGTCAATCTACCTATTTTCCAGGATGACTATTCCCAACACAAATTCATATTGTCCACTCCGCTCATTCTCAAGTTCACAACTCATCGAGATATTTGACCAATTAAATTGATCTCACCCATTGATGAATCGGTACAATTTTGACTACATTGATATGTTTCAGTTTAAATTATAAGTAAAATGACATATATATCGTTTTAGTTTATATATAAAACGATTATCATATTGTATCTGCTAAAAACGACGATTCGATTGCGTATGATCACCCAAGATGCATCCGACATATGTATGATGATTGAAAGAGGGCATCAAGTAGGTTGATGCACTTGAATGGCTCAAAAAGAGTGAATGAAGATACATTCTTTTCATCAAAACAACTCAAGGGTGATAGATAACAATGCAAACACAAATATTCCCACCGTTTCTTCTGAGTGAGATTGAACTTCTCAAGATATTTTCTAACAAAGTTTTTTTTATAGCCCACTATTGGCCAAACCACCTGGGGCACAGTTTCTCTGGCCCTTTCCTAATCGGGGCTAAAATTACGAAAATGAATGAACAGCTTGGAGCTTGTATGAGAGTTGGTTTGTGGGCGTTCCACCACTGTTTTTGCAATTTGTAGGGACCCGAAAAGCCAATAGGGCTTGATGACCTATTTTTGTCGTCCTACGTACGACGAACGTATGTCGGTATGTCAAGTGGCTATGAATGGTCAAATTGTAGTTTTTAAACATAACAATATAATTGTTGTTGTATATGAGAAGACACGGCATCAATGTTGTTGTAGTTATTATTTAAACTATAATGATTTCGAATTCGTCAAATTTGTAATGAAACGATATGGATGTCGTTAAGTTATTACATAAGTTTGATACTATGACATAAACTATGTCATTTTAGTTAAGATTTTAACTAAAATGAGTTCAAACTCGTCAAATTTGTATTGAAACGATATGAATGCTGTTATGTTATTTTGTGGGTTTGACACTACAGAGACATAATTGGCGTTTTATATGAGAAGAAATGAGTTTGATGTCGTTTTAGTTACAATTTTCACTTAAACGAGTTCAAACTCGTTAAATTTGTAATGAAACGACATGGATGTCATTACGTTAATTCATGAGTTTGATACTACAATGACAATTGTTGTTGTATACTTAGAGGTACTAAGAATAACTAATTACAGCAGGTTTGCACCTTAGCATATACTAGATGCACACCTTGTTTGAAGAACAACTCGATGTCGTTATGTATAGCCATAACGACTTCTATATCATTACAAAAATTAGTGAAGTAGTTTGTATTTCATACTAAAACGATATCTAAATCATTTTTTGTTACAGGAATTATTTCAATATCGTTATATTAATCAGTGTATTTTTTGTACTGGAACGACGTCTATATCGTTTTGTGCTTCTGGAACGATTTCAATGTGATTATTAGAATGAGTGCATTTTTGTACTAAAACGACACTAATACTTAGTCACATGAACGAAATGTATATCATTATAGATTGAATATGTACAATATCAACAACCTGAAAGTTATAAAAAGCTACAAAAATAAGTATATTTAAATTATATTCAATATCCAGAATCATTACAGTTGCATGCACTAGCTAGTAGCTAGGCAACATCATAAAAATATCAACATCATGAAATTAGCAACTACTCCAGCAAAAAGAGATCCGAAGTAGCTCTCGTGAAGTTTATTTTTGTAATGTTTATCAAGTTTCTTATAAACATCTTACTACTTGCAATCGTCATTTTGTTGTGATTGTGGCGTCAACTTAAATCTTTTCCATAACATTGCAAATTATAAAATATGTACAAATATTAAAACAACTTATGGCAGTAAACACAATTCAATTCCTCATATATATATATGTAAAAACCAATACACATGATTCATAAGAAGCAACATGTTTTCAAACTTAACCAATAAAAATCCAATAAGAATTATTATTTGACAATCAAATGCATTTCCTGTGAACTACATTTGAAAATACAAAAAAATTACGTTGATATTCCTAAATGTGAGCTTGGAGTTGGCTTGAAAATAAAAAAGACAGATTTCTAACTCAACCCCTATCGAAGAGATCATTCCCTTTAAAAATTTCCACAATCGTCGACCTCAGTGAAAGAAGGAGAAGAGATGACTAAAAAAACTAAACAATTGAGTAAATAAAATTCAATTCCTCAATTTCAGAGAACAAAAATCAAGTATCATCTCACTAGAAACTGAAAAAAAAAATTATATGAAAACCCAACACACATGGTTTAGAAGAAACAACAAATTTTCAAACTCAACTAATAAAAACCAAATAAAAATTACTATTTGACGATCGAATCCATTTTCAGTGAACTATATTTGAAAATACGGAAAACTTACATTGATTTTCCTAAATGTGAGCTTGTAGTTGGTTTGAAAATAAAGATAGGTTTTGAACTCAACTCCCTACCAAATACGACGTTCCCTTTAAAACTTTAAACAATCATTGACAATGAGAAGAGATGGCTAAAAAAACTATACAACTATATAATAATAAAAATTAAGAAATTAGGTAGTTAGCACCGATCAAATCCTAATCCTAATTAGGAAAATGCCACTAATATGAGTTCTACCAAAAGTGATATGCCATATCACACAGAGGTAAATCAAATAAATTGGAACGTAGAACGACAATTTAAGTAAGTGCATATGAATTAAAAATGAATGAAGCTAAAAAAGAAGCTGAACTTAAAATTATTAATATAATTTTTGATTTTCATCCATGGAAATGGATAGCAATAATTGACAGTAGAAAAATCACAATAATTTTATTAAAAAAGAACAATAAAGGATGCCTTCCACGTGTAATTCAAATTGAAGGCTGGTTAATAGGCATTGAATGAATGCCTTTTAAAGCATCGAGAAACCTTTCACAACTAAAGCATGGGTTTGAAAACACTTGAAACAATTTATAACGATATACAGAAAATGATAAGATAGGAAGTTGGGGAAAATTAGTAAACTTTTTGATAATATGATTAAAATGTCAAAAATCTATTATTTAATAGGTTTTCCATTAACACAAGTGCATGCTAAGGGCCCGTTTGGTGGGGATTTTGAGAATTGATTTTTTGCCCGTTAGAAGAAAAGTGGGGTCCACATGTGAGAGAAGAAGTCAAAAATTACGGCTTGAATAGTAAAATAACGGTCAAAAAATCAATTTTTTGGGGCAAAAAATCCCTACCAAACGGGGCCTAAATATGAGATATACTTGTCAGTTTTACCGATAGATGCAGACAAGGACATGATGATAGAGAACAGGGTTAATTCAATTGCACATTTTTATGGTTATTCCTTTAACAAGACTGCTCGCTCATGCTCTATGCTTGATTTGCCAAAAAATGCATAACAACAAAGATTCAAAATGCCCTGGTTTGGAAAGAATCACCTTTTTTTTTTTTTTTTTTTTTGTATTAAAATGTAATGCTTATTGAAAATACTAGCATTGTTCTGACTTGACTCACCTAAGAACCATGATTGATTAGTAAGGAAAAATGTTCAACTCTAAGTAATACACATTGATGCTTGACACAATGGATATAACCCCCTACTTCCACTAATTGTGCCGTTAACCCAATAATGTCTCAATTTTCAAATTGAGTTTGAACTTAGAAAGGAATATAGCAATGCATTATATGAATTTTAAAAACACATATCACTAAGATTGCATCACCCAAAGTGTTAGTAGACAAGATTTGTTTGTCTCGTTGCCGAATAGGCACAAAAAAAATTAATTTTTAGACTGCCATAGAATATTAAATAAAAGGTTACCAACTCGAAAAGATTAAGGAGGCCATTACTTTACCGGATAATTAGCACAAAACGTCCTTACTTTTCAATGTTATTGTACAAATGTTCTTACCTTTCATTTTGTTTTTTTTGGCATTTTACCCTTACTTTTACTTATAATTGTAGAAATGATAAGTTTGATCAAAATTTTCATGTAAAATGACAAATATACCCCATATTTAAATAAAACAATAAAAGAAAAGAAAAGTTAAAGAATAAAATTGCAATCATACTCCCAAACTTTTTTAAAAAGTACAAATGAGTCCAAATAAATTATTAAAAGAGTAATTAGTACAAAACATTTATACTTTTCATTATTATTATGTAAAACGTCCATACATTTTATTTTTATATTTAATTGCAAAAATCATTATTTTCATCAATTTTCCCATTAAAAACTTTAAAATAACAAATTTACCCTCATCTTTAAATAAAGAAAATAAAAATGAAGAACAAATTGCAACTATATTTTCAAAATTATCGAAAAAGTACAAATAAATAATTTAAAAAGAAAGTGATTTTTATTTTTTAATTATTTATTTGAAATTTATTTGTACTTTTTTTTATAAAAAATTGGGAGTGTAGTTACAATTTGTTCTTTATTTTTCTTTTCTTTGTTTTTGTTTATTTAAATAGGGGGTATATTTGTTATTTTATAACTTTTAGTTGAGAAAATGGATGAAAATAACAATTTTATAATGAAATATGAAATAAGAGTGAAAATGTCAAAAAATGAAAGGTAGAGATGTTTTGCACAATAATAATGAAAGGTAGGGAATGTTTTGTACTAATTACCCTTTAAATAATTTATTTGTAATCATTTGCACTTTTTAAAAAGTTTGGGAGTATGATTGTAATTTATTTTTTAACTTTTCTTTTCTTTTTATTGTTTTATTTACATAGGGGACATATTTAATAGTTTATATGAGAAATTTGATGAAAGTGATGATATCCGCAATAAAAGATGAAAGTAAGGGTAAAAGTGCAAAAAAATAAAATAAAAATGAAAGGTAGTGAAGTGTTAAATAATAACATTGAAAGGTAAAAACGTTTTGTGCTAATTACTCTTACGTTACCAAAAATCAATGCTGGATATTCAGCAAATCTGAAGGAGAAGAGTTGGATATTCAAAGGAGAAAATGTTTTTTTTTTTTTTTTTAATTCCAAAGAAAAGGGTTTCACGTGAATGAAAGAAAGAAAAATTCCTAATTCTTTCTTCAATTTTTAGTTTACAAGATAAGGGTAAATGGGTCTTTTGACATTTTAAATAATTAAAATTCCTTTTATTTTGTTAATTTTAGTCAAAGGCTTGTTAGACAAAATGTGTATGAAGAATGGCCTTTTCAACTCATTTCCCTTATGTTATAAATTTATCATTATTTTCGAAAAATACATTTTCAAATATATAAAACCATTTTTTTTTCTTTTAGTGTATTGCAAAGCTAAAAACAGCAAACCAAATACACCTTTAATATCTCAAACCTTTCGTACGGTATTCAGTGCTTGTAATTTATGCTAGACTGTAAATTTGTAACTAAAATTTTTAGGTAAGCTTGCTTAAGGTCTATGTATACACTGTTTAAATTATAAATATATATAATTGAATGATAGATAAGTGAATAATATTTGTTAGTCGCACCAAATATATAAATAAAAATAATTTGACTATTTATAAACATTGGCCTAAGGTTGGCAACGATTCGGCTTGGGGTCGATTCTATCACCAAGCTACCAATTTTTTTGCCATACTATAAAGGCACCGTAACCACATAAGTCAGTTCATATTTCCGTTCAGCTCGATTTGGACATTAAATAACCATGAACAAGGGCAAATCTAGGACTTTGACTCAGTTAGGATGGTTGTTGACCGTCAACAGTCAACGTCCGTATATTGATGTTAGTTATTAATATCAAATTAATAATTTTAAAAATTATTCTATCTATATGTAAATACACTGAAACGTAAAAATCGTATATTTATATCAAATTACAGTACAGTACAATCCAAAATAATATAAAATAAATGATACATGGATCTCTTTGTGTTATCAATGTTTAATAAATTGTTTGCTCTACTAGAGATAGTTATGGGATTAGATGCATCATTACAAGAACTAGGTTGGGATATCGATAAAAAAATAATTCCACAATCTATATTGGAATTAAAATTAATTTTAAAATATAATTAAAGTTTCAATTTTCAATTCCCCATACCAATTTATCACAAATTATAAATTCCTCAATTTCTCATCTTCAATTTTCACAAATCACATTTCACAATACTCAAATTAATTTTTAATATCACAATTCACAGTTGATATACTCTCAAATTCTCATATAACATAAAAAAAAAAAAAAAAAAAAAAAACACAATACTAAGTCAATTTAGCAAATAATATCCTAAATGAAAATGCAAACAATATCCCAATTTTTAAATGCAAAATTCGAATTTAATAAACAATATAATCAACATAACAATACTAAACAATATCCTTGTCTCTTAATCCTTATGCATTGAACTTGATTCCTATTCAATAACTCAAAATTTCCAACCTAAATTCATATTTAATCTTTATTTATAGAAAGAATAATGGAAGTCTAATTGCCAAATTATTTTTTTTAACGGGTACTTATAAAAAAATAAATTAATTAACAGATAATTGGTTCAGGGTGGATTGACGCGTAAATACCATACCCATCCCGTCCCGAACCAGGTCATTAATACCATACCCACCCCATTGCGCTATTAGTTCGATTTTTTTCATCCAGTTCGATTCGATTAACCGCGATTTTCAATTTTGACGACTTGAATTGCCATCCCTACATTGGCCAAACATGCACTATAATTGTGAGTTTTAATTGACAAAAGTCCACCATAAACATTGGCCTAACATGCACTATATATAGACATTGGCCTAACATGCACTATTTGCATATTAATATTCTAGCATTGTTACTTGGAGTCAACAACTACTATTTTACTTTGCTTTCTACCTAAATAATTTTTGATATGTCATCAATTATTAATATGTCATTTCAAATTTACTTTAACTAACTTTACCACTAACCTATTAAATTAACGACGTATCAAAAATTAATTAGAAGAACAGTAAAATGGACAATAGATCTTGACTAGGTTACTTGCACCTTGTGATCATCCCACATGTAGTGCCTTGTAAAAGGTATGCATTTTTTTCTAAATAATCTTTTTTATTTGTAGTTCATGTGTGACCTAATTTACATAAAAAAATAAAAATTCATTAATCAAAATATATGCAGATTTGATTATGGCCATGTTCAGTAGTGATTATGAGAATTGATTTTTTGAACGTTAGGGAGAATAGCAGGGGCCACCTGTGAGTGAAAAAATCAAATATAAAGATTGAAATAATAAAATAACGATCAAAAAATTAATTTTTTGAGTTGAAAAAACACTATCAAACGGGCTATAAAATACGGTTGGCAAGGGAGAACCGAATTTGAAATTAGTACTTGTCATCCATCACATGATTAGATATGGGTTGTAACCATATGATGTATCTGCCAGACTGGCAATCGTTTAGAATCCAACGTGAATATCTGCTGGCGATTCCCTCATAATATTTTTGAATTGTAACCACAAATATTATTTTAAAAACATATATATCCAATCAAGAATCGTGAGATGATTAACAGCACTTTTGAAATTTGAATACAACACAGTGGTGCTGTACTGGGTTTAGGGTTCTTTTGTTGGTGGTGGGTTGATCTTCAGAGTGAGAGTACTTACTGAAATTAACAGATCTCACCAGCATTATACTGGGTTAGTGTCATTTCGATCTTGCTTGTGTATTGAGAATTAGATCTGTAATCTGTACCCGGAAATTTTTTGTATTTTTTGGGCATTTATGTCTGCATTTGCAATTTAGTACCATTGTGTTGTGATTTAGATGGCCGGCAATTATATGGGTCATTCTTAATTTCTTCAATGATTTTTTAGAGAAATACTTGAAATTGAACCACAAGTTTATTTGTTTTATCATGTTGAACTAGAAGATTCTCAAGAATCTGGTTTTCTTTGGGTATTATTGTCGAAAAGAATGCCATTTGGGTTCTTTTAATGATTCTTATGCAAAAACCAAATGTGCTTTCATTGAGCATTATCTGATTACGATGATTTCAAGGGTTTCACTAGTAAATGGCTTAAGTTTTTTTTATCGAGATGATTGTTCTAATACAATGCTTTTTAAAATGATTCAATGCTTTAGACTACACAATAAAGCATTGGGTAATTGCCATTCTGTTCTCTCTTATATTTTCTTTCTCTTCTATTGGATGTCAACTGAGTCCAGTAAATATGTCATAATCTTTTCTTAGCATCTGTTTCAGTTTGAATGGATTGCAGATGAGACCATCTCTTCTTCTCCTCTAATTTTTTCTGGGCAGCATTTTATGTCTCGCACCTCTAGACTTTCAATAGCAAAGCATATAAATTTTTATACATCCCAACTAAATTGTGAAAGTGATCAGAAGTCGGTGATGATAGGAAAGATTAAGTGATACAGTGTAGCATTTCTTTTATTGGTAGTACATTCAATACTTGAGGAATAAACTAAAAATTCAGTGATTTAATTATTGTAGCCCTTTTCAATTGCGTTTTACTTTTGGACCCAATTTCAAGTTACACAACCTTGTTTCTGTTTTCTCATGGTGTCTCTGTGATTGGTCTTTGCATTTAAACTATAGCATATCCGGTCAATCTAAATCCCATAATGTTTAGTTGCGTTCATCTATCCACTATCCACAATTATATAATGTTTGAACCTTCGAATTGATTTACGTTACTGACAAAATTTCTATAATGAAAGAAAATACATATTTTGCCAATAAAAAGAAATTTAAACCACTTCAGTTACATATGATTCCACAACATTTGATTTTGAATGACCCTCATAGATTTGATCTGTAACCCATTTCTAGTTTATTTGTGCCTGTCTTTATATCTGGTTTGATGTTTTAGTTTTTACTTGCCTAATTCTAGTTCTTTATATTTTCTCAATGATTGTATAACAGTTAGCCAAGATGGTTGCACAAGACTTCACTGTGGACTTAAGTAAACCTCTTGTCTTCCAGGTAAAAGCTTTTGCATTTTATCCATTTTTGAATCAACTAGGTATTTTCCGTGGAAATTATTTGCCCTTAATCCTTGCATGGTTGTGTCAACCTAAAGAGCACCCTGTTAACAAAGAGTGACAATTTTCTAGTAGATCTAAGCAATGAACATAATGGCCATGTAAACAGACCCCAAATCTATTAGGAATAAGGGTTATTTTTGTATTTTATCATTTATCCTTGCGTGGTGTAGCTCCTTATGGTCATCATTTTTTACTTGACTGCTGCTGTCTTTCATATTTTAAAGGGGCTAGGAACTTTTGTATAGGAGCTGGGTCTGGCATCTTTTTTGATGCATGTAAGGAGCATTTTAAATATGAATGAACATGAGCATAGTTTGAGATTGAGTAAAGGATATATTTTCCACCACATATACTCAGTAAAATGACTTTCTTTTACAATCTATTGATGTGCTTGCACTCGTTGTTGATTTGTGTTCCTTATCTTTCCTCTCATTTTTAACCTCATAATTTCTTTGATATTTTCAAAGGTTGGCCATCTTGGTGAAGCTTATCAGGAGTGGGTTCACCAGCCAATTGTTAGCAAGGAAGGCCCTCGGTTTTTTGAAAGTGATTTTTGGGAGGTACTACTTTCATATGTTTGTGTCAAGATCAATGCCATCATCTCAATTCTTATTATTTTGGAAACATTTAAGGTTAAGAAACATTTTCTTCTACATATTAGTAATGTGTACCCTTAAGATGTTGCCTCCTTTTCAACAGTTTTTGACACTCACAGAGTGGTATGTAATTCCCCTCATTTGGCTCCCAGTTGTTGGCTGGTTCATCTTAAAATCCATTCGAATGGACCTTACAATTCCTCAGGTGGCACTGTTTATGGCATTTGGCATCTTCATTTGGACATTGCTAGAATACACTTTGCATCGTTTCCTTTTCCACATCAAGACAAAGAGCTACTGGTTAGATACTCTGTCCTCTCGCTTTATCTCCATTCAAGTCTTATGTCTGTCCTCTTCCATGTCTTGTCTAAATGCGTGTTTGAAATTTGAACCTTAACTCCACATTACTTGTTTTCATCTCTTTATCAAATAATTTTGTTGACTTATAGGGGAAACACCATTCATTATCTTATTCATGGTTGTCATCATAAGCACCCAATGGATGGTCTACGCCTTGTCTTCCCTCCAGCTGCAACTGCTATTCTCTTGTTGCCAGTAAGTTTTTGCCCTGGACACTAATGTCACTGCTATTTCATAGGCCTCTGAAACCTATATGTTTTTTTTGCCTGTTTTTAGATACTTTTGAGAAGTGCTGGGGCTCTACTTAATCTGTAGACAGAATGTGTAGCCTGAATAACCGGGCTAACATTGCTGTAAATTTTGTGCTAGTTTTGTACTATTCAGCTGTGATTGTTTGAATTTTGCTATCAGTTTAATTAAGAGCTTCATAATTTATTTCGGAATTTAATCCCTTATACTTGTCATGATTCTAGGACAGAGAACAAGTGCTAAAATATGGCTTTTAGCCCCTTGGCCTCCATAATCTCAAAAATTTATTCTTCTCTCTTATTTTCAAACATACAATCTTCCATAAAATAATATTAAACAAAAATCGAAAACTTTTACATCTTTTTCAACTACACATTTTCCAAAAAACACTATTCCAAAAATTATAATTGCCACATAATGGGGGCCAAATGGGGGCTTAATATAAAAGACATCTTAGTCTGAAACACAGTATTGAATTTATGAAATTTGTGGTTCTGCACTTCTGCCTTGAGATGTTGCTTTACATTTGAACTGTACTGAATTTAATTTTCAGGTCTGGAACTTGATGAATTTTTTAGCTACTCCTTCTACTGCTCCTGCTATGTTTGGAGGTGGTCTACTGGGTTATGTGATGTATGATATAACCCATTACTACTTGCACCACGGACAGCCAACCAGTGAAGTACCTAAAGGACTCAAGGTACAGAGTTTTTATCATCGGTTGCTCACTTATATCTGAACAATGTTTGATTTTTTATGCTCTGACATTGTTCATTCATGATATGCAGTACTAGTTGAATTTTTGTCCTTTCATTGGATTCAAAATTATATAGATAAAATTAAGCCATGTTTAGCTCATGTAACCATATTTATAAACTGTTTATAAACACTAAACCCCTGTTTGATGGCCATTGTTTGATAAAAACAAAGGTTTGAATAGGTGATTTTTAGGAGAATGTATGATTAAAAAGTAAGGTAAAGTTTCAGCTTTGCTTTCAGAATGTTTTGTTGTGTGAATATGTGGTTGAAAGTGAGTATGTAGTTGAAAATAATGGTTGTCAAACAGTGGCTAAATCATTTTTTATCCACACATTTAGGGGAATCACAAGTATTTTCCACTTATCCGTCACTTATTTCTATATCTTTATAAATTAAAACATGCTTTTAATGCATGCTACTACCATTCTGATGGGCATTGTTGAACCCCAAAGTTGATTTTAGTTTCACTAGAACCTGGAAGTAAGATCTTCCTACCAGAAGGTCTAATTTCCAAAGTGCTTATGGTCTAACTTCCCTTTTTTTGTTCATGCAGAAATATCATTTGAATCATCATTTCCGCATCCAGGATCGAGGCTTTGGTATCACTTCCCCACTCTGGGACAAGGCCTTCGGAACACTACCTCCATTGAAATTGGCTAAGAAGAATAGATGACTGTAATGTGGAGAAGGCGTCTTGGAAGTTATCTATAATCGAAATATTCTTGCTTCAGCCATTGTGTACCGTCTGTCTTCTGAGCAAGTTTAGCCTATTTGTCCTGTTCAACATTTTTCTTTTAGGAATTTGTATAAAACAAACTGATGATCGTGTATCAAGTATATCATACTTGGTTACATGATTTATTTTTGATTATTTTCACTGGACTACTTTTTTAGATACTTGATCAGCTTCTGCTATGGTATATAGGCTATTTTTGAGCCCATTTATGGAGAAAATATATTTTATATTAGTGATTTTTTGAGAAGAGTAATGCAATTTAAAACTACTGATGTTTAACATTAGTCTAAATGGCAGCACAATGACATTATTATATGTTCAATTAAATATAATGAATTATGATCCATTTAATACGATCTATGCATTTATGCTACGCTTGTCACCCATTATTTGGAAAAAAATGTATTATGGAATAGTGATTGATGTTGAAATGTGGTTAAAAAAGAAAGAAATTTTTTTGATTTACGTGTAATATTATTTTAACGAAGAATGTGTGGTTGAAAATGAGTACTGTAAAAAAAAGAATGTGAAAAAATGGATGACAAATAGTAGCTTAGATTGGTAATCAACATTATTGATATTGGATGTCATTATTCTTTAGAGAATGTGCGGTGGTAAGAAAGAAAATTTGAATTTACATATAAGATAATTTTATTGAAAGTTTGTGTGATTGAAAAAGAGTTGGAAAAATGAGTTATTTGAAAATGGGCTCAAAGATATGCATAATCTATTGTTCCAACACATTTTAATGTGCAGATAATTGTTGCCTAATCTCAGTTTCCTTGCTACTCATTGAACAGTTTTGATCAATGTTTTAAAAATCGACCCGATTGTTGACTTAGAAAAGTTAAAGGGTCGAGGGTTAAAAGGTAAAATCGGTTGTAATAAATAAATAAATAATATATCAAAACAATTGACAAAATTAAGTTAATTTTTCAAATTAATTAATGTAGAGACAAAAACACCTATTAACTATTACATTTGGGTACATTTAATTTTTATTTTGTCATAAAGTGAATTGTTTAATACTTCTATAGTATTTTATTGTGCCAATGTATTTATAAAAAAAATTAAAAAAATCCCATATATTTGATTGAAAATGAAAAAAAAAATAATTTGAAAAATAATTTACACCAACATGATTTACACCCCCCCCCCTTTATGTAGAGTTACTAATTTTTTAAAATTTATTTAACTTTTATAGTTGGTAAACTATTTAGAGGGTGTTTGAAAGCTATTTTTATGTGAAAATGCATTTTGAAATAGTAAATTAATGGAAAATGTGTAGTTGAAAAATAAGGAAAAGTTTTTGATTTACGTGTAATATTAGTTTAATGAAGAATGTACGATTGAAAAGAAGAAAGAGAAAAATGCATTTTTATAAAAATGAGTACCAAACATGATTTTAGTATTTACCAACTTAGCAATCCTTTTATGAATCCCACATTGCACTCTCATAGCAAATCCCTTGAAGATCACTTCTATATATGTGCAAGCTAATGAATTTTAGGTGTTTGATATGGGCCTTTAACTATTGTGGGCTGAAACCATAAAACAATAACATTTAGTTTAGTTATCCAACTGGCAAAATCAGAAGAATCGATAATGGCTCATTCGGTTTTCGGTTTAGAGTCAAAATTTACCCCCCCTTTTTTCCTGTTTTAAATTTAATGATTTTTGAGTATTAATTGAACTGGCTGTTGGATCGGTTCACGGTTTTTAAGGTTGAACTGGTCGGTTCAATCCGATTTTGATAACATTGGTTTTGACTTTTGATTTACGATTGAATTCATCTAATGTGTTTTTAGAGTGTGATTGATATGAAAAATATCACATAAGAAAAAATGTTTTCCTTGTTTTGAGGAAAACAAAAACATACCCATATTAAAAAAATATTTTCCTTAAAAAAAAGAAAAATTAAGCATATTTTCAAAAGTTAGAAAATATTTTCAATGGAAAAAATAGTAGTCAAACACTCTAAAGTAGGAGTTTGGATGAAAAAAATGATATTTTTCATGGAAAATAAATGTAATCAAATACATTCTTATTTCTTTTGCTTTTTGACATAGAATTAAAATGAGAATAAGAAAGAAAGGGAAAGAGCGAGGAATAAGAGAATTTGATACTGAGAATACAGAGACTTTATAGGGAGAAAATATCAATTTTATTCAATATCAACGTATAACTATTAAAACGTATAAGCCTTTTTATATAGGTTTAATTAATTTAATTTGGATAAGATAAATAATTATTAAAATCTTAAAGAATCTATTAAATAAAACTCTAGTTAATTATCCAATTTGAAAAGTATACTATACCATACATAATATATTTTCTAGAATTTTCATCATTTCCACTTGGTCGAGAGAACTCAAATTTGATGAGATAGACTCTACTACAATTTTCAAGGATGTCGATCTTTTGTCTTGACCATGTAGCTTTGACAGTAACAATATTGAACTCTTGATAGCAGCATATGGCTTAATTTATACCAAGGTGAACAATATCTCTTATTAACCAAATACCAATAGCCAACTTCGAAAAGCATCATATGGTGCAATTCATCTATGAAAAAACAATAGGCGGCACATAATGAGTACAATGGACTAGTAACATAGATTGGCCTGCAAAAACAATAAAGGTAATTAGCGTGAAACGTCTTTACTTTTCAATATCATTGTGCGAAATGTTCAAATCTTTCATTTTATTTAAATAGGAGGGCATATTTGTCATTTTACATTTATTTTTATTGAGAAATAGAATGAAAATACCATTTTCGACAATAAAAGTTGAAAATAGAGGTGGAAAAGCCCATAAATGAAAAGTAAGAAAGTTTTATACAGTAGCATTGAAAAGATAATGACATTTTGTGCAAATTACGCAAACAATAATGATAACAACAGTGGTTTGAACGTGCCTAGATAAGAAATTATTCAGCTATATTGAAAAAATAACTATCATTAAAGTGTGATAGCCACTTAAGTAGGCCTCTTTTTTTTTTGGTCAAATAAACACCTAACAGAGTATAGAAATCACCATTAAACTACCTGAGCCTAACTTTCTGATGCAGGAGGATCCGAGTCGAGTGATGCTGATTTGTCAGATAACACGATGATGGCGCTGAGATACCATGAGATGGCGGATCGGCGCAAAGATGGAAAGTAAATCACTATTATTTCCTTAATTTGGAGAATTTGATGCGTCTTTGATAATTTGGTCATAACTTTGGCTACGGTTATCAGAATCTCTATTATGACCCCAATTCGGAAAGCTCTCTTAGGCGCGCACGTCGTGGCCACCCAGCTATGCTTGGTGGACGTCAATTTCGAGCCCAAAATCCACTGTTTTCCTTTCCAAAATTCAATTTTAAGTTATTTTTTACTATTTATGGTAATATTTCGTTTCCTTTTTTTTCATATGTTAGAAAACTCGAATTGAGCCAAATTTTTGGCAACTTACTTCTTTTACTTAATATTTTATTTTGGTATAATTTTGGGATTTTGTCATTTTTGGTAAATTTCCCATAATTTCGTATTTCGCAGCTATTTAACCTGGATTGTGGGTTAGTTTTCATCATTCTGCATTATTAATAATATTTAGTTGAATTCAGAGTATTTTCTCTGTTTTTTTGGGCTTTTTCTATCGTTCTTTTCTTGCTAATCATCTGCTACGACAAGCCAATAGGATAATCACTATCTTCCCCGGCGTCATTTTCGCGTCAAAAGCAAGCTAATAAGTGTGTGTGTGTATATATTAATCTTGCAATAAAAATTAGGAAAAATGACGACAGATATTGGAGATAAAAGAATGTTACATTTAGTAGGCAATAATCGAATATAGATAAGAAAAATATGCAAACAAATAATTGCCACGGATAACAACGTGGTAACCTGGGGAATAGGATCGGCGCAAAGATGGAAAGTAAATCACTATTATTTCCTTAATTTGGAGAATTTGATGCGTCTTTGATAATTTGGTCATAACTTTGGCTACGGTTATCAGAATCTCTATTATGACCCCAATTCGGAAAGCTCTCTTAGGCGCGCACGTCGTGGCCACCCAGCTATGCTTGGTGGACGTCAATTTCGAGCCCAAAATCCACTGTTTTCCTTTCCAAAATTCAATTTTAAGTTATTTTTTACTATTTATGGTAATATTTCGTTTCCTTTTTTTTCATATGTTAGAAAACTCGAATTGAGCCAAATTTTTGGCAACTTACTTCTTTTACTTAATATTTTATTTTGGTATAATTTTGGGATTTTGTCATTTTTGGTAAATTTCCCATAATTTCGTATTTCGCAGCTATTTAACCTGGATTGTGGGTTAGTTTTCATCATTCTGCATTATTAATAATATTTAGTTGAATTCAGAGTATTTTCTCTGTTTTTTTGGGCTTTTTCTATCGTTCTTTTCTTGCTAATCATCTGCTACGACAAGCCAATAGGATAATCACTATCTTCCCCGGCGTCATTTTCGCGTCAAAAGCAAGCTAATAAGTGTGTGTGTGTATATATTAATCTTGCAATAAAAATTAGGAAAAATGACGACAGATATTGGAGATAAAAGAATGTTACATTTAGTAGGCAATAATCGAATATAGATAAGAAAAATATGCAAACAAATAATTGCCACGGATAACAACGTGGTAACCTGGGGAATATCATTCAAATGAAGTAAAACTATGACAAAGTCATGTGAAAGTCGAGCAAAGGTGTAGACAATAACACATTTGACACGAAGTCGAGGACAAGTGGAATGTGTGGCTTAGGTGGAAATGGAAAATGACCCTGTCCAAATAGCATGGCCTGGTGGTAATACCCCAAGTAATTCCCTTGATATGTCATTGTTAATTGCATAGATTACATATTTGAACACTAACGGGGACACAACACGATATTCAAAATCCTCATGTTAATACATCCTGAATTTTCCTAAATGTTTTTATTTGATGGAATTCAATTTCTTTTAATCAAATTTTTGGAATTGATATACCATTCCCTGATCCTTATGCTGGCAAAGAACATGCATATTACTAAATCGCTGGAAGATAGTAAACCCAATTATTACTACATAAGTTGAACTTTTTGTGGAAGAACGAAATTCTGGTTAAACTTGTTGCAGATTTTTCTGTTGGTGAAGCAGCGGAATACTCTGTTCATCTCTAAAAAAGTTGCTTGGATCAACCCGAGTTTTCACTTTTGCCAGTATCTTGAGGTTTCCTTTGAAATATTTTCTTCCCCAGATCATAGCTTCTGAGTAGCTGGTGTTATCCTGGAGGTTCATCCCTCAATCAAGATCCCTGTAATTGATGTAAGCAGCCTGAGGAAAGCGTGAAACATAAGGTTTCATTAGCCTGTAGAGCGTCTTCATCTAGTTTATATGCTTCTCGGATTCAGCTTCTCCATTGACAAGCCATTTAAACAGGTACTGCACTGGCGGACCGGGGGGGGGGCATGCAGGGTCAATTGACCCCCCAGTTTTTAGGATTTTTTTTAATATAAATAAATATTAGGTCAAAATTAAAATAGACAAAGGTCACAACTCACAAACCCAACATTTCTTCCCTGCTTGGCAGATAACGATTTCTCTCTCTCTCACTCGACTCTTGTCTCTCACTCTCCGGCAGCGGCAGCCCGGCTCTCGCACATTGCACTCCCTCCCACCGCCGACCACCAGTTCCTTGCTTCTACAGATTCACAGACTTACTCTTTGCCACGCAGTGCACTGTGCACGCACCGGTGACCGGCCAGTCGGCCACCCCCACCTGGACTGCTTCGTGCCTGACCTGCCTCCATGCGACTGCAACAGTCGACGCCGGACCCGGGCTTACCATTTTTACTGACTTGAAAGTTGAAGGTTAGAAGCTTTACTCAAAATTTTTCTTTGAATTCTTCTCGACAGTAACTGCTTAGTGCTTAGCCAGTTAACCTGCTTTGCTGCTGCCTGCCTGCCTCTCTGCTGTTAGAGTGTTAGTTACTTCTATTTCTTGAATTGGATTTATGTACAATACAATTAATCAATTATGATTCCTGTTCGGTTTTCTGCCCAATAAATGTAATTTAGGGATTTCTGAATTCTAATTTAGGGCTTTGATTTAGGAAATTGACCAATTTCTGATTTTGGGTTTGTTACTTATTTATATGTAAATTGATAATATTGATTTGGAATTGGGAAGATTGAAAATTTGAAACTGTCTGACTTTTGGTAGGAAATTAGGTATGACATAGTATAAACTGATTTACGCATTTCTAATCATGTTGATTTTTCATTTTTGGTTTGTTTCAGTTATGGAAAAATACTTTAAACGTATATCTGCGATTTCCTGTGATGAACAAAATATTGATGAAAGGAATGTTCGAAAGAAAAGGGATGAAAATGATGTTCGAGATATTGATGTTGGGGGTATTGGAGATGTTGATGTTGGAGATGTTGGGGATGTTGGAGACGTTGGGGATGTTGGAGACGTTGGGGGTATTAGAGAGGTTGGAGATGTTGATGTTGGATTTGGGGGTATTGGTGACGTTGGAAATGTTGAGGATATTGGAGATGTTGGAAATAGTGGAGATGTTGGGGATGTTGATGTTGCACAGCTTCCCTCTGATCCTGGATTGAGAGTTCCAATACAAAATTATGATATTAATATTCGAGATGTGATTCGAAGAGCATATATGCAAAGAGGTCCTTGTCAGCCTCGCAATCATATATTTCCACCCACAAGAATAGGTAAAATAGACCGACGATTTTGTGTTTCGTGGTATAATGAGCATCCCACTTGGTTGGAATACAGCATAGCAAATGATGCAGTTTTTTGCTTTTATTGTTATCTTTTCGGTTTGAATGGTGGTTCATTTGTTAAAGGTGGATTCTCAAATTGGAAAAAGAAAGAATATATAAGAAAACACGTTGGGGCTTCAAGTAGTGCACACAATCAAGCTCGGGTCCAATATGAATTGTTCAAGAATCAAGAACAAAGTATTAGATCTTGTCTCGTTAAACAATCGCATCAAGCTCGAACAAATTATCGAATCCGATTAAATGCTTCAATTGATTGTGTTCGATTTCTTCTACGATAGGGGATGGCATTTTGTGGACATGATGAATCTGAAGATTCAAACAATCAAGGAAACTTTCTTGAACTATTGCATTGGTTGTGTGATCATAATCCCGAGATTAAGGCCGTTGCTTTGACAAATGCACCTGAGAATTTGAAATTAAGATCACCAAGAGTGCAAAAAGATATTGTAAGTGCTATCGCTTCTGAATGTCTACATGTGATTATAAAAAATATTCGTGATAGTTTCTTCTCAATTTTAGTTGATGAATCTCGAGACATTTCTGTGAAAGAGCAAATGTCAGTTGTCATTCGTTATGTGAAGGATGGGTGTATATTGGAACATTTTATTGGTGTCATTCATGTTTTGAATACCACAGCTGCCTCACTTAAGGCTGCAATTGATCAATTATTCTCAACGCATAGTTTAAGCATATCTAATTTGAGAGGTCAAGGATATGACGAAGCTAGTAACATGCGAGGTGAGTATAATGGCCTCAAAGCACTTATTTTGAAAGAAAATCCAAGTGCTTACTATATTCATTGCTTTGCTCATCAACTTCAATTAGCTCTTGTAGCCGTGGCACAGAAACATCCGAAGATTGAAACTTTCTTCACTATAGTACATAGATTGGTGAATATTGTTGGAGGATCAGCTAAACGGAGTGATCTTATTCGAGAGAATCAAAGATTGAAAATTCTTGAATCACTCAGTATTGCTGAAAAATCAAGCGGACAGGTCTCAATCAAGAAATTACTCTTCAGCGTCCTGGGGATACACATTGGGGCTCTCACTATAGTTGTTTAATTAACTTGATTACCATGTTTTCAACTATAGTCGAAGTCATTGAGATGATTGCTACTGATTCTACAAGTACCGGAACAAGAGGTGATGCATGCATTTCATTGGAGTTGATGTTAAGATTTGAATTTGCATTTAATCTATATCTCATGAAAAAGATTTTAGGGATTTCAAACGAATTGTCAAAAGCATTACAAAGAAAAGATCAAGATATTGTCAATGCTATGAAATTGGTGCAGATATGTAAAACACAACTCCAAACCATGAGAGATGATGGATGGGATTCTTTTTTGGGAGTGGTTTGTTCGTTTTGTGAAACTCACAAGATCAATGTTCCCGATATGGATGATATGTTCATAACTGTAGGTCGTTCACGGCATGAGACAGTGACAAATTTGCATCATTTTCGTGTGGAAATGTTTTATGCCGTCATTGATATGCAACTTCAAGAGTTGAATGATCGTTTTTCTGAAGCAAATAGTGACTTGCTTATTTGTGTTGCATGTTTATCTCCAAATAATTCATTTGCTGCTTTTGACAAGATCAAATTGATTCGACTATGTCAGTATTATCCGGTAGATTTTGATGCAGCAGATATTCTAGAACTTGATGATCAACAAGATACGTATATTATTGATACGCGCACTTCTGAAGACTTTGAAGAATTACAAGGCATTAGCGATCTTGCACAGAAGTTGGTTGTGAAGAATAAACATGAAGTGTATACATTAGTCTACAAACTTGTGACACTAACCTTAGTTCTTCCCGTGGCTACTGCTACAGTCGAAAGAGCATTTTCTGCGATGACTTACGTCAAAAATCGTCTGCTCAATCGAATTGGAGATCAATGGTTGAATGATAGTTTTATTGCATATATTGAGAAGGATATTTTTGATAAGATTGAAAATGATGTAATTATTGAACGTTATCAAAGTATGAGAACACGTAGAGAGCAATTGTAATAAGATATATCTTATTTTAATTTTTTCATCACTTTTTTAAAAGTTCGTTACTGACCCCCTAGTCTAAAATGTCTGCGTCCGCCACTGAGGTACTGTTTGTTGTACAAATTTCCTTTTCTGTGGGGAAAAGGAAGCTCAGATTCTGAGATTTCATCCATCCTTCCACCAAAAGGATCCAAGATCATGTCACGTGTTATTCCATCCAGAAACATTTCTCGTACTTTCTCCCAGGCGCTTTTAGGTATTGGTTCCTCCACGAAATCTGACTTCGCCTTGAAATAGCTCTCGTCGTGTACAGTTCTGTCCAATAGAACTTCCAATGTCTGTCCTCTTTCATATCCAGGGAAATGGAGAATGGATTCTATCCAACTCATTTCGATACAGTCTTCTGCTTGAAGACCTAACTCAGGGAAACTCTTATCCATTATCGGCAATAGCTCATTTACTGGTCCTAGAAAGAGTGAATTAAACAGGGCTTTAACTGTCTTCTCATTATCTTTACTATCTATACCAGGAGATTGAATTATTACTCTGATGAATAGTTCTTTGGGCAGATTATTTGCTATGTGTTGCCACTTGTGTACGAGTTTTGTGCCTTCTAGATCCATCTTCTTTCTAATGGTAAAAACTGTTACTACTGGTGGAACCTGAACCAACTTGATTTTCCAAGCAACTATGATCCCGAAGCTTGCTCTTCCACGTCCTCTAATTGCCCAGAACAAATCTTCGCCCATTGCTTCTCGATCAAATATGCGTCAATAATGTTATCTGCTGCAAGGCCATATTTCCTCGTCATGATACCGAATCTTTCTCCACTAAAATGCCCCCCAACGCCGACACTCGGGCATATCCCTGCAGAAATCCATGGATTTTACTGTTCTGGGCAATGCTGTAATAAAGCTCCCCAACCGTTGCTGACACGAACCATCCCGATCACCCTAATGGATCCGACACATGTCGTGCGCCGATGATAGATGTTCGTGAAATTATTTCTTTCGATTTAAAACTACCGCAAGTATACGGTTCATTAACAAGTAATAAAGTGGATTAAATGAGTCCGAATATCGTCCCACAGAGATTGATTAGTTTAATTTTATCTATCGTCGCCTTAACCGAAACAATAGAAATTCTTGATATTTTTGCTAACTAAATTATGATTTAATAACCTACTTATAAATATGAAGCCTAAATTAACTAGATTAAATGTGTGATTATAACTAAATGTAAGTTTTATAAAAATATGATAATGAAATGCGTACTAGGATTCCGAATCCCCTTATATCAATCCTCTTTAATCCGAATTTTATAAAATTGACAACACGATTCAATTATGAAGATCAATATTCCTAATTTGTTTAACAATCTCTCTCGAGTAGAATTAAACCTATTTTCACATGCGATTCGACTATATTTCTATAAGGGATGCGAACATATAAAAATGCATTAAAGATTTATGAATACTTAAAGATCACGTAAAGCATAGCGGTATATTTCTATCCCCTATCGAACTTTACGATAATTAACATAATGTCTAACTTATTTTCCATCTCTCGAGGGTAAAACAAGCCACAAAGCTCATACAACTATTGCGCACATAATTGTAGAGAAAATAAAATCCATGCCAATCATTCAATAATTAAAAACATGTTTTAACATCAAATTAATAAAATTCAAGATTAAGGGTTCATAATATAAGGTTCATCGCAAATCCTAGCACATGAAAATCTAACCTAACATAATGGGAAATAAAGAGAAAAATAATAATTAAAACCAAGGAAGAACATCACCCAATTGATTCTTGAAGTGAAATCTTGAATCTTGAAGTAGATTGCCTTGTTTTTGCCTTGTTCTTCCTCTCCAAATCCTCCAAAATTGTTTATAATCCCCTCCAATTCTGTAAAAGTGACGTCCCCTCATTCTGGTCGAGTTTTAGTTTATATAGAACCCTAAAAATCTCCTTTCCATAAAAGTTTCGGCGAAATAAGGAAACTGCTGAATCGGCCCCGAATCTTGTTATATGCGACCGCATAGTACATTTCTATGCTGTCGCATAGAGTAAAAAAATTTGAGAAAAAGTTCTCGGGAGGCTTCTATGCGACCACATAGAATTTATACTATGCGACCGCATAGTTATACAATTCTTTACGCTGGACAACTTTTAGTATTTTGGTCATAACTTTCTCTCCTGATCTCTGATTGAAGTAATTCAAAGTGCATTGTGAAGAAATCTCAATGATCTACACTTTTGATAGAAATAGGCTTCCTCAAATTCTGATGTTTACTATGTCAAAAATGAATCTCAAGTAGAGATTAAAAATCACGAACATAACTTTTTCGCTTGAAAGTTGATACTTGATAATACTTCGATCATATTTCACCTCTTGACTCCTTTCCTCATCCGATTAACCTCTAACACTCTTGAATCTTCATTCCATTTCCCGTCTCATCTATGAATTATTTGTAACTTGGTCCCCGAAATATCACTTTGCTCCATTTTAGTCTTTTTTCGGCTCTTTTCTTCTTAATTTCACGATGTTCATCGGTGTTCCCTACAATTCACAAATATAACTAGATTAAGTCACAATTCAATCATTTTGCTCATTATTAAGTCATGTTTGTGACCTAAATAAGTGTGCAAAAACATACTTATCAAACCCCTCAAACTTGAACTATTGTTTGTCCTCAAACAAGATTTATGAAAATTTATCAGTGCAAAAATGACATCAACCTTTACCTGTTAAATGCAAATCGACGTGTGTGTGTGAATTCATGCCAACATATCAGGTTCATGCTGAATTTGAGTCCCGACCCCAAGTGGTCAAATGTATCCTTACTCACTCGAGAGATACACAACCCCCCAAACTTATTCTTTTCACTCAATTATCCCGGGATTGTATTTTAAAATTAGGAATTTACATAGCTGTAGTCCTTACCCTCTCGTAGTTTGGATTGATCTCACTATCACAAGTTTACATGTCAACAAGTGAAGGCTCTCCTAAGTTTGATTGCTTCGACACTCAAGATTAAACTAGGTTACTTGCCTCGCCTTAAAGGTATAGTTTCTTCAACCAAATGTCCAAGGGCTTTTCTTCATATTATTGCCTCTCTTTTGTTTTTCTCGCTTTTCTCTAATTTTTTGAATTATTTTTTTATTTTATATATCATTATCATCTTCTCATTTGCTTTCTATATAACCCATTTAGCGAGCTTTAGGCCGGTTACTCCCAAACCAGTTGGTTTTAGGGCACCAGGTTTTAAACCCTTACAGGCTTATTCACTCGAGTTATAAAGGCTCGATCAGATGACTTTTTATTAACCTCTTTCCCTCTTGCTTTCTATATGACCCATGTATCGAGTTTTGGGCCGGTGACTCCCAGATCAGTTGACCTTAGGGCACCAGATTTTGAAATATCCTTACAGGCTTATTTGCTCGGGTCATAAAGGCATGAAAAGAAGTCTCTTATTCTCACAAATTAATTTTATGCCGTTATTGTTCTAGACATTTAGTTTCCAAAACCAACCCCTAATTTAAGATTTTCACCTAATCTTCACCTCACTGGTTTAGGCAATCCACACAATAAAATTTCATGCACGGAGCCCCCGCTTATCTCAATGTTCCCTATAATAGCTCAACCAATTCCAAACTGTCTCAAGGTGGTTATCGTGTTAATTCAATAGAGGATTATCATTCTTTTCCTACTTTATGCTCAAAATCCAGTCATGCACCTAACATGTCAATCATGAATAGCGTATATAGATAATGTCAAGTATTGCATCACAAGTATTGGTTAATCTATTCAGCACTATATCCAAAGTTTATGAATTATACCAGTCCAATAGTCACATCATAGCCGGCAAGGCTATCAAGCCCACACAAGCATGCAAAAATCGAAATATAGTAGACTGAATAAAATGCAAAGAATTTTTTTTAAACACTCATCAAGCACATAATATGCAGTTATGAAACATATATATTGATGAATATAGGCAAAATGATGAAAAGATGTTCGTGTCCAAGATTATGTCACCCACCCTCAAACTTAGATAATACATTGTCCTCAATGTGAAGATGAAATAAAAGTGTAAACAGATATAATTGAAGACAATAGTAAACTAAAAGCACAAGATGGGGTACGAGTACTTCCCTGATTTATATGGAGGTGGTGAATGAAAACTAGGACTCGCAGTGTTTCTCCTTTCCCTGTGACATTCTTTTTAGTGACATCCTGTAAAAGTGCAAAGTATGCGTATTAGTTCGCATGGTGTAAACAGATGCAACTGAGGCAAGAAATAACCTACGTAGTGTACAAATCCCCCAAATTTGCTTCAAGGTGCATGTGTACATTATTGGTGTGCAAAATGCATAATTTATGTCTCAACATAAGATTTACATCACAAAAATGTGAATCACCAAAGAAACTTCATTCAAAACATGCACTTTGTTCAATTTGACACATGACTGACTAAAATAGGACTTCAACCTCATGACTCGTGCTCAGTGCATTGGGACTCGTGTAAACCATGCTTAGACTCCATGTGATAGGGATGTATGATCGATGACCTAAAACTATTGATAATGCTAAAAAAATGAAAAGTTCCTAAACTATTACAAAATGAAGTAAATGAAAGGATAGAACGTTGGGTTGCCTCCCAACCAGCGCTATTTTATAGTCGATAGCCCGACTTTTGGCATAGGTGTGTTATGGCACTTTAAATATGGCTTGGGAGGTCCTGCATAGTTTGTTCAATATGGTCTTGTTCCGCATTGCAGTTATCCTCGACACTTCAAACTTGTCTTTTTTCACGTGGTGTGACTCTCCCTCATCATCCGTTTGAGACTCCACGGTGTATACCTCGATCTCCTTTGAGTCAATGAGAATGGATTGAGGGTGCATCATATTAGCCTCCTGTATGTCTGGCGGTTTCTTCAATTCGTAATTGTAGGGGATTCCTATGTCAATCACATCTATCTGGAAACAGTTGTCTGGCTCGGTGAGATATTTCATTACTTTGAAAACATTAAAAGTGGCCTGCTCCTCACCCAGTCTCAGAGTCAATTGTCCTTGTTGCACATCTATGAGAGCTCTTGTAGTTGCCAAAAATGGTCGCCCCAATATGATAGGCACGTCCTTGTCTTCCTCCATGTCCAGAATTAAGAAGTCCGCTGGGAATATAAGTTTATCCACTTTGACCAATACATCTTCGATAATCCCTCGTGGATGTGTAAGTGATCGATCAACCAGCTGTAGAGTTACTGTAGTTGCTTTAGGCTCTCCCAATCCTAGTTTCCTGAAAATAGAGAGTGGCATCAAGTTAACACTCGCACCAAGATCACATAATGCTTTATTAAAATAAAAATCACCAATTGTGCAAGGAACAGTGAAACTCCCTGGATCTTTCAATTTTGGTGGAAGCTTTTTCTGAATTTTTGCGCTGCACTCTTTGGTTAGCATTACTGTTTCATGGTCCTCCAGCTTGCATTTATTTGATAATATGTCCTTCAGAAACTTTGCATAGCTGGGCATCTGGAATAGAGCATCGACCAACGGGATGTTGATGTGGAGCTTCTTAAAGATTTCCAAAAATTTCTTGTATTGTTGCTCCATTTTGTGGTTTTTCGACCTCTGTGGAAATGGAATTGGAGGTTCATATGGGTTGACTGTAACTGTTTCTTTATTCCCTGCTTTTTCTGAGCTTTCCTTTGCGGTAGATGTGTTTGGTTGTTCATCCGGCTCCACAGTTTCTTCTTCTACAGAAGGTGTATTCTCTTTGTTCTTGACTGGCCTTTTGACATGCATATCAGGTACCTACACTCCACTTCGAGTTGTGATAGCCTTGGCATGCTCTTTTGGGTTGATTTCCGTGTTACTTGGCAAATTTCCCTGTGCTCTTCCAGTCAAAGCGATGGCCATCTGTCCCATTTGAGTTTCCTAGTTTTTGATGGTAGCATTCTGGTTTTGCAGAGTGATTTCGGTTTTCTCCATGTACTAATTGGTCCTCTCCATGAATTTCCTGAACATGTCTTCCAATTGAGGATTTTTCTCTTGCTGTTGAAACTGACCCTGCGGCCTATTCTGATTCTGCTTGCTCCAAGAGAAATCAGGATGTTTCTTCCAATTGTTATTGTATGTTTCCCCATATTGATTATTCTGTCGGCGTTGCCCCCATTGTGCAAAATCTGTCTGCTCAACTCCTTGCATTAAAATTGGACACTCTGCTGTTTTATGCTCAGCTCCACATTCTTCACAGCTAAACTTCTTATTTTGTGTTGTTTGTGATATGCTTTCTACCTTGTGAAACAACGAGTCAATCTTCGCAGATATGGCTGAATAAGTATCGACCTCATAAACACCCAGAGGTTTCATCTGAGTTGCCCGCTCAGATGCCCACATCGCTGAAGTAGTTGCCATTCTTTCAAATAATTCTAGTGCTCCATCGATTGTTCGTGTAGAAATTGAGCCATCTGATGATGAGTCCACCATGCTTTTGAAGTACAGTAGTAACCTTATATAAAAGAATCGGATTTGGGTCTTTTTGTCGAACCCATGTTGAGGGCACTTCCGGAGCATATTCTTGAATCTGTTCCAGGCTTCGTCAAATGATTCGGATTCTCCCTGGCTGAAAATGGATATTTCGTGTCTTATTTTAGCTATCTTGGCTGGTGAGAAGTACTTCATGCAGAATTTGTGAGCCAGGTCGTTCCAAGTAGTGATGCTTGCAATAGGAAGCGAATCCAACCATTCAAGTGCCTTTTCCCGCAAGGTGTGTGGAAAAAGCCTTAGCCTAATAGCATCGTCCGAGATTCCTTGATATCTGAAGTGTTGACACATATCCAAGAATCGAGATATGTGTGTATGTGGATTTTCTTCGGCTCTGCCATAAAATTGATGTCCATTTTGGAATAGCTGTATCACATTCGTCTTCAATTGAAAATTGGGGTGCCCAAACGGTGGATACACAATACTGGACTGGCTTTGAATCACTTGAGGAGTCAAGAAGTCACCCAAAATCTCATTTCCTTCGTTCACTGCCTCTCATTCATTGGTTGGGATAATATGATTGTTTAGTTCGTTAGCCATTTACAATTTTGCTTCTCGGTTCTCTCTTTGTAGTCGATAAAAAGTGCATTCAATTTCAGGACCGGCCGGAATCAATTCTCCTCCAGTCGATCTTAGCATGCAAATTTAAGAGAAAAATAAGAGTAGTACTTAGATACTAAAAAGATAGATCGAATAATAAAAACAAAACAAAGACAAAAAAAAAAAAAAAAAAAAACTAAAAAAGAAACTAAAATTAAATTTCAAATTAGTGCCTAGAAAAATAAAATTAAACTGAACTCAATCCCTGGCAACGGCGCCAAAAACTTGTTCGCGAAATTATTTCTTTCGATTTAAAACTACCGCAAGTGTACGGTTCGTTAACAAGTAATAAAGTGGATTAAATGAGTCCGAATATCGTCCCACAGAGATTGATTAGTTTAATTTTATCTATCGTCGCCTTAACCGAAACAATAGAAATTCTTGATATTTTTGCTAACTAAATTATGATTTAATAACCTACTTATAAATATGAAGCCTAAATTAACTAGATTAAATGCGTGATTATAACTCAATGCAAGTTTTATAAAAATATGATAATGAAATGCGTACTAGGATTTCGAATCCCCATATATCAATCCTCTTTAATCCGAATTTTACAAAATTGACAACACGATTCAATTATGAAGACCAATATTCCTAATTTGTTTAACAATCTCTCTCGAGTAGAATTAAACCTATTTTCACATGCGATCCGACTATATTTCTATGAGGGATGAGAACATATAAAAATGCATTAAAAATTTATGAATACTTAAAGATCACGTAAAGCATAGCGGTATATTTCTATCCCCTATCGAACATTACGATAATTAACATAATGTCTAACTTATTTTCCATCTCTCGAGGGTAAAACAAGCTACAAAGCTCATACAACTATTGCGCACATAATTGTAGAGAAAATAAAATC
Source organism: Olea europaea var. sylvestris (assembly GCF_002742605.1). Classification (NCBI taxonomy): domain Eukaryota; kingdom Viridiplantae; phylum Streptophyta; class Magnoliopsida; order Lamiales; family Oleaceae; genus Olea; species Olea europaea. Next base: position 5,938,549 of record NC_036257.1, on the reverse strand, counting down.
CATGCCAATCATTCAATAATTAAAAACATGTTTTAACGTCAAATTAATAAAATTCAAGATTAAGGGTTCATAATATAAGGTTCATCGCAAATCCTAGCACATGAAAATCTAACCTAACATAATGGGAAATAAAGAGAAAAACAATAATTAAAACCAAGGAAGAACATCACCCAATTGATTTTTGAAGTGAAATCTTGAATTTTGAAGTGGATTGCCTTGTTTTTGCCTTGTTCTTCCTCTCCAAACCCTCCAAAATTGTGTATAATCCCCTCCAATTCTGTAAAAGTGGCGTCCCCTCATTCTGGTCGAGTTTTAGTTTATATAGAACCCTAAAAATCTCCTTTCCATAAGAGTTTCGGCGAAATAAGGAAACTGCTGAATCGGCCCCGAATCTTGTTCTATGCGACCGCATAGTACATTTCTATGCTGTCGTATAGAGTAAAAAAATTTGAGAAAAAGTTCTCGGGAGGCTTCTATGCGACCGCATAGAATTTATACTATGCGACCGCATAGTTATACAATTCTTTTCGCTGGACAGCTTTTAGTATTTTGGTCATAACTTTCTCTCCTGATCTCCGATTAAAGTAATTCAAAGTGAATTGTGAAGAAATCTCAATGATATAAACTTTTGATAGAAATAGGCTTCCTCAAATTCTGATGTTTACTATGTCAAAAATGAATCTCAAGTAGAGATTAAAAATCACAAGCATAGCTTTTTCGCTTGAAAGTTGATACTTGATAATACTTCGATCATATTTCACCTCTTGACTCCTTTCCTTATCTGATTAACCTCTAACACTCTTGAATCTTCATTCCATTTCCCGTTTCATCTATGAATTATTTGTAACTTGGTCCCCGAACTATCACTTTGCTCCATTTTAATCTTTTTTCGGCTCTTTTCTTCTGAATTTCACCATGTTTATCGGTGTTCCCTACAATTCACAAATATAACGAGATTAAGTCACAATTCAATCATTTTGCTCATTATTAAGTCATGTTTGTGACCTAAATAAGTGTGCAAAAACATACTTATCAATAGATACCAGCGAAGTGCCGGACCCACCACCAAGGCAAACTTGACATGTTTTGACTGTTATAATTTTATAAAAATTTTGGCAAAGTTCCCTCTGAAAAATGGACTAAAACTACCTGAAAATAAAATCAAATATCCCGAACATGTACATATCATTTGAAATAGGGTACACCGGCCCCTCAAAATATCAACTATACAAATACAACACTGGCAATTCGACTTTTGCAACAATTTCTAAACCACAGTACCCAAAATGCATAATATATATACAAAACATAGCAAGCCCAACACATGGAACTAATTTATGACCAAAAGAGGTGTCTATCCCAAAATATGAACTCTTAAACTGAAAAAATAGTTCATACAATGTTTGACAATCTATGGCTCAACTTGATAGATCAACTGGCCTAGTAGTGTTCAATTCAGCTATTATCTGATAAGAGAAATAGTGATAAAAATGTGAGCCTATAACTCAGTGAGTGGATATTTGCAAAAATATAATTTTCCTTTCATAAAATCTTTCTTAAAACCGACATATACTATAAAATTTCTTTTCACAGACATAAACTCAATATTTATTCTTTAAATTGAATAGGTTGAGTTCTGTAGCTTAAAATCTGATGATACAATCAAAACTAAAATATACTGTAATCATAAACATCTTTATTCTGTATACTGCATTTTTTAAATCTAATAAGCTATGTGATACTGAAACATCACACCAAAAATGTACCTGGAATAATCATACTCGTGAATCGATTAATCTCGATATACATAGCAACGTTATTCAATTCTATAATTCTGAAATTCTGTAATTCTGGTCGTACGAGCGCAGAGCTATAAAATGGTCATACACTATGGAAACACATTCACAATAGTGCAGAGCGGGTAAAATCACTATACTGATCATACGCTGTGGAAACACATTCACACCAGCGCAGAGTGGGTAAAATAACCATATGAAGTCATACACTGTGGAAACACATTCACATCAGTGCAGACGAGGGTAAAATCACTTGGGTACTTTCTGGTGGTTTTAAAATAACTTTGAATATACTGAAATAATATGTCAATGAAAGAATTTAACTGAACTGAATTTAACTTTTAAAAACATTTGATAATGAAATTCGTTTTATTCTGAAAAATCATGCTATCAACTCAACTTATAAAATACGTAACTTCAAAATTAAATAAATACTTATTTCTAAAAAAATAAGCTTATCTACTCACATAATACAAGTTGAACCTAAGATGGTCGATAGGCTCTTCCAATCTCCTCGTCACCACCTGGAATATATAACAAGATGACTAATCAACCACTATTAAATTAAGAAACTTTAAGATCTACTTCTATAATACTTAACTAAAATTGGTCGATGCTCAAATGAATTTTTCAAATATTCTTTTGATCAATTGGAGCTAATCCCACTTTCTAATCCCTTTTCTAATAATTAATTCATCGACAAAACCTTCTTCCCAAGTTTAAAACTAATTTTAGTCTCCAATCTAGTGAAACTAGTAACCACAATTCCACCCATTTAATATACATTTGTTCCATAAAATCAACTCCCAAGTGAAATATTCCATTTCTATAATCATTCCCACAAATAATTAATCAAAATCCCAAAATTGAATTCTAGGGTTTCCCAAAAAAAAAAATTGACATCTCCTTACCTTAATATAGATAGAAATTCAAGAATCAATAACTTGAGCTCCAAGTAGTATTCCTCTCAAAAAAATCTGAAAATTTCGAGCCAAAATAAAACCCCTAGAATTTCAACATAATTCATACTTTATCACTTGAAAAAAATGGAAAAATTCAACTCAAGCTTGAAGAAATTAGCCTTACCTCTTTTCCTCTTCTTCCCCTTTTTTTTCCCCTTCCTTCTTTCCCTTTTTCTTCCCTTTTCCCCTACTTTTTCTCTCTTTTTGGGTCCAGCTTGCTGCCCGTCTCTTACTCTGTGTGTGTGTGATTTGGAGTGAAAAATGGGTCAAATGTTGAATATAAATTCCACTTATTCAAAAATTGCAAGGAAAGTCCTCCAACTCCATTTTTATATCACATTTAATCCTAAATTTCCAAAAATATATAAGTAAAATCCAAACTTTGAAATGTATCCAATTTAACCTTCATATTTTGTCAATTGCAAAATAAATCCAAATGAAATGATTTGGTCAATCAAGTCCCAATAAAAATGATTTATTTCATACAAGTCCTCATTTGACTTGACTTTGAAAATTCCACTATTGAGTTTGACTAGATAAAAATGTGGGATGTAACAGTTCCCCTGACTGAACCCATGCAGTTTCTTCTTCCAAGTCGATACTGATGAGTCGAAGATTGACAAGATCAATAACGATGAATAGGGGTTTGCAGAGGTAAGATAGGCCTTCATAGTCATGACCCCCACTCTTGACTCTGATTTGCAAATCATGCTTCTTGCTACAGACAATGGCTGCTTGTATTTCAGTTTCACTATATGGCGCAATGATGAACCATCTGGGATTTTGTTGTGCAGATTACAAGAGATGTGAATATGACGAGGAATCTGGAGTGTGTAGGGACTTGAAAGATTTAATGTAGCCTGTAGAAGTATGTAGGGACATGCAGTTAATAAACTCTTCATGATTTGCACCGCAGATTATCAATGAAATTGAAAGCCAAAGCAGGAGAATCAGGGTTAATATATTCCATCTCTTTCACAACTGTGTTGAATCTCAGCTTCCAAAATTTTGACCTTCTCTTTGTTAATAGTGACAATATTTACCTAGAATCCAATTAAGCTCTGTCACTTTCTACTTCTCAATTAAAAAATCTGAATGTTTAGTTATTTTAATGAATATTTTCTACCTCACACATGGGGACTGAATAGTATTCAGGCAAATAACTTATAATTAACATCTTTACTGTATTTTACAGCTTTATCACGTCTGCTCATCAAAACATGATTTGCTTTCTCATCGAAAAGATAAACTGCTTATCTCAACTAAAAGATTACCTGCTTACTTCCCGCTGTGGATAGAGTTCCCCATGGATGACAACAAAAGAGTGTCGTCTCAACCTCCCCTCCTTCTGCCTTGCGAAGTTTTTTGGGAGGCGAGACAGAAATCTCTAGTTTTAATTTGACATAGATTTAAATGTATAAAAATAAAATAAAAGATAAGATTCAGGTCGGAGTTACGGTGGGGACCATGCTTGTCATCCCCGGCCCAACTCCATGACAGGATAGAGTGCGTCGGGATACTTAGCCATCCCTATGCATTAGGAAACTCAATTCTCGAGCTGTTTGTTACTCTATATGCTTGACGTATATAAAGACTACTTTCCGATTCACTTGTTGAGGTGCCTCTACTCATGGCTTGTGCAATACTAAGATTGGACACCACCCTTTTGGCCAGGAGAAAGGGGAAATGGTCCTATGGGTTCAAGAAGTGTTTCTTGTAAGATATTGAAAATAAATCCTCCTACTAACTTATCAATGAAGAATCTGATATGCTCAAGATATTTATGTCATTGAATTTAACTAAAATTCCATTGATAATCAATAAAAATAACGTTTTAGTAATGTTCTTCAAATATTGATCCAAACACTCCTTGGATTCGAAGTTTCATTTCTCTATTTTCATTGCTCGAGGGTAAAAATGTGTACATTTTGACGGTCTTTTTATGCATTCTAACTCTAAGAAAATTGAAGATTGAAAAGTAACTCCAAAATCCGAATGAGCACTTAAAGTGATCATTCAAACGAGGACCCTGAGGGTAATTTCCCTAGTCGAGTAAGTTGTACAGCATTCTCAATATAAGTACAAGCAAAATGTCCACATCAACTTGAATCTTTTGCCAATTTATTGAGTTTGCACTGAAAGATTTCTTGATCCATATAATTGATGGGGTCTAGTTTTTGGTACACAGCATAGATACTTATATCGGTATTCAATTGCATGTAGCGTCTCATAAATAATTGAAGCTGGGTTTTGAAACAACTGAAATTTAGGTCCAAGTGGAATGCCTAAAAGGCCTCACTTCTCATAAACATCTAATCATAGAAGTCGATGTAAAACCAATTATTTGTGGCCCATGTAATATTAAAGAATTAATTAAAGGTGGTTAATATTACTAAAATCCTATTGGCCCAATTGAGAAGTGGTAGTTTTATAATTGTCTATTTTGATGGAAAGTGGAGAGTTTTATGGAATATAGGAGACTGCCTCACTCTGCCTATAAATGTGAATGAAACCTATCAATTAATTCATTGAATAAAAGAGAGGAAAAGTGAGAGAACGATTTCTTTAATTTAACAGTTTATTATTTTGCAGATCTAAAATTCTCAATTATTGCCATAGATCAAGGTATGTTTCTTGATCAATTAAATTCATATGTGAAAATCATGAATTCTAAAGATCTTGGTATTAGGGTTTAATGTCTTATATGTGGTATCAGAGCCCAAATTGTAAAATTCTTGATTTTCCTTTAAAGATACTGTTTCCGTATGGGATCTTTAACCTTCTTTATAGATCTGTGGGTTAAGATCTGAAATTAGAATGATGGTTCCACTGACGAATATTTTCTGACCACAAAATTATGTTTAACTGTAATCAATGGCCATGGATAATTATTAGTGGATAGTTTCATGAATTGGTTCCCAATGAATTTAAAACTCGTTTAATCTATAATGGTATTGACAAAGACCCTGCATTTACTGCTGATGATGACTGGTCATAGGTTTTATTGTTATTTATGGGTTGAAATCTGTAAACATAAAGTCAAATTTTTTTTATATTGCAATAGTGCGATTTCTCATTTACTCTCCGTCAAATTACTGATGAAATACCATGTTGTGTCTGTTAAATTATGATTTGTTTAAGAGAAGTCCAATCTTTGATTTTGCCATCATGAGCCGTCACTGCATTTTTCTTGGTTGAAGCATTTTTTTTTTCAATTTCCAATTACTCTGTGGGGGCCAAATTGACCAATAATATATGATAAATAAATGGATTTTCAGTTCTACATGTGAATGAATAACTAATTGTAATTATTAGTGCTGCCTTGACTGCAAACTTATGTTCTATTTATTACTAAAGCATGTTAATAGTCAATTAATGGGTAATTTATTGATAATTGACTATTCTGCTCACCAAGAAATGCATCTTTAATATAAGTAGAATTTTACCGCCTTGCTTATTTGTGTTGGAACTTGGAACGTGCCTAGTCTATTTATGTCAATAATGAATAAACAAGAAAATGACTAAAAGCATTAAGTGATAAATGTTTTATTTATGTAATTAATGTTTGATTAATGTTGTTTGTTAGTCACCAAAGTGGCCAAACATTATGGTATTTTGAACACTAAATTACATAATTTATTTATCAATTACTCTTGATAGTTTGATGCTTGTAAATGAAAATGACTTTATTATTGGTGTCAAGAGTATATTGACGTTCAAAGATTATAAAATTATTATGGATCGCCCAAAGGTTGATCGGGTGATTTTATGAATCTTGAACATGATTGTGTTTAAATGATTTACTTGGTCGGATGTGTTTTGTATATCCAAAGATATTAGACATGTTTGATTAGAGTATGTTTAATTACCAATTAAGTGAAATTAAATTAGCATCATTATATTTATTGATGATGGTATAACGTAATATCACCCAAAGGAGAATTACGCTATACATTTATTGTTATCTGAATCTGAAATTAAAACTCAAAGTATTAATGTTAGAGCATTTTATATTTTGCAGTATCTATTCCCGTTTCTCTGCATTCGCATGCTTCATCTGTACCACTGTTCAATGGGCTCAATTTCTCTAACTGGTGTGAACAAGTTCAGTTCAAGTTGAGAAACCTGCTGATTTTACTGATGAGAGAAGTGCTGATGAAAGATCTATCCATAAAGCTTGGGAAAGGTCAAACAGATTAAGCTTAATATTTATGTGGATGACCTTAGCAAAGAATATCAAGTCTACTATCCCTAAAACTGAGAATGCTAATGAATATATAAAGTTTGTGAAAGAACGTTATCAAACAGCTGACAAATCACTTGCTGGCACACTGATGGGTACCTTAACCACCATGAAATTTGATGGTTCTTGTACCATGCATGAGCATGTTACTGAAATGAGTAACATTGCAGCAAGACTTAAGACTCTTGGGATGGCTGTGGATGAGAATTTTCTGGTACAATTTATCATCAACTCTTTGCCTCCCGAGTACGGTCCATTCCGTATGAACTATAATACCTTAAAGGATAAATGGAATGTGAATGAATTGCATAGTATGTTCGTGCAAGAGGAGACAAGGCTTAAGAATCAAGTAACTCATTATGTTCATCTCGTAAGTTATCAAGGAGTTGGAAAGAAATATAAGAAAAGATCTGGAAAGGGCATTAAGCAAGGACCACTAAAGATAAATGAGTCTTCTGCCCAAATCCACAATAAGGAACACAAGAAGGATACGTGCCATTTCTTTCGCAAACCTGGGCACCATAAAAAGGACTACCTGAAACGTAAGGCATGGTTCGAAAGTAAAGGTAAGATTATTTCTTATGTATGTTTCGAATCTAATTTGGCAGAAGTTCCTTATAATACTTGGTGGATTGATTCCGGATGTACCACTCATGTTACTAATACGATGCAGGGATTCCTTTCAACCCAGACCATAAATCCAAATGAAAAGTTTGTCCTCATGGGATATCGAGTCAAAGCTCCAGTTGAAGCCATTGGAACTTTGATTTTAGATACTAGACTTCGTTTAGATTTATTTCAGACTCTATATGTACCTTCTATTTCTCGTAATTTAGTTTCCTTATCAAAACTTGATTCTGTTGGATATTTCTTTGATGGTGAAAATGGATGTTTAAATTTGTTTAAACAAAATCATCTTATTAGTTCCGTTATTCTTTGTGATGGCTTATATAAATTAAAGCTTGATAACCTCTTTGCCGAGACTCTTTTGACCTTGCATCAAAATATTGGTACTAAACGTGGTTTACTGAATGAACGATCTGCTAACTTGTGGCATAAACGTTTGGGTCACATATCCAAAGAAAGGATAGAAAGATTAGTAAAGAATGAAATCCTTCCTGACTTGGATTTTAGTGATATTGAAACTTGTGTGGATTGTATTAAGGGTAAACAAACCAAACACACAAAGAAAGAAGCCACAAGAAGCACACAGCTTCTTGAGATAATACATAACGATATATGTGGACCTTTTGATGTTTCATCATTTGGTGGGAAAAAGTAATTTATCACATTTATCGATGATTTTTCACGTTATGGTTATGTCTATCTACTACATGAAAAGTCTCAAGCTGTAAATGTTTTAGAGATTTTTGTCAATGAAGTTGAACGACAATTAGATAGAAAGGTGAAAATTATTAGATCTGATAGAGGTGGTGAATATTATGGAAAGTATGATGAAACTGGACAACACCCAGGTCCATTTGCTAAATTTCTTAAAAGACATGGCATATGTTCTCAATATACTATGCCAGGCACAACACAACAAAATGGTGTGGCTGAAAGGCGTAATCGTACTCTAATAGAAATGGTTAGGTGTATGTTAAGCAATTCTTCTTTACCCATATATTTGTGGATGTTTGCATTAAAGACTACTATATATCTACAAAATAGGGTTCCTAGTAAGGCAATTCCAAATACTCCTTTTGAACTATGGACGGGAAGGAAACCCAGTTTAAGACACCTGCATATTTGGGGTTGCCCAGCAGAAGCAAGAATTTATAATCCACATGAAAAGAAATTGGACTCAAGATCAATCAGTGGATTTTTCATTGGTTATCCAGAAAAATCAAAAGGATATAGATTTTATTGTCCTAACCATAGTACTAGAATTGTTGAAACTGGAAATGCTACGTTCATTGAGAATGGTGAAGTTAGTGGGAGTTTTGAACCACGAAATGTGGAAATACAAGAAGTTAGAGTTCAAATTTCTCTACCCTTAACTTCTTCTAATGTTGTTGTTCCTCAAATTGTTGAACGACATGAAAATTTACTTGAACAATAAATAAATGATCAAACACCTCACAATGAAGTTACCACCGATGAACCTGCATTAAATGAACCACAAGAAATAACATTAAGAAGGTCACAAAGACAACGTAGACCTGCTATTTCTAATGATTACGTGGTTTACCTGCAAGAGTCTGAATTTGACTTGGAAATTGTTGATGATGATCCAGTTTCATTTTCACAAGCCATTGAGAGCGCTAATTCTAATAAGTGGTTAGATGCTATGAAAGATGAGTTGAAATCTATGGAACATAATGAAGTCTGAGATCTCGTTGAATTACCAAAATCATGTAAAAGAGTTGGGTGTAAATGAGTCTTTAAGACCAAGCGCGACTCTAATGATAATATCGAACGACATAAAGTTAAACTTGTAGCCAAAGGTTTTACTCAGGAAAATGGCATTGATTATAAGGAGACATTTTCCCCAGTCTCTAAGAAAGACTCACTCAGAATTATAATGGCTTTAGTAGCTCATTATGACTTAGAACTACATCAAATGGATGTGAAAACCGCCTTTCTAAATGAAAATTTAGATGAAGAAGTTTATATGGATCAACCTGAAGGTTTTTCAGTTAAAGGAAAGGAACACATGGTATGTAAGTTAAAGAAATCAATATATGGACTTAAACAGGCTTCCTGTCAATGGTATCTTAAGTTCAACGATACCATTACTTCATTTGGATTTAAGGAAAACGTCGTTGATCGATGTATATATCTGAAGGTCAGTAGGGGCAAGTTTATATTTCTGATTCTGTATGTTGATGATATCTTGCTAGCTACTAATGATTTTGGTCTATTATACGAGATTAAGAAATTTCTTTCTAAAAATCTTGAAATGAAAGACATGGGAGAGGCAACCTATGTGATTGGAATTGACATATTCCGTGATAGGTCACAAGGGTTGTCTCAGAAAGTATGCATCAATAAAGTTTTAGAGAGATTCAATATGAAAAATTGTTCAGCGAGTATTGTTCCAATTCAGAAAGGAGACAAATTTAGTCTCATGCAATGTCTTAAAAACGAATTGGAACGCAAACAAATGACAGCTATTCCTTATGCATATCTTGTTGGGAGCTTAATGTATGCTCAGACTTGCACCAGACTAGACATCGGTTTTGCTGTTAGAATGCTGGGCAGGTATCAAAGTAACATGGGACTTGATCATTGGAAAGCTGCAAAGAAAGTATTGAGATACTTGCAAGGAACGAAAGATCACATGCTCACTTATATGAGATCTGATAACTTCGACGTCATTGGATATTCAGATTCGGACTTTGCTGGATGTGTGGATACTAGAAAGTCCACATTTGGCTATTTTTTCCTCTTAGCTGGAGGGGCTATATCATGGAAAAGTGCGAAGCGGTCAATCATTGTTGCATCTACTATGGAAGCCGAGTTTGTGGCATGCTTTGAGGCCACAGTTCAAGGAAAATGGCTGCGGAACTTTATTTTAGGACTTGGGATCGTCGACAGTATAGCCAAGCTGCTGAAACCTTATTGTGATCATTCTGCAGCAGTCTTCTTTTCAAAGAACGACAAGTATTCTAAAGGTGCTAAGCACATGGAATTGAATTACTTTGCCGTTAAAGAAGAAGTTCAAAAAACAAAGGGTGTCAATCGAGCATATTAGCACCAATCTTATGATTACAGATCCATTAACAAAAGGATTGCCACCAAAGACATTCAATGAACATGTCGAAAGGATGGGCATTATTGAAAATTATCATTAACATTATTATGCAATTTATGAGGCTTATGTATTGACATTTTGGGCTCATTTATGTATTGTTTTTGACAAAATATTATTCCTGTCATAACTGTTGGTACATGTACGTGAATGAATTATGCGAATGCTGACAGGGATAGTCCTTTCGAAGACATTATTGTAATGCAATTATCGAACTTCTCATTATGTGTCATGGGACTAATACTGTAGTACATGGAAGGAATTATGCTTATATGATGGTGTAAAACCGCCATGACTCTTATTAGTCTTTACTTAAGGATGATATATTAAGTGATCAATGTGTGATGGATTTTAGCTAATGGTATGCACATTATGTTATATACCACATAACAAAACAATATTACACGGGCCAAGTGGGAGAATGTAAAACCAATTATTTGTGGCCCATGTAATATTAAAGAATTAATTAAAGGTGGTTAAAATTACTAAAATCCTATTGGCCCAATTGAGAAGTGGTAGTTTTATAATTGTCTACTTTGATGGAAATTGGAGAGTTTTATAGCACATAGGAGACTGCCTCTCTCTGCCTATAAATGTGAATGAAACCTATCAATTAATTCATTCAATAAAAGAGAGGAAAAGTGAGAGAACGATTTCTTTAATTTAACAGTTTATTATTTTGCAGATCTAAAATTCTCAATTATTGCCATAGATCAAGGTATGTTTCTTGATCAATTAAATTCATATGTGAAAATCATGAATTCTAAAGATCTTGGTATTAGGGTTTAATGTCTTACAGTCGATGCTCATGATAAAGCGACACTGAAAAGAACGAGGTTGGATTGGAGAACTTGGTCATTAAAAAATAATCGACACAATCCTAAGGCTCTTACCACGATGAAGACCAACATGAAATAGGAAAGCGCTCAATTGATGTTATATGTGATATGAAATATTTCAAAATAAGACCAGCATTTTAGAAAAATAAAGATAGTAGAGTATCTATGACCATGTTCAAGAACATGGCACTCTACTTGATATGTTCTAGGGCTCTACTACAGGCATTTTTTAGCCTAGCAAAATTGTTCATCAATCACTTAACAAATGTAGCTAACTTGACTTCACGTGAAATTAGGAACTCCTAATTCTCTAGGTTGAGCTCACTAATTGATGCATGTTTTATTTATTTATTTATTATTTTTTTTCCAACAATTCTCGTTCTCTAGAGATGATCAATGTAATCCAACGTAAAATAAAATCATGCCAAGCCGTGGCCTGTATGATGCAAGTTATTATTTGAGAAAACATTCAAGTTCTAGTGTTTTCGCTTTAGAATATGCTAGAGTGATCGGTAGTCTCATGTATCTCATGAACTGTACAAAACCTGATATAGCAAATGTGATTGGTAGACTTATAAAGTATACTAGTAATCCTAACAGCGAATATTTGGATGCTCTCATTCGAGTCTTGAGGTATTTGAGATACACTCTAGACCGGGATACATTATATCAAATTCTTTCCTGTACTTGAGGGATATTGTGATGCTAATTGGGACGATGTTGTATCTTGAAAATCCACTAAGCAAACCTGCATTGCGAGATCTACTATGGAATTTGAACTTACAGCTTTAGATAAGTCAGGTGAGGAAGTTGAATGGTTAATGAATATTTTTATGGATGTTCCTTTGTAGTCTAAACCATTTCCAACTATTTCTGTCCATTGTAACAGTCAAGCTACTATTTCAAGAGCTCGAAATTCATCTTATAATGGAAAATCTAGACATTCGTAGGAGGCATAATACTGTGCATCAGGTGCTTAAGGATGAGATTATAGATATTGACTACGTGAAGTCAAGTGATAATATTGCTTACCCATTAACCAAAAGATTAGTCGGAGAGCTAGTTCAGAAAACATCGAGAGGGATGGGACTAAAGCATATTACAAACTAGATCACTTATAAAGGAAACCTAACCTTGCGATTGGAGACCCTTTGGACATGGTTCAATAGGACAACAAAGTTTTGGGAGTGTCTGTGGGGGTATTACATTGGATTTATTCCAAATCCCTCCATGTGATTAGAGGATGAGTTAATATTCTTAATGTTTACTATAGTTCATATTTAGTGGGGTATTTAGATATAGTGCACCCTTGATGGAAGCATCTATTTGATTGTGGAAGTGGGGGCTGCTTTCTATGAAAATCGAGGCTAATCCTCTAGAGCACTCAAAGAAACTAGGAAAGTTCACGGCCGAAATAAACATGATTGCGAGAACTCAATGATTGTTTTAGAAGTCATGTGTTTATTTTCTATTGTCTTAGTTTGCAACTATAATTGTAGAGTTTAAGACATAATTTACTCTATAGTTAGCACGCTCGATAGAATATACAAAGCAAATGTTCAAGTTGATAGACACTTAAGTTTGCGTGATTTCTACCATATTTCAAAATAATATTTATAATTATCTTATTTCTTTCATGTGGGTGACCGTTAGATATTTATACAATAAATATATAATATGTGAAAGAAATAGTTAATTTATATGAAGTGCTCAAGTGTGGAATTTGTGTGTGAGGTTGGGGGCTTGATTCACATATCACACAATAATAAAGACTCTTTGATTGAGGTTGGGGTTCAAACTATTTTTTTTTTTTCAATAAAAACTCTGATTGAGGTTTTGGGCTCTGCAACTAATTATTTTCCAACATTTGATTCTGTATTTTCTTTGCCATTTCAATATAAATCCCTGGAAACCCGTTTCTTCTCTCATATTAGTTGAGAAAATGGTGGGCAATGGCTGCCCCACCCGGTATGTTTTCCATAGTAGCCGTTGACCAAGTTATTTGTTAAAAAAACAAAAATGTAAACAAAATGTGTAGGGTCGAAAATACCCTCATTTAGAGGAAAGAAGAGAAGAGAAATAGAGAGAAAAAAGAAAAGAAAAAAGGGAAAAATCAGCTACCGACCGTCGACGTCGCCTACGGACTGCCCGGACCTCACCAACTTCGACCAAGACCAGAGCCACCTAGGATTCGCCGGAGACCGTCATTTTCTTGAAGGTTAGACATGTTTTCTATAAATAACTACTTTGAATTTGTGAAAGTTTGAATGTTTAGGATATGAATATGGGTTAAATTCATGTTTCTATAGTTAAAATGTAAGAAAATATCGAATTTGAGGTTAAAATCTTGAAAAAAAGTAAAAAAAAGGGCGGAGCTCGCCGGAAATGGAGTTTCCGGCGAGCCCGCCGGTTTGGTCCGTTACGGACCACAACGGACCCGGATTTTGGTCCGGGTAACCGGCCCAAATCCGGGTCCGTCAAATATATATAAATTTTTTTTTTTTTTTTTTTTTGTGTGTGTGTTAAGAAATAAAATGAAAAATAAAAGAAATAATATATTAAGAAAATTAACGAAATATTTAAAGATAAATTAAATTGAGTTTTAATTTTTGTTCTTTTCTACTTAAATATACGCTTCAAATAAATAATCGAAATAGAGTAATTAAATATGAAATAAATAATATACATAATTAACGAAATATTTAATGAATAAATTTAAAAAAATAATATTTTTTTTACTTAAAGAATTAAGATAATGAATTAAAGAAATAGTAAAACGAAAAATCGAATAAATATTATTCAAATAAATAATCGAAATAGAGTAATTAAATATGAAATAAGTAAAACACATTATTAACGAAATATTTAAAGAATAAATTAAGTTGAATAATATTATTTTTACCTAACCAATTAAGATAATTAATTAAAGAAATAGTGAAACGA
>NC_036257.1:5913506-5921041 GCF_002742605.1 Olea europaea var. sylvestris | reverse complement strand
CTCGTAAATCCTTCGTGTAACGGTGACATCATGGTGAGTAGCAACTGCCCCAGGAATAACCACATTATCCTCCCGAGCAATCTCAACAGTATCCCAAAAATCATTCTCATTACGATCCTCTCCATCAAAAACTTCGTGTTCACCCTCGATGACATTTTTCTTCAACAAACTTACGCAAATAGGAGTCGTCTTTCGACCTTGGTTCAATTGAATTAGATGCTTTATTTGCGCTTCAGAAGTAACTTTCAAAGGTGGAATCGAAATTGTTGAATGCTTTTGAAATAAAAATCCCAATTCCATATCGTATTGAGAGGAATCGACGTTAAGCATGTTTTGTATTTCACTGTACATTTCTGTAAATGAAGTATTTTTTGTTATCGTAATAGCAGCAACCCCTTCTCCTTCACTCGTCCATTTCCATTCCCATTGACCATTTTCTTTCCTTTGAAATTCGCCGAAATAACAGATTGGGACACACGCTTTTGCCATATCTGCATTATGAATTAAAAATATCAGAATAAATTATCAGAAAAAATTATCAGAATCGAGGGGCGGGGGAGTCTGCAAACGGAATCCGGACCGTCGGCAACGGGCGGTCCGGACCGGACGAACCGTCCGTTGCGGACGGTCCGGATGGTCTGGACCGTCGTTAAATCGTCGTTCCGACGTCTGATCGGTGCCGGCCTGAACTTTGACTCTAATATTATTTTTTCTACCATTTAAAAAAAATATATGACTTCAATAAAAATAAAATTAAATACTACGAAAAGATACTTACCGAATTGAAGTGCTGAAATTTAACTAAATTTTTCTGTTGAGGTTGATAACTGATAAGTTTATGAAATTTTGAGGTTGAAGTGGATGAAAAATGGAAGAGTTTTTATCGTGTTAGAGTAAACTGATGAAAAGACTGACTTCGTTTTCAAATTTCAATTGAGCCTTGTTTGGATTTTTATTTGTAACTTAAGGATATTTTTGTCTTTTTACCATATTTCTATTTTTGTAATTATATAACTCATTTAAGGGCGTTTTAGTCTTTTACACAAGAAATGGCTATTGTGGTGAATGTTAGATTTTTATGGTTAAAATGGAAAATGGTTGGTTTGACAAAGCTATACTTAAAAGTACCCCCATATTAGTTAGAGATAACGTCAAACCAAAACTAAAGAGGAGAAATGGGTAACATTTCAATAATCTCCTCCATTCTATTGCTTTTGTGCTTCCTGCTGAGCTCATGAATCATGATAAAGACTTTTTTAAGTGCTTGCACAAAAAGGCTGCAGGCAAAGCCAAAATCCTAGAGAATATTTATATCCCAAATTCGCAGAGAGATTCATCTCTCGTGGAATTATCCCAGAAGAATCCCCGATGGCTGAATTCTACGTCGCAGCTGCCTCTTGTCATCGTTACTCCCCAAGAAGAAAAAGAAATCAAGAGTGTAATTGTATGCAGCAAAAAAGTTGGATTAGAAACCGGGTAAAGAGTGGTGGCCATGATTATGATGGCCTCTCCTTCCGAACCCAGAATGGCAACCCGTTTGTTATGTTTGATCTTCACAATCTTAATGCCACTGAGATCAATCTGGAGGAAGAGAGTATATGGATTCAGACAGGGGTCATGTTGGGAGAATTGTATTACAAAATAGCCCAGAATAGCAATGTTCATGCTTTTCCAGGAGGATTGTGTCCGGGCGTTGGCTCTGGTTGGCATATTAGTGGTGGAGTATTCGTGACCCTGTTAAGAAAAATGGCCTTGCTGCTGATAATGTATTGGATGCTCGCATTATGGACGCGAATGGCAGAATACTGGACAGAAGAGCAATGGATGAAGATTTGTTCTGGACATTTAGGGGGAGGTGGAGGGGTAACTTTTGGGGTGATTCTTGCTTGGAAACTCAAGATGGTTCGAGTCCCAGATCAGGTAACTTCCTTCTCTTTCCGAAGAATGTTTGATGCAAGAAAATTTTATCTTCTCCGAAGGTGGTAAAAGATCGCACATAAGTATACCGATGATTTATTCATGAGAGTCATTATCCAAAATTTAGGCACAAACGCCCCAGGAGATGAAAGGGTCGTTCCGATGACTTTTAACGGACAGTTTCTTGGAACTCCAGATGAATTAATTCCATTGTTGAATCAGGGCTTCCCCGAGTTCGGTTCCACGGCAGAAGATTGCTTCAAAGGCTTTGATTTTGGAAATAACAGTGACTGCCCCGACAAGCCATGTTTAAAGAAAGAATGCGTACAAGTGTCCTTGATTCGGTCATTATTTTACTTTTTCAGGAAAGAATATGACGGGTCCATTGGAGATTTTGTTGAACCCGAAAAATAACCAAGTCCAATACAGCAAGGGAAAATCTGATTACGTGAAGTGTAACGAGCCAAATTTTAAATAGTTTCAAAACTCGTTACCAAACCCTTATTTCAAGATTAATTAAAAATAATTAATCATCCAACACGAAAATATTTCTAGTTCCATCTATAAAATAAATAAATAAAAACTTGGAAGAACTTAAAAACAAATTATCCATTACTTTCTATTTAAAATCATAAACTACGTATATTCATCTGCAACTAACATGAACGAGAATTTATTCGTAAATAAATAAATGTTTACTGCAATAAACTGAAAATAAATAAACATTACGTGCTAACTTAGATCTTTATTTGGCGAAACAAGACGCAACCACACCTTCGAACCACCACGCTCCAACACGACCCGATCTAACCTGTGAGGAGTAGGAAAAGGGTGAGTATATGGGAATACTCAGTAGGGTACGAGAAATTGTGCAATCCCAATTAAAAATATTAAATCACTCGTCAAAATATCATACCGTCATATCATATCTTTAGAACCGGTAAGAGCTCATATCATATCATATCTTTGGTACCGAATGGCCATAACATACATATCATAATCACATTATACATATCATAACTTTCATAAGTATAATATTTATCAAACATGAAGAAATAATTTAAATGGGACAACCCACTTGCACCTCGTAATCCTACCTTGCTAGATATCTTAAATAATGAAAGGCAAAAATCCAAAATCTCTTTCCAAAACTTTTGCTTTCGATTACTGCTGCCAGAAACGTATTTCTTTTTCTTTTTTATGCTTTGGAAATAAAAGTAGGCTGAAGTCTGATTTTTGCTGAGTATTTGAAATAAAAAAAATAAAAGAATCCTGATGCAACTAGAAGTGGAAATCGTGCTACACAAGGAATAGGATAATAATGATTATACAAAAAGTTGGATAAGGATTTGAATTTGGAATAATATCAAATACAATATTTTCTAACAAATCACGTATCTGCCATAACAATTCAAAACCATAAATTATAATAAAAAAAATAAAATATCTCCACAACTTTCATCTTTCTCTCTCCACGTGAATTCTTCCAAACAAAAGTAATAAAAATAATATTTTAATGTTATATCTTCCGGCTTCGATAACTTGGGCTCGACTAATCCAAATTAATTTTTTCTCGAGTCTAAAATGCGTCTTTAATTATTATCTATCCAACGAGCCCAATATCCGTATACTTATCATCGTCCTGTCAATATTTATATTTTAATCTAAATATTATTAAAGTTTACTTTATATACACTTTAGTCCTTAAACTTTCAAAACATTAAAAATATAGCATAAATAAAATAAAATTATATTTTATAAAATTTCGGGATATTATATGAAGACTCCTATTTCGAATAAGGGATGGGAAATTGTACGGAAATTTTCTTGGATGAACGAAAGCCAATGATGATATTAGATCCTTATGGTGGAAGAATGAGAAAAATTGCAGAAGACGATAGTCCTTTTCCTCACAGAGGGCAATCTGTTAACGTACAACATCTGAATTACTGGTCAGATAACTCTGAAAGGGAAGCCAATAGAAAATTGAGATGGATTCAAAATCTACACAAGCAATTGGAGCCATTTGTAGCCAACACTCCAAGAACTGGATATATCAATTACAAATATCTTGATTTGTGGACAAATGACAAGGATTATAGCTACTCGGCTGCAAAAGTCTGGGGTGAAAAGTATTTCAAGGGAAATTTCGAAAGACTGGCAAGAGTGAAGGGCAAGGTTGATCCTGGCAACTTCTACAAAAATGAAAAAAGCATCCCGGTCCTAGTATAGGATGAGTTTTGGTTTATTTTGGAAATGAAAAATATTCATAGAAATCCTCTGTAATCCATTTTACAAGAGATATAATCCAATATAATGGTTTCAGAGTATCAATATTCCATTTATATGGAGGTACACTATTTTCTCTGAGATTTGAACATGATTATTGTCTGACATTATATGCTTAACTCTCTAGCTAGAGCATACGTATATCAAAATGTGCACTAATATTAAAAATTCTATTCTCGAGATTCAATTCAATTTTCATTTCAAAGGGTTAATTTGAGCCTACTGGTGTACCTGTCTATAGTGTAATATGTATTCAACTTTTGCACGATATCTATTTGCTTTAATGAAATCTATAGGATTCAGAATATTTCTCATAGTGTACTTTATCTTGCCTCAAGCATATTTCATAACTGGAATACTTTGTTCATTTCTAAAGTAGTTTTCAGGGTCAATCCTTGTCTTCACTTGCACCAATTTCTCGAAGTTTCCCTTGAAATACTTGGTCCCCCAAATCATTGCTTTCGAGCAGTTGGTATCATCTTTCATGTTCGTCCCTATATCAAGATCTCTATAATTGAAGTAAGCAGCCCTGGGAGAATGCGCTACAAATGGAGTCATATATTCGTACAGATCTCTAATCCATTCTACGTTCCTGTCGCTTTCCACAATCCCATCTTTTTGCCATTTCACCAAGTACTGTATGTTGTATAAATTCCCTTTTCTATGAGGAAATGGAAGTTCATAGTCTGGTATTTCATCCATTCTTGCACCAAATGGATCCAACAGCATAAATGCTGATTCTACTCTTGAAAATTTTTCCCATATTTCATCAAATGCAGTTTCCGGGATTGGATTTTGAACAAAATCAGACTTCCCTTTGAAATTACTCTTGAAAAGTGTGGTTCTATTTAGCAGAACATTTAAATTTTCTTGGTTGATAAATCCTGCGAAGTAGAGGACGGATTGAATCCAATTCATTTCAATGCAGTTTTCTGATTTTAAGTCCAATTCAGGGAAAGCATTAGACATTAATGGGATAAGTTTATCTGCTTCTCCAAGAAATAATGAGTTGAAGGATGCTTTAACTGTCCTTGTTCCATTCACATCGGAATTTTGTAAAATAACTCTTAAGAATAGATCTTCTGAAAGTTTATCTGCAATATATTGCCATCTGTGGACAAGTTTTTGGGCTTCTTTCCCGATCTTGCCGATGGTAAAAACAGTCACCTTGGATGGAACTTCAACCAACTTGATTTTCCAAGAAGTTATGATTCCGAAGCTGGATCCTCCGCCCCCTCGGATGGCCCAAAAAATGTCCTCCCCCATTGCCTTTCTGTCGAGGATTTTCCCATTTACGTCAACTATGGTAGCATCGACAATATTATCTGCAGCAAGTCCAAACTTTCTAACCAAGGTACCTAATCCTCCTCCACTAAGGTGCCCTCCAACCCCCACACTCGGATAAAGCCCCGCCGGAAATCCAAGAACTGGTGATTTACCAGCTATTTCATGGTACAATTCTCCAATAGTAGCACCGGCCTGAACCCACGCGGTTTGAAGTCCTGAATCAATGTCAATTGATCGATAATTTATCAAGTCAATGACGATAAACGGACTTCCACAACGATAAGATAGGCCTTCATAGTCATGTCCTCCACTTACAACTCTTATTTGCAAGCCATTTGCCTTGCTACAAATAACAGCTGCTTGAATTTCACTTTCATTTGTTGGAGCAACCATAAACAAAGGTTTTTGAGTTCTCGAGTTCACCCATCTTGGATTCTGTTGAAAAGATTGTAGAAGAGAGGAATACATAGGCGAATCTGTGGAGTGTATGTATTGTTTTGTACTAGTATTTGCAGCAGAATGACATGACATGCATTCAAGAAAACCATTGATATTTGCACTGAAGCAAATAGGCCATGATATTGAAAGAAGTATACAAAATATTGTCAAAAAATGCATATTGTTCTTTCTGTCTTGTTGAATCCATGATTTTTGGTAAATAAGTCCTTTGTGAATGACAGTTCCAATTCAAGTTATTAAATTCCACTATAAATGTTTTCTTCATTCCTTTTGCTAATTAATAGAAGTAATCTTATTCAATTACTGTTACTAAGTTTTAAATTCTTGGAGTTAATTAATAATCATTAATTACTGCTGTTCATTAGTTAATTTTTTCTGTAAGATAAATTGTTTTCCTTTTTCATATTAGTTTTTACACCGAGTCGAAAAGAGAAGATTGTGATCAAATTGACTGATGGATGGTCCGAGCCTATAAAATAAAGTAAAAATGTCTCCTTGTCCGGGGCCACATGGGCCTTGGATTTCCAGTTATTGGAGGGGGGCTGTTGAAGGATGGTAGAAACAAATGAACTCATTTTTTAATATAAAATAATTTAAGCGAAAATTTGACAAATAGCAATTTTTTGCAATGACCATTAAATATTTTGAGAATTGCTTTATCTTTAGAGAATTGTATCACATAGTTTAAATTGAAATGTAATATGTTATTTGTATAGGAATAGTTAATATTAAAAGTTTTGGTTTTGGTTTTGATGCTTTAAATTTTACTGTTGTATGTATATGTGCAAGTACGTACTTCATTCATCTTCTTGACGTATTCTCTGTGAGGGTGGAAAATTGGAAATGTGAAATTTATTGTGTTTTTGTTGGAGAAAATGGAAAGAAATTTTTTTGCTGATGGAGTGATAGAGGTTTCGAAGTGTTGTACATTCTATTGGTATATATGACTAAGAGTGGCCTTGGTTTGATCTAATTCTTAAGAGAAATCAAGCTGAATATTAATAGATATTTTAGAATTGGAGTCATTGGTTCTATATCAAACTATAGAAACAAACCAGAATCGAATTCCATTTCTAACTATAGAATCAAATTTAAATCCGACCATTCGGTTCTGTCTGATCCGGTTCGATTCTTTATATTTAAAAATTCTAAAAATAAAGTAAGAACCAGAATCGAATTCCATTTCTAACTATAGAATCAAATTTAAATCCGACCATTCGATTCTGTCTGATCCGGTTCGATTCTTTATATTTAAAAATTCTAAAAATAAAGTAAGAAATTACTTCTCAGATTGAAAATTATTGGGTTTTGTGACCCAAATTCATCTAGGGTTGCGTAGTATGGTGTATTGGGTCTTGAAGGAGTCAAAATAGGTCCAAGGAGGAAAAATGGTGTTTTGACTCTAGCTAGCTGCTTGAGTAGATATGTGGAATTTTCAGTAGAGACTTGCTACCCACTAGCACTCGCCTACCATGACCCTTGCGCTTGAGCGCTATTGTTGTTCAGGTTTTCCTTGTTTTGTTTATTCGATGCATTTTTTGAATTAATTTCCATCTTTTGGGCTACTATTAATGTTTGACATA
>NC_036257.1:5901203-5908090 GCF_002742605.1 Olea europaea var. sylvestris | reverse complement strand
ATGCCTCTTCAAAACTATCGACCAACATTGCTTAGACTGACGAAGCACATCACTTCGACTTCGACACATAACTTCTTCAAAGACTTCAAAAATGTACTTGCAAGCACATAACCTCAGCCAAGTAGAACCCAGCTCCAATTCCACTTTAGCAAACAAAGGTTCTTAAACTCAAATTTCAAAAACGACCTTGATAAGTATTTCCAACATTTAATTTTATCAATATTTTAAAATTCTAATTCTCATATAAATATTCACAATCAGACTTGGGGTGATTGTCTCGGATGCTTAAAAATAACCACCCCAATAAATTTTTTAAAATAACACAAGCCCATGCATTACATGAATAATTATATATAGGATTGGGGGACTATTGTTATGCCTCATTTTCGAAGTCTTTAGTGGAGGCCACATCAAAACCACGTGAAGGAATTACATGTAGACATCTAGCAGTCAACAAGATCGAAAATAAAGAAAGGGAACAAGCTGTTTTTTGTCTGAAGCACTGTTTTTATCCGAAGTCACTTGTCAAAGCTATCTCTCTTCTAACCGAACCTCTGCACATCCGAAGCTTTACTTCAACATAGATCTGGAGAGTATCTGTAGGATTGATTGATATAATGTTTGTATTAATGAATGTCAAAAATGTCAGCCTAGAGCGTAGGACGATTGACTCCTTATCAATGTAATTAATATATGACAAAAAGTGATGTGAAGCTCTGGTTAGTGGGATAAGATCACGTGGTTTTGATCCAACGACGACCACGTTGGCTTTAACCCTATCAATAGCAACCCTTGAAACATGTTAATAAATGGAAAAAATACACCTAAATTTCATATACATGGAATTATAACTCTCTCTTGCTAGTCCTTTGGTGTGGAAGCTTGGGTTCATTTTATAGAGTTGTTTGCAATAGATCTTTGGTTTGGCAATTATCCCACGTTCACTATTGTCGTGATCTTCCAACTCTATTTTTGATCAAACGTGCCAAAATTTGCTTGCATGGATATGAGTAGGCCTGACATCTGTTGTCCATGTTATCATTGCGAAAAATGGGGTCAACAAATCCAACCATAGATCTTGAATCAAATATTCTGATTCCTAAATTTCTCTTTTAGGAACCCATCAAATTCACAAATAAACTATAATTTCTCACTGTTCGGATATTTTAGTACAATCACAGATCTTGAATCGGGTCAGCTTTTGACAACAGAGAAAAATTATAGTTAATGCCTCATTATTTATACTGACAACTTAGTATAAGCCATTAATTGCTTCACTTCTCAAAATTTGGCCGTTGAAAGGTAGGGGCGAAAAGATCTACATATAAATCAAAAAGTCCATATGGAAATTCAGATTTCTTTGATCTCTCCATCTAAGTTGGGCTTGCTGTTGGGAGTTGTTGTGGCTGGATTTACCGGTAATGTTGGCCGGTCGATGGTGGTGGGGTGTAGGTTTTGGTTTTTTTGGTCGGTGGTCCACAGTTGCTATCGGTAGCCTTTTTTCTATTTTTTGGTTTTGGGTGGGGTTTGTTGTAACATTGATTAGAATTTGGTGAAAGTTAAAATTTTTAGCCAACTAACAACATTTGGCTGGAAACATCCATTTGTCCTCTATCTGCAACAATTATTTGAGGTTTGAGATCCCGTCCGTCAAAATGAAAGGTTTGGACATACTTTGCAATGTTTAGAAAGGTACAGGATCCCGCTACAATTGTCACAAAAAATATAGGATAAGATATTTTATAGGGTTAAATCTAGAATTAGTCACCCAACTTTACACTTAGTATCATCATGACTAATCAATTTAATATTGTTTTATAATGGCCACCCAACTTTATACCTTCCGTCACCAGGGTCATTTAATTTGATATTATTTAACCATGATCATCCAATTTTATATAATGTTTTACTATGATTACCCAACTTTTTTTCAGCATTTTCACTAATTTTAGAAGGGGTAAGACAGTAACTTTGTATTATATATAAAAAATAAATTTAAAAAAACTTATTTTTTTTAAAAGAATTTTACTTAATAAAATAAGATAAAATAAAAACTTAATTTAGAAAAATGCTTTTAAAATAAAATAAAAACTTATTTTAAAAAAATTGCTATTGGAAAAAAAGGTAATTTTAAAAAAACGTTCCTTAGAAAAAGTAAAATAGAAACTTATTTAAAAGATGTTTTTAAAATAAAATAAAAACTTATTTTTAAAAAAAAGTCATTTTGAAAAATAAAATAAAATTAAAATTTATTCTAAAAAACTTTTTAAAATAATAAAAAAAACTTTTATCTTTTTTAAAATTATTTTCTATATATAATGCAAAGTGGTATTTTACCCTTTTTAAAATTAGTGATAAAGGTGAAAAGAAATTGGGTAGTCATAGTGAAACATTATATGACATTGAGTGGCTATAATGAAATAAAATCAAATAGAGTGATCATGGTGATACTAAATATAAAGTTGGGTGACTATTTTTTTATCTCTAATTACGAGGGTGTTTGGTAGGAATATTTATGTGAAAATGCATTTTTGAATAGTAAATTGATGGGAAATGTGTGGTTGAAAAATAAGAAAAAGTTTTTGATTTACGTGTAATATTATTTTAATAAAGAATGTGTGGTTGAAAAGAAGAGAGAGAAAAATGCATTTTGATAAAAATGGGTGCCAAACAGGGCCTACATCTATGTCTAAGTCAAGTGAACGGTCCCTTCCTTTTGGTTTATGCATTGATTGTGACAGAAGTTTCACAATCAAAAGAGTCAAAATGGAAAGGTCAAGAATAGCACAATCGAGAAATAAATTTGAGATAAAAGAGCAAAAGGTTTAAGATTGATGACTTCTCCAAATTTGGCAAAGAAAATGGAAGGATGAAGTGCAAAGATGAGTATATTCTTTTTATAAATAAGAGGAAATGAAATTCACGTTTGACGTTAATTCTACGAATGTTTATGCCCCGTTTGGCTCCCATTAAATTTCATCAAATTAAATTAAATTTTTTTCTCTTCTATTTTCAGCCAAACAATCTTTAATAAAATAATATTACCCATAAATCAGAAACTTTTCATTCTTTTACGATCATCCATTTAAAAAAAAAAAAACAATAACATTCCTCCCATTATAATAAAAAATAACGGGGCCAAACGGGCATAATGATTAAAAGATGCCGAAAGATGATGAAATTCCGAATGCTTATAAAAGTGAGAATTACAAGAGACAAGACAACCTTATTAGAATTCTAAAAACTTAATAATATATTGTCTTATTAGTTGTAACGTAGATAGCAAATTTTTCCAGGGAATCAATGTCTTTCCTCTTTCTGAATTCGTCAAGAAGGAAGAGATTAGATGCTCTGTTCATGTCTGAAGAAACTATCAGGATCAACTTTAGTCTCTATTGTTACCAGTCTGTTGAAATTGTCCTTGAAATATTTGGCGCCCCCACAAACTTGCTTCTGTAAAATATGTACAATTTTTGTTCATACCCAAATCGAGATACCTGTAATTAACATAGGCTTCTCTTGTTGACATGGAAGTATATGAAGCCATGTAATTGTACAGTTTTCTCATCCACTTCATGTGATTCTTCACGAATTCGGGCTTATCGTGGTTCCAATCGGTACTGTTGGGTTTTCAACCCAATAAATTTGGGCAATGAAGACGGATTGGATTAATTTTACTAGCACCATAGTTGATTTGCTCGACTTGAAAATAAATTGGGTCACTGAAAGCAACTATTAATTTGTTTTGTTCGTGGTCCGATCATTNACCATAGTTGATTTGCTCGACTTGAAAATAAATTGGGTCACTGAAAGCAACTATTAATTTGTTTTGTTCGTGGTCCGATCATTAGTTGGATGACCCTTTATGAATTAGATCACTTTTCCTTTCGGCTTGTTGGCCCATCTCATGTTTTTTGGCCCATTTATTGGTTTCACCATAAAATTTTAAATTGAGCCTCTTGTCTGTGAAGTGCCGTTTTGTGTTATAATTGTTTGTGAGAAAAATGGAAGCCGTTCTTGGTGACTTTATAAACTATTCCTTCACTTCTTCTTCCTTCCTGTGTGGTTAATCGCATCCACCATTGTTGATCCTTTATGGGTTAATTCAAGAGGGCAACCACAGTGAAAAGTATGGTTTGGGTTGAGCTTTCAAGTGGTTGATATTTGATTCAGTTTTATATTGAAACTGAGCTAGATTATATGATTCATCCTTTGTGTTTATTTTGGCGAAAAATCGTATTAGAGCCGTTCTGTTGCAACAACAGTATAAAATTAAGCTGAATCGAGGCATAAATAAGATAGAAAGAAGTTGTACGGAAAACTGTTCAAAAAAAAATTTCTCATCGTGGCTGTAATTGACAATTCTGGCCAAACCAGACCTCTGTAGACTAACAGAGGTCATATTCCAACTCAGGAAATTGACCATTCTCTGAATCTCATGAAATCCTAAAAAATTTAGAAGAGTGTATATTGTGACATTAAAGAAATTTTGTGTGGTCTAATTTTGTATTTGTACATTTTTGATTGATTTGTGCTCTAAAAATTACAACACATTTTGATTTGGGATTTTTGAATGGAAAAGGAGATTATTCTATTTGGCAATAGAAAATGAGAAAAATTTTGGTTCAACAAAAGATTTCAAAAGCTATAGATGAAATTTTAAGAAAATTAAGTAGAAAGAAAAGGTGAGAGGTGATGCGAATATTGCCACTTGTTCTAATTATGACCCAAGTGATTACTCAATTCGGCGCATTGTTCTGTGTGAATTCCCATTTGTATAATGATTACTCGATTTGGTGCTTTGTTCTGTGTTATATTTCAGCATGTTTGATGTGTGTTTTTGCATAAATTTGAGAGCGATCATATTGTGTGTGTAATGTACTGTATGCATAGTGGTTATGATTACTATTGTGACACCAAGTGATTTCTCACTTTAGTAAGTGCGTTGTAAGCATGTCAACCGGTAATATGGAGTAAAGATGCCTGAGGGTGCATTGGTGATATGTAATCCTCATTGGGGTGGAGTAAGAGAGGGTGACACTACTATCATAACTATCAGGCTGAGACCCATTATCTACCTTGGTTGAGAGAGGTGAGGCAGTGATAGAGGAACATCCCATCAACCCTATAGTTTACTAGTTAGGCATGAGGAGTGACCAATCTAGTGAATATAGTTGACAATGAGAAGAGATGTATGTCCTTGATAAATGAGTTATACGGAATGGAGTAGGATAATTATGGTGAGATCTTTTCTTGGGGTCATTTATGCATTGGTTGTATATTTTGGCCGTTTACTTGATTAGTTTGGTGTTATTATGATGTTCTTTGTATGTTGAACATGTTGAAAAGATCGGTGTATTATCCTATGTTATGTCTTCATCGCATGTTTTATAACTGTGTTAGATGTGCTCTTGATTGATTATCCTAAATATATATTTGTATTTGGGTTCTTGATCTTAGCCCTTGGTAAGTACATGGAACATGTATGGTATATGTATCATTTCTGAGTCATAAGTAAAGTCCGTGACACCAAATTTATTTGATTACCTTCATTAGGCAAGTGTAAACTTGGTGTTGTTTGCTTGTAGTTTCATTTGGTATCATGGTGGAGATTTTTTGTATTTTGATAATGATGATTTTAAAATGGATTGAGTTAATTATATCAACACCACAATTGATTGGCTCGACCTGAAAACAAATTGGCCAATAGAAACAACTATTAATTTGTGTTGATCGTGATTCTTTCATTTGTTAGATGACCCTTTATTGGTAACACACTTCCACTTTTGGTTTGTTGGTCCATCTCATGTTTCTTGGCCCAATTGTGTTTGGGCCATTTATTGGGTTCACCATGAAACTATAAATAGAGTTCCTTGTCTATGAAGTGCCGTGTGTGTTGCAATTGTTTGAGAAAAGAGGGCAGCCGTTATTGGTGACTTTGTTGAACCATTACTTCCATTTTTCCTCCTTCCTTTGTGGTTAATTGCATCCACCATTCTTGATCCTTCGTGGGTTAATACAAGAGAGCAAACACAGTGAGAAGTTTGGTTTGGTTGAGCATTTTCAAATCGTTGGTGTTTGATTCGGTTTTGTAATGGAATTGAGCCCCATTGCACGATTCAAAGTCCTTGGTGGATCATTTCCGCTACAGGTAAAGTATAATATCTTAAGTACGACACCTTTTCTGTTAGGGAATAGAATTTCAGCTTCTGAAATATAACTCATCACGCCACCATAAGGAGTCCATATCATTGGTGGCTTTTCCACAGTCTTTCAATTCCAGTATCTGGGATTGGTTCTTTTATGAAGTCTGATTTGGCTATGAAGTAGTTCTTGATTAAGGCCTTCCCTTGAAGCAAAACTTCTGGTGGTGTATTCGGTGGGTAATAACCAATAACATCTCTGATTAGAACCAGCAAATTTCAGTGTAGTCCTATTGTGTAAATCCCAATTCGGGAAAACTTTTGTTCATTATTCCAAGCAATCTATTGGCTCTGCCAAGAAATACACCTTGGTACGAATTTTGCACTGTCTGCTCACCCTTTTGATCACCTTGTTCCAAGGTTTTTGGAACAGCGAAAACAGTGACAGTTTCGGGAACAGGGACTAATCGGACTTTCCTCAGCTCCAAGGCCATATTTCCTCATCGTAATCATGGACTCCAATTCGGACTCTAATCGGAATACCAACCTGTGTGCATTGAACAGCAGCTTGAACAAGATTTTCAGTCAATGGTGTGAAGATCAGCTGAGGTTTCGGCACAGAAGGCATCAAATACCTTAAAATCATCTTACAAGATTCCAGGATGGAACTATATGAAGCATTGTCAGGGGCATAGAAAGCTGTTGATAATGGGATAGAAAGTTCAAAATTGAGAGAAATGCACG
>NC_036257.1:5887803-5896595 GCF_002742605.1 Olea europaea var. sylvestris | reverse complement strand
TTAGGTTTGAATTCCTCAATTTTGAAAGGTAAGTAAAAAATTACTTATTGTCAAGTTATGTTTAATTTTATAGTTGTTAGATTGTTAGATTAAATTCAATTTTATTAAAAGGGTTAAGTATAATAAGTTATGAAATTGAGTTAAATAAAGGAGAAACTAGTTTTAGTGATTAAATTGACTTTACAAATCACTTAAATGCGAAATGATTAAGTTTGAGTAGGGGTAGACGCGGGTCGGGTCGGTTCGGTTCGGTTCGGTTCTCTTTAGAACCGACCCGAACCAAAATTTTCGGGTATCTAGTAAATGGAATCGTCAGGTCCAAATATAATTATGGAACCGTTCGGGTTTAGTTCTGTACTATAATTAAAATTTTTAACATTTATAACAACATTATATAAATACAACTAATGATACATTTAATGGTTTTAGAATGTCAAAGACTAGTAGACTACCTTATTTAAATGATCGCTACAGTCAAAGATTCGGTTGGCGGAGGTCACAGTTTCGATCGGAGGTCATAGCGTTGGGCGACGATTGTATAGGTTTTGGAATGTTAGCGAGGCTGCAAGAGTGAGTGCGAGAGTCGAGACAATGTTATGCACTTTAGTGTAGGTGTTTATGGTTATTTAGTGGATTTGATCTTATTGGGTTAAGAAATGAAACAATAAAATGGGTAATTGGGCCAAAAATTAAGAAATTAGAAATGAAACAAATTATTGGGCCAAAAATTTG
Organism: Olea europaea var. sylvestris; assembly: GCF_002742605.1. Taxonomy (NCBI): domain Eukaryota; kingdom Viridiplantae; phylum Streptophyta; class Magnoliopsida; order Lamiales; family Oleaceae; genus Olea; species Olea europaea. The sequence goes on along the minus strand of NC_036257.1, from coordinate 5,895,863 downwards.
GATTTAGAAATTGTTAATTTGTTTAGAAAAATTAAAATTAAAATAATTTCATTTACTCAATATAAAAAAAAATTAGAAAATTTCGGTTCTTGGTCTAGAACCGAGAACCGAATCGTACTCGTCGGTTCTCAATTCAAATACACGTTCGGATATTTAATTTGACAAGAATCATTGGGTTCGGTTCAGTTCGGTTTGGGTTCGATTCGGTCAGCTCGGGAGATTTGTCTAGCCCTAAGTTTGAGCATCGTTTATTTAATTATTGAAATTGCTTAAAATATTTAATTATTGATTTAAAAATTATATCATATTTCAAGTGGCGATACAGATACCGAGACAATTTATCAATCGAGTTGATTTTGCGAACATAGTCCTGTAATGTCTTGTTGATAGTTTGAAGAGCCTCGTGATTTCAAAGTTAGAGCCACACGACATATTGAATGGTATGATTCATTTTGGTAAGACACGAAGTAATTATTTCGGGCCCATTGCTGTGTTTTTATATACATTTGATTTTGTCGCACATTTTGTAGTAACTTATAGTCAGCCTTGAGGGTGAATCTGACATCTAGTTATCATATACCATCAACCCACGTCACGTCTCGGGTCCATAGGGCGATTCGAGACGGATCGTGTCAGTACAATAATAAATTTAATCACAATCGACTCAAACTCCAATAATTTTGGCACTTCAAGCAAGACCTAGTAAACAACACGTTAAACCCCTTTGTACCCTTCCTAGATAAGAACAAAATATATTAATAATGCTCAACCATCAAAACGCCCAAAATACAGTGCAGATTCAATCCAGGTGAGTTCTCTGCAATCTTTGGGTTCTAATTTTAATTGTGGGAAATGCTTTTTCATTATTGGTGTAATGACCGGTTTCAATAACATATGAGATTATTTTACCAAACAAAAATTATTGTAAAGAAAGAAATTAAAAAATAAAAAAATTTAGAAGAAAAGAACACGATGATCTTCGTCCTAAAGCAAGAGGTTCGGAGTAAAGCTCTTTGCCTCTTTTGATATTATTGTTCAATCAAGAACATAACACTATATTTGCCTTAGATTTACGGCGTCCATCACTCAAGAAGAATAGAATCTAGAAGGTGGAGATGAAGATGAAGAATCTTCAAAGTCACATACGATGAAAGGAAAGATATTTCAAAACCCTAGAAGGCAGATGAAGTAATGACCAATATGAGCAGCCAGATGAACATACACTTCATTCTAAAAAGTAATAAAAAATGTGCATCAAATGAAAGCCACCAGAACGTCATCACATCCAATGGTTAAAGGGGTGACACTTGACTGCATATCATGCTTCCTCTCAACTAATAAAAACGTGTTTCCAAAAGACGACTTAAATTGAATTGCAACTTTAAATATGAACTACGATTTTATCAAATTCAAATAGTCTACAATTCAAAATAGTTTACGATGCGTCATTTCAATTAGGAAAAGTCCAAAAAATGTGTAGACACAAAAAGTATAAGCCTTGTATGGATTTTCTAAAAATCAGAATTTCGATCGATTTTGATAAAAATTATGGATCCATAAGATGCATTTGACTTATATTTTTATCAATTTTTTTAGCTAAATTAAATATGGCCTGAATATCATAAAAAATTATCTAATTACGAAGAATTTTCTATTTAAATCAGGTAAATTCTCACCTGTAAATTGCTCAATTTGACATATAAATGCTAACACAACGTATCAAAGGTATTGGACAAATATTTTCCTAATCGAAGTACCCTCAAGTTAAATAAATAATCACCTTTTTTTTTTTTTTTTTTTTTTTTTTTTTTCCCCCCCCCCCCCCCCCACCAGTTTATCTTGAGGTGTATATGTTAACCTGTTTCAGATTAGACTTGTATATAGCTAGGCTCATCCTATATGTGATGTTGTTAAAAAAAGGTTAAACCCTAACCTTAAGGGTCCCCCACCACCCCTGCTCTGGAGCATCGTGAGAGAGGTAAATCACAGGTTATGCCTCTCAGGGTATAGGGTGGAAGGCTGCTTGTACACTTGCACTTACCCAAAACCCAAATCCATATTTTAGGATTCGAACCCTTGACGCAGCAGTCTCAAGTAAAGCTGAATTTCTCCACCCTCCCCTTTTACCACTTGGAGATGTGCCCTGAGGGCCTATATGTGATGCTGTTATATGTGATGTTGTTATATCATATGGATGCGACATATGAAAAAAAAAAAGGATAAATTATTTTATATCTCTAATTACATCTAAGTCAAGTGAATGGCCCCATCTTTTTTGTTTTTGCACTGATAATTGTGACACTAAAGTCCATGAAACAAACGTTAGCAGCAGATAAAGAGTAGTTGCAAGAATTTATTATAAAGATGGAAAATCTAGCAATATCTTTTACTTCTTTTTTTCTAAGCCAATAATTTTCCTTAAGATAACAAGAAAAGCAAATTTGTCTTTTGATTGATATTTTGAATGAAACCTTACAATCAGAGAAACCAAAAAAATAAAAATAAAAATAAAAATAAAAATAAATAAATAAAATAAAATAATGAAAGGTCAGGAACAGCACAGTCGATAAATAAAAGCAAATGGTTCAAGGTTTGGTGACAAAACTCCAAATTGTTCAAATAAAGTGGAAGGATGAAAAGTAAATATGGTACATTCTTTTTATAAATAACAGGAAGAGAAATACATGTTTAATGCTGATATTACATATGTCTATAATGACTACAAAAGGCTGGAAGATGATGAAATACCAAATGCTTGACGGTCGATTATTGACATTTCGTGTTCTTGACTTACCAAGTTTCTAATGTCTTGATTTATATTCCGTCACTTGGTATAAATGACTAGATCATTTGATCTTAGTAATATTTTGCTTTGAATGCCCGGGTATGCCTTGAGTAGTTGTACTCAATTTTGATCAATATAAACTTAGTTACCCGATAAAAAGAAAATATTCTAAAAACATAATAATATACTCTCTTATTAGTTTACTCAGGCAGCAAGCATTTTCAGTGAATCAATCTCTTCCTTCTTTTCGAATTCGTTGAAGGAAGAGTTGGGATGCCCTGCTCATAGCTGAAGAAACTATTGGGATCAACTTAGTCTTTATTCTTACTAATCTGTTGAAATTGTCCTTCAAATATCTGGTGGCCAACAAACTTTCTTCTGTAAAACTTGTACCATTTTTGTTCATACCCAAATCGAGATCCCTGTAAGTGACATAGGCTTCTTTTGGCGACATGGAAGCATATGGAGCTATGTGATATAGTGCAGATTCAATCCAGGAGAGTTCTCTGCAATATTTGTGTTCTAATTTTAGTTGTTGGAAATGCCTTTTCATTATTGGTGTAATGACCAGGTTCAATAATATATCAGATTATTTTACCAAACAACAATTATTGTAAAGCAAGAAATTATATAAAAACAAAAAAAGAAGAAGAAGAAGAAAAGAACACGATGATTTTTTGTCCTAAAGCAAGACGTTCAAAGTAAAGCTCATTTCCTCTTTGATATTCCATTACCTGGAGAAATCATTGCGCTAGAATAGAAACTAGATCGTCCAAGATTAGTACTTTACAAATCAAATACAAAATCATTTAAGATTACAGATTCGTCTCCATCAATGTTATTGCACTCAAGAACATAACACACCATTTTTGCATTAGAGTTACAATGTTCATCACTCAAGAAGAATAAAATCTAGAAGATGAAGACGAAGATGAAGAATCTTCAAAGTCGAAAATGATGAAAGGAAAGAGATTTCAAAACCCTAGAAGCCGAATGAAGTAATGACCAATACGCGCAGCCACATGAATATACACTTGATTCTAAAAATTAATAAAAAGGTGCATCAAACGAAAGCCGCCAGGAGGTCATCACATCCAATGGTGTAAGAGACTAAGAGGTGACACTTGGTAGCATATCATGCTTCCTCTCAACTAATAAAAACTTGTTTCCAAAACGTGACTTAAAATGGATTGCAACTTAATTTAGTTATGAAATACGATTTTATCCAATTCAAATCATTCTACAATTCAAAGTCAGTAAACGATCAGTCATTTTTTAGTTAAATCAAATATGAGTTCAATAAGATAAGAAATTATCTAATTACGTAGAATTTACTATTTAAATCAGGTATGAAAAGTCACACAAGAGATGAATGGAAAGAGATTTCAAAACCATAGAAGCCAAATGAAGTAATGATCAATACAGACAGCCACAAGAATATACACTTGATTCTAAAAATTAATAAAAAGGTGCGTCAAACAGAAGCCGCTAGAAGGTCATCACATCCAATGGTCTTGTTTCCAGAACGTGACTTAAAATGGATTGCAACTTAATTTAATTATGAAATACGATTTTATCCAGTTCAAATCATTTTACAATTCAAAGTCAGTAAACGATCAGTCATTTTTTAGTTAAATCAAATGTGGGTTCAATAAGATAAGAAATTATCTAATTACGTAAAATTTACTATTTAAATCAGGTATGTTCTCACTAGTAAATTGCTCAATTAGACAAAGAAATGCTAACATAAGATATCAAAGCTTGGACAAATATTTTCATAATCAAAGCTTTAGACATGACTTAATTTACATAGATGATGTCTTATCCATGTGGCTTTAACACATCAAAAATAGAAGTTATTTCATACCTCTAATTATGTCTAATTCATGTGAATGGCCCCTCCGTTTTTGTTTATGCATTGCTCGTGACACCAACGTCCAAGAAACAAACGTTAGCTGGAGATTAACAGAAGTTTGAATGATTGTTTACAAGGGCGGACCCTGACCTTTAGTATTGTGGGGTCAAAATTTTAAAAATAATTTTTTTAATAAACAACATAATATCAATGAAAATAAGTTTATATGTATCTTGATACTTTGAAAACGTCGTATAATTACATCATTATTAATATTATTAAATAAATTTTGCTACTTGTATAGTTTTATTTATTATTTTATTGGCAAATGCTGATCTAACATTGAGTAAATTAAATTGAATATAGAAATTAAATGAATTGAAATAAAATTAAAGTTTAGTTTAGGAAGTAAATGAAATTCAAATTTCAAGCAAATATAATTAGAAAGTAATTCAAATTGCATTTAATCCGTAACGACTCTAAAAAATTTACTTCATATTTCATGTAAGACTTTCGAATGAAACGATATAAATTAATTGAAAAATTTATCATGCAAAAATAATAATTAATTGAATTTTTTAAAAGAAAAAACGAGTTAGACGTCTTTTTTTAGGCGTACGTTTGATACATATTTAACTATTTTCGATATCCGTTTGGACTATTTGATATGAAAACTATGTATTTTTCGAAACAAACTTTTACATGGTCTAGACGATTTGTGGATTTAAATAGCACATGATCGCAAACGAATTATTAAAATTAGGATATTATCGAAATTATCAAAATACTAGTTTCAAACGCCCTACTTTAACATGTCATAACTTTTGTTATAGTTGACCACTTCGCATGCCATTAAAGAGTGAAAAATTAGGCCATGTGCACTTCAAAATGGTATTAAGAATGAAATATTTTGACTTCATTTGACATCCCGATAAATGCATCAAAGTAGATTGTAAAAAAGCAAAAAACGGGGGGGGGGGGGGGGGAAATTTTGTGGGGTCAACCCCACGTGACCACATGTGAGTTCGCCCCTGATTGTTTATCGTGAAGATGGAAAATCTAGTAATATCTTATACTTTTGTTCAATAACTTTTATTTTTCGAAGTCTGTGCTTTCACTAAGATAACAAGAAAGCAAATTCTCTTTTTTACTCCACCTTGATGGACATTTTGAATGAGCCCCAAAAAAAAAAAAAAAAAAAAAAAAAAAAAAAAAAAAAATAAAAAAAAAATAAAATTAAAAGGTCACGAACAGCACAGTCAAGAAATAAAATTGGGATAAAAGTGTAAATGGACAAAAACTCCAAATTTGCCAAAGAAAATGGAAGGATGAAAAGTAAAGATGAGCACATTATTTAAGATGAGTACATTCTTTTTATAAATAAGAGGAAAAGACATACATAATAGACACTGATACTGTAGATGTCTACAATGATTAAAAGCTGCTGGAAGATGATGAAATACCAATGCTTATAACAGGGAGGAATTCTAAAAACAAACTGATATACTGTCTTATTAGTTGTTATGGAGGTAGCAAGTGTTTCCAGTGAGTCAATCTCTTCCCTGTTTTCGAATTCGTCAAAGAGTTGGGATGCTCTGTTCATGTCTGAAGAAATTATCAGGATCAACCTTAGTCTTTATATTTACTAGTCTGTTGAAATTGTCCTTGAAATAGCTGGTGCCCCACAAACTTGCTTCTTCTAGACTTGTACCATTTTTGTTTGAACCCAAATCAAGATCCCTGTAATTAACATAGGATTCTCTTGGTGACATGGAAGCATATGGAGCCATGTAATTGTACAGTTTTCTTACCCAATCCATGTGCTTCGTGGTGGATTCTGGTTTAGCGTCGTTCCAACTGGTAACGTATTGTATCATAAATATGACACCTTTTCTGTGAGGGAATGGAATTTCAGATTCTGAAATGTTACTCATCATGCCACCATAAGGAGTCCATAGCATCAACGGCGATTCCTCTTCAAGAAAACTTTTCCATAGTCCTTCTAATCCAGTCTCTGGGATTGGTTCTTTTATGAAGTCTGATTTGGCTTTGAAGTAGTTCTTGAATAAGGCCTTCCCTTGAAGCAAAACCTCAGGTGGTGTATTCGGTGGGTAACCACCAATATACATCACTGATTGGATCCAGCTCATTTCAGTGCTGTCCTTTTGTGTCAATCCCAACTCGGGGAAACATTCGGCCATTATTCCAAGCAATCTATCGGCTCTGCCAAGAAATAAACCTTGGTACAAATTTTGTACTGTCTGCTCGCCCTTTTGAGCACCATTTGCTTTTGTAATGATGACTCTGATGAACAGATCCTCATCAAGTTTATCAACCACTTGTTGCCATCTGTAGAGAATCTTTGTAGCACCTTGTTCCAAGGTTTTTGGAACAGTGAAAACAGTGACAGTTTCTGGAACAGGGACTAATCGGACTTTCCAAGCGAGTATGATTCCAAAACTAGCTCCACCACCACCTCTAATAGCCCAGAAAAGATCTTCTCCCATTGATTTCCGATCAAGAATTTTGCCGCTTGCATCAACTATTCGCGCATCGACAACATTGTCAGCTCCGATGCCATATTTCCTCATCATGGAACCATATGCTCCTCCTGTTATGTGCCCTCCAACTCCTAAGCTGGGGCAAAGTCCTGCGGGGAATCCATGAATTTTACTTTTCTGTGAAATTTTGTAATAAAACTCACCAATAGTAGCACCAACTTGCACCCACGCGCTGTTGTCCTGTATGTCTACATCGACACTCCGGAGTTTCGATAGGTCTACAAGGAGAAAAGGTTGTTCCGTTTGTGACGCGTACGAGAGGCCCTCATAATCATGGCCTCCACTTCGGAATCTAAGTTGAATTCCGACCTGTTTTGTGCATTGAACAGCTGCCTGAACATGATTTTCAGTTAATGGGGTGAAGATCATCTGAGGTTTCGGCACAGAAGGCGTCAAATACCTTAAATTCATCGCAGAAGACTCCAGGATGGAACTATATGAAGCATTGCCAGGGGCAAAGAAAGCTTTTGAAAACGGGATAGGAAGTTTGGAATTGACAGAAATGCACGTATAGAATTTTTCTTGAATTGATTGTGAAGTAGCAGCCCATAAATTTGATACTAGAATCAAGAATAATGTAACAATGAGTGAATTTGAGGATCCCATAATGAGAATGATACTAAACTGATTTTTCTTTGCTTTTGCGTTGAGGTGTGAGACAGACAGTGAGTCCTTTTTATGGGATTTTGTGGTCTCTTGCTGACTCTATATATGACCTAATGCCAACGTAATGTTCAAGAAAGATTTGTTAGCCACATTGGAATAATGAGGTCAAGAAAATCTGCTTTAAGAAGTTCCAAGTTCCGTCCATTTTGACTCCATAATTTTCCGATTTATGCACTCGTTTCTTGCCTTCCCA
>NC_036257.1:5884141-5887703 GCF_002742605.1 Olea europaea var. sylvestris | reverse complement strand
TTATGCACTTGCTTTGATAGAAGTTAGGATGGCGTTGTTTTCTTTGAGTTGTTTATGATTGGTTATTTTTATACAATCATTCCCGTATATATCACTGGAGCCCTAACATCTTTGTCTCGTGTCGAAAGCTTTACTCACGTCCAAGTCCGGAATATCGTTGACTGGCAAATAGTCTATAAGTGTTAGAATTTGCTTACGCATGCACAAGTGGAAACGGTATCCGTTGTCCATGTGATTCTAATAGAAAACGAGGTCAACAAGACCCACTATGGCCTTGATGTTTTAATAATAATAATAATAATAATAATAATAATAATAATAACATTTAATTGTTAAAGAAAACTTTTAATTAAACCGTATTATACGTCCTAAATACAAAAGCAGTTGATTTGAAGCGTGACCACAATGTTTGTCCAATGGGCCCATATGATCCGTTAAGATTGGTGTTTGTAGGTCCAAGTTGACATGGACTGCCATTTCATGTTTGCTTTATCAAAATGAATACGACACCAATATTAATTTGGGATAGTTGAAAGTTGAAACATGATCGAGTAAAAGTTAATGTAAATGCCAGCAAAACATATTGAATACATTACATGCCTTCAGCTTTTATAGAAAGATGATGTATTGAACATTATTCAAATAGAATACAGAAGACGGAGTTTGTTAGATGTTTCATTTCTTACTTTCATTCCAATTAATACCAGCAATTTCACTCTTTTTTTTTTTCTTGTTTTCAATTAAAAGATTTATCCAGCCTATTTATATTTGTTTGATTTTTGCCCTATTTATAAGTTTTCTTAATTGCAAAAATACGAAGGGATATTTATTCCTTAATCCTCAATTTATGTTTATTGAGGACACATACTTTTTATTCAATACGTAATTAATAGCAAGCCATTCTATATAGTTTGTATTATCATGGTTATATTGGCAGACTACTTCATTCAAATCTAAATAAATTAGTTGGATCCACCTTCTTCACATTAATTAATATTTTTAAATTATTCTTGAAATACTTAAATCCCTAAACACTTGCTTGTTAGTAGCTCGTTTTCTCTATAATATTGTTCACTCCAATATCCAAATCTCGATAATTGATATGTGCTGCTCTCGGAGATTTTGACACATAACGAGCCATAAAACTGTAAAGCCTCTAGATCCAGTTTATATGCATTTGCTATTCTGCATTCTCAAATGATTGATATGACACGTTATTATCACTTAACATAAAATGAATACCAGTGCTCATAATATATATCCAACGTTCAATATGTATATGTATACATGTATACATATGTAAAATATGTATTTGAAAAGTTATGAGAAGAAATAATACAATGAAGAATACTAGGAATATAATACAATAAAGAATTTAAAATAAGGTAAAGTCCCGATGTAAAAAAGGTAAAACTAATAATATAATATTTGAAATGAAGTAGGAGTGGAAAAGTGCAGAAATGCGAAGGGAAACAAATTGCAACTTGGACTCCTTCGAGATCTCTTTGACAAGTCTACTACCAACTTTCAAATTGAATTTCAACTTAAATTCCCAAAGAAACTTTAATTAGAAATCCCAACTAGACTTCAAATAGAATTCTCAAGTAGTCTTTCTAGTAGAATTCAAGTCTTACCCTAATTCTGACAAATCCCACATTGACACGAATTCCACTACAATGAACAAAATTTCAAAAATTTCTCTAACTGGAGACAAATTCCACTGTAAAGAATAAAACTTAACTCTTCAACAAAAACATCCTCTCCAAAACGAATCCCACAACAGGAAAATTTTTCCACCTCTTCCCCAGAACCTAAGTACGATAAACTCAATAACTGAAAAAATTATCTAAATCCAAGCACTTCTCATCAAGATTATCTTGCTCATCAAAGTTGCTCGAATTCTTCCCACGAGAAACAAAATTACAAATAATTTAATATTTACCAGACAAAGTAGAAACATACCTTGTAATTGAATCAACACAAAATGCTTTTAGAGAATGTTCTTTGCTAAACTTAACATCTTCAACTGTACTAAAGCATAAACAACAAAATCAGCTTCGCCATCCATTTTTGGAGGTCTAATATCTCTTCTGAGTCTATCTCTAACAATTGAATACAAAGACACCATTGGTGATGGTGGTAAAGCAACATTAATCATAACTTTTGAACTTGATTCAGATATATTCTTTAATATGGACCATAAATCAAACCCCAACAGTATTGAACCAAGCTCAAAATCCATTAACTTTTGCTGATTAATATTCAGATATTTTGTGGAACTAAGCAAGACATATAACAAGGACCTTTCTTGTCCCTCAAACCAAGGTCGGCCCTAGCCCAAGGCAAGTAAGGCCACTACTTTGGGCCTCAATTTTAAGGGGCATCTAAAAGAGCCCAAAATCGCCCATCCCTTAAAGAAGGCAAAAAAAGAGAAAAATGAACCATCGCATTCTTCTCCACTTCTCCATTCCATTCCAATCATTATCACCAAAAAAATCTTGAGTTCTTTTTATCACTGACCGAAGAACACGTACTTGATAAACTTGAAGAGAAGCAGAGAACAATACCAATTTGAAAATCCCCAAAAAGTAAAAACTGCCAGTGGCTGCAAAAGTTTCGACGAAATCCAATTACCCAACCATAGGTTCGGCCTCTTCGTCTTCTTCTTATGCTTATGTTGGCCTATCCATGTGTCCAATGCCTGTATGGTTTCTTAATTCTCTGACTGAATGCAAATAATTTACAAACAAGGAGGATTAGGAGAAAACTAGGAGGATGTTTGGTGAAGATTAAAATTAGATTTTTTAGTAGATTGTGATAGAAGTTTTTAAAATGTATGGTTGAAAGATTCTGAGACTCATGAAAGATGTGATTAATATTGATTGTTTGACTTTGACTTTGACTTTGACTTAAATTAAAATCAAATTTTAATCAAAACCAAACATGGACTAGAAATTTGAAATTTCAAAAAAAAAAAATTGAGGGTTGGTTCTGAAATTTCGAGATTCTCGAATATTTTTTAGTGCAATATCATAAGTATGTTTAAGAATCCTGTCTTAATTTCTGTCTGCCGAATCTTATGTGCTGGGATTTATAATTGAGGGTGAGCCACTTGGGCCATTTTGATAGGAAGAGATAGCCAGATAGATGTGGATAAAAAATACTTCGCCATCTCAAGTTAGTGAAAAATTCGGCCTAAGATTAATAAGTTGTTTAGGGTAATATCCCATATCGCAAGAACATAAATAAGATTTGGAATTTTGATATTGTACCTTGGCCAAAATCATCCAGTTTCTTGCATTGATCCATCTGATGTCAACAAAGAACAAAGTTTCTTGCATTGATACATCTAAAAACTCATTTGGGTGAGTTTTAATTTCTGAGCCTCTTTTTAAGTGTCACTATAATATGATTCCAATCCTTGTAGCAGCTTTCTATATTATTTAGGCAACGAGCATGTTTGGTTGGCTTAAAAGTAAGTCAAATTCACTTTTTAAATTACTTCTTTGATAGGACATGATTTTCGAAGTTACCTTTTATACTAACAAACTTACTTTTCTAA
>NC_036257.1:5874466-5878665 GCF_002742605.1 Olea europaea var. sylvestris | reverse complement strand
CATGGGAGAGAGAACCCTAAAGGGCTCATGTTAGTAACCCTCCATATTACTAGAGTACGGGGCGTTACAGTTGGTATCAGAGCGCGATTTACCTTTCTGTAGACTTGCGAAACAAACTTGTTTTCCAAAATTTTAGGAATTGTGTGTCAAATAAATTATTACAGTTACCGTCATGCTTGCCATTGCCGCAAATCATCGATTCTGAGGTAAAGAAAGTTTTAAGAAATTTATGCTATGTTATTATATTTTAAATGTTTATGTGTGATTTTATATAAAATCCCAAAAATTTACGTTTAAGGAAGTCAAGTTTGAGAATATGATGGAGATATTTATGAGTTTTAGAACATAACTAAATTATAAATGTTTATTTTAATCCTCGAAAAAGATATTAGAAACCCACCAATTTGGATTTTATAATTGATGTGGCATAGATGGCACGAACTAAGAGAACGTGTAGGAAGACGTGCTCAATTGTGCCTCGTCGATATGAGATTGTGAAGCACTATGAGGAGTATAGTGGAATCCAGTGCATGATATGGGCAGCACATTAGGGAGATGTTGGTAAGGTAGAGAGAGATAAGATAACTAGGACATATGGTCACTGGTCATCAGGCCACCCACCTCCTTATTGATACATTGCCAGAAGAATGGCTAGAGATGGCAGAATTAATTTACAATTATTTGTGGGAAGTTGCTATACCCACTTTGCCTTAGGAGATTGACAATGAGGCCTGGTGCACAGAGCTGACGGCACAGTGGGAGCAAACTCGAGATGATTCACTTGCATATCTCGAGGGTGATAGAGTACCAACTGAGAAGTGCGTTCATGAGGATGCTCCTCCACCCAGTTCAAACGACGACTCACAGCCTTCCAAGAAATCTAGGTTTTACGGAGGCTGGATCGATGATGATGATGTTAAGAAGGATTATTCCAGGGATTTCAGTAGATTTTATTAGACTTAGATCATACCATGTTGAGTAGGATTTCTTTTTTGCTTTTCAGTCGATTAGTACCACATTCTTTCATTGATTGTATTTCCTTTCTCAATTATAGTTTATCATTTTACTGTGCAATGTGTGACTTTGTGATTTTCCTAAAGATTATAAACTATTCAATTTTGTATTAAGGAAATGCCACTAGTATCACACACGAGAGCAATTAGAGAATTGCAACAAGCAATAGAAGAAATGAGATGGACCTTAATGGCACAAGCTACTCTGACAGCACCAGTGCCTTTGACTGGACAAGAAGAACGAACAGTGCCACCCATTGCTACACAAACTGCTCCTATACCACCCTTTGCTCCAGCACTAACCACTGCTCCATCTGTACTAATCATTGAGCAGTTTCACGGATACCGCCTTCCTAGCTTCGATGGCGATGATAACCCTTTGGCAGCAAAGGAATGGCTTCGTACGATTGAGAAGCTCTTTCGGCACATATCTTGTCCAGAAAACCAGAAGGTGTTGTGTGCAAAATTCATGCTAGTCGGAGAAGCTGGCCATTGGTGGGAATCCATATCACACACGGATAGAGAAAGGACAACGTAATATGATATGGACCCAATTCAAGACAAAGTTGAACGATAAATTTTTTTGCAAGCCCTTCACGAGCACAATGAGACAGATTTTTTACAACTAACTCAGGGAGATAAGGACATCACTGAATATGAGATGAAGTTCAAGGAATTATCCTGTTATGCCCCACATCTGGTAAGTACGGAGCTCATGAAAGCAAAAGCTTTGAGAAGGGAATGCGCCCTGAGATTAGACAGATAGTGAGTTTGCATGAACTCACCATTTATAGAGAAGTTGTAAAGAAGGCCCAAACTGTATCATTCTCGACTTTTAGACTTCGTAGCCAGTGACTATAGAATGATACTGGAAAAGGGAAATGGCATGATCAGGGTAAGGATAAGAGCTTCAGACAACTTAAGAAGTAGAATAATAGGCCTAATAGCCGACAATTAGACAATCCTTTTCCTCAGTGCCCTATGTGCAAGAAATCTCAAAGGGATGAATGTTTGTTCAGCAAGAATGTTTGTTACAAGTGTGGCCAGTCAGGACACTATGCTTCAGGATGTCGGGCAACGCCAGTTAAGGATACTGAACAGGCAAAGAAAGGGAAAGCGAGAATTTTTTTCGTGACCCATGATGAGGCTGCACAAGATCTAGATGTAATTGTAGGTATTGTATCTATTTATGGTATTCCTATTTATGTTCTTATTAATTCCAACGTGACACATTCGTTTATATCTACAACATGCCTAGCCAATATCGATGTTTCATGTGAGAAAACTAGTAGTACACTAGAGGTTAGTATGCCATCGGGAGAAGTCATTGATACAAATAAGATTGCTAAGGAGGTACAAATAGATTTTGATGGGTTAATCCTTGAGGCAGATTTACATGTCATGGAACTAAAACATTTTGACATTATCTTAAGTATGGATTGGTTAGGTAGTGATAGAGCTACAATTGTATGTTTTGAGAAAGAAGTGATCTTCAAAAGACCTGAAGAGGAGGAGTTTAGATTTTATGGGTTGAAGCACTCCCCCGTCTTATCTCGACTATGCAACGGAAAATCTATTGAAGAAGGAAACCTGTCAAGGATATCTTGTTAGTCTTACTGGCACACCATCAGAAGAGTTAACATTGGATAAAGTGCTTGTTGTGCAAGAATACGCTGACGTATTTCCTGATGAGCTATCGGGTGCCCTAATTGATAGACAAGTGGAGTTTGTAATACACTTTATACCCGAAGCTGTACCAGTGTCTAAGGCTCCATACCATATGGCACCAAAACAATTACAAGAATTAAACATGCAGTTGGAGGAACTTCTAAATAAAGATTTTATCAAACCAAGCGTGTCTCCATAAGGAGCTTCGATCCTTTTGTGAAAAAGAAAGATGGAACCACAAGAATGTGTATTGACTATGCAAAGTTGAACAAGCCAAATGTCAAAAATAAGTATCCTCTCCCAACAATTGAAGATTTATTTAATCAATTGTATGGGGCAACCGTATTTTCAAAGATTGATTTGAGGTCAGTCTATCATCAACTGAATATCAAAACGAGTGACATACCTAAAACAGCATTTAAAACTCGCTATGGACATTATGAGTTTACAGTTATGTCGTGTGGACTAACTAATGCCCCTGCGGTACTTATGGATCTGATGAATAGAGTATTTCATCAATACCTGGACGAATTTGCTATTGTGTTTATCGATAACATACTAGTGTATTCAAGAGATTCTCAACAGCATGAAAACCATTTGAGGACCATTTTAAGAACGTTACGTAAGGAGAAATTGTATGCCAAGTTTAAGAAGTGTGAATTTTGACTAGATCAAGTAGGATTTTTGGGACAAATCGTGACAGCCAATGGTATAGAAGTAGACCCAAGTAAGGTTGAAGTTGTTTCTAACTGGCAAAGACCTACGAATGTTGGAGATTTGAGGAGCTTCTAGGTTTGGTTGGATATTATCGACGATTTACAAAAGACTTTTCTAAGATAGCGGATCCCTTGATACAATTAATTTGGAAGGGTGTGAAGTTTGTATGGACTGAAATGTGTGAACAGAGCTTCCAAGAATTGAAAGATAGATTAGTATCTGCTCTAGTATTAGCAATTTCAGAGGAATCAGAGAAATTTGTTATCTATAGCGATGTGTCTAAGCTAGATTTGGGTTGTGTTTTGATGCAACATAGAAGGGTGATAGCTTATGCATCTAGACAATTAAAGCAGTACGAGAAAAATTATCCGATGTATGATTTAGAACTTACAGCGATGGTTCACACTCTCAAGATTTGGCGTCATTACTTATATGGAAGCAAGTGTGAAATTTACAGTAACCATAAGAGCCTCAAGTACTTCTTTACCCAGAAGGAATTAAACATGAGACAACGACGATGGTTAGAGTTAGTAAAAGATTATGATTGTACCATCTAGGTAAAGCTAATGTAGTAGAAGATGCTTTGAATAGGAAGAACCAGGGTCACTTATCAACAATGTGTACACAGCAAAATTAGTTAATCAAGGACTTTGAAAATTTGAGGATAGAAGTGCTAACACTACCAGCTCGAGCATCATGTAAGTGGATAAGTTTGGTTTTGAAATCAACCCTGAAGGACAAGATTATAGCAGCTCAAAAGGATGACTCTTTCTTGGAAAAGATAAGGGCCAAAGTTGGAAC
>NC_036257.1:5852321-5872341 GCF_002742605.1 Olea europaea var. sylvestris | reverse complement strand
AACTTGGATTTGGATTTACGTCAAATTTAGTTAAAGATTTGAATTAGCTAAGCCTGTCCTAATCCTATAATGAGAAACATATTCCTATCCAAATTGTATTACCTTAAATTTAATTTTCACCCAACCTTCTAAGGCACACGGATTCCAGTTTTCAAAAATCTCCCGAGAAACATAGCAAGGAACAAAGATTCCAATTTCACCTCTAATTTTTAGAAAAGCTTTGGAAAGAAATTCGATTCAACGACTACGTCATCACCAATAATTAATGTAGGATTCCTACACTAAGTGATTCTTATATGGATTTAACTTTCATTCATATATGTTATTCTTTATACTTGCTTATGAATGCATGTAAAGCTCCTTAATGGTTTTCCCTTGAATGTAAATGGTATAAAAGTTATATGCTTATCTGATGGTCGTAGAAGCTCATCAGAACCTTAATGTTATATGTTCAACTAATGGTCGTAGAGGCTCACCAAATCCTTAAGTAAAATGTTTGATCATTGGTTTAATTATTGACCAAGGCAATATGTAAGAATACATATTTACATGCATGATTATTATGTCCATATAAATTGTGTAGCCTACTGAGTATTATTGAGATGTTTAATCCTATTTAACATTTTCAGATTGATAGGAGACTTTGCAGTGGCTCCGCATTGATGGCATAATTATTATGGAGAAATTTATTCATCACGTTTTAGATTTTCATTTTTTATGGACAATAATCCTTGTAGGGTCTAATAAATTTCAGTTTGGGTTTATCTTTCGTTGAAGCTGGGAAACTGGGTCTTTCAATGAATTCCAGCTTCTGCCACTGTTTTGAAATTTTACTACGATTTGTAAAAAATGAATTTTTGCATATCTCAAGTTGGAAAATTATGCCTTATGAGTTATTTATCATATGCAATTGAAATTTTGCCAATCGGAGTCCCGTAATATATTTCGTAGTATTTTTTTGTAATCTGTGACTGTTGGATCCGGGATTTCAGACCAGCCTACTCTAAAAATAATTTGGTACTTCAAACAACGTCGTCGAGATCCCAAATTTTTCTATGTTGTACTTATATGGGTTTATTATCATACGCTAAAATTTCGTACAGTTTCGTCAAGGTTTGCTTGATCAAAATTTTTTTTTGTAAACTCACAGCTTAAATGGAAAATTTTGTTTACAGCTTGCCTTTTTTTTAAAAGAAATAAGTAAATCAGAAATATGGCATGGGAGATTGAATCCTAAAGGACTCATTTTAGTAACCCTCTGTATTACTAGAGTACGGGGCGTTATACTATAGGCTGGTGCCCCTGGATGAACACGGCCAACGTAGCCCCGTTCATCTAGAATATTTCTCAATCACTAACCGTAATGGTAAAATGAGGCATCCAACTGATGGTAGGATTGTATAGTTGACAACTAGATCGCAAGATGACAGTATTGTATTTAAGTCCTTATTTGGTGAATATTAAAATTAGAATTTTAACGGATTTTGATAAAAGCGGATAAAATAGGTTGTTGAAAAGTTATAGATCCAGTGAAATATGTGGTTGAAATTAATTATTAACTTTGACTTAAATTAAAATCTTAATTTCAATTTCCGCCAATTAGAGGCTAAATGTTGTATTTCCAATTATCACTGTTACATCATACCTTCCAGCTGCATTTATTATTATAGGCCACTAGATTTGCAGGCTAGCGTTTTCAGATATAGAATGACTCTTTCATGGAATTGGTAATGAAAAGCTTATTGATGAACTTGTACTCCATTATTGTGATGAACATCAGAATATGTAGTTAATTTCTTCAAAAGAAAAATAAAAAATAAATAAATAAAATTTGTTTTATACTGATTCAAAGGAGCTGAAAGATACTGTCATACAGATTTATATGGATATTGTGAAATTTGAAATTGAAGTCTATGTATATATGGATTTTGAATCTGGATAGAATCACATCTTAAGTTAGCAAAAATTTGGTATTGATTGAACAAAGACGAAAATTAGAAGGTTTATAGAATTTAGGAATTGGAATTGTGACTAATTTTATAGAATATTGAGCAATTTGTGGATTGATCGAGGATTTTAGCTCATTCAGAAGAACTTCATTGATTAAGGTGAAGAGTCCCGTCATTCAATCAAAATAGTTTAAGGAGTAAGTGATTTGAATAGTTTTAAGGGGAATTTACAAAAATATCCAATTCCATGCCTATCAATTGACAAGTGTCTAATTACGATAACTGTTGCTAAAATGGCCAAATTTGATATTATATCCTTAATGAAAAATAAAGCAATTTTTTTCTTTGAATTTGTCACGAATTTTGATTTAAAAAAAAAAAGTAGTTTCCATGAGTAGTTACAATAATACAAACTATTACCTAATATGTTCATTTGCTTACATTATCTATTATGTATTGACCAATTAATTTGAGAAAAAAAATGAAGAGGATAAAGTAGAAAATCCATTAAAACTAAAAAGCTATGATGCTCGGACTCGGATATAGGTATTAGGTACGGGTATGTATCTAAGTGTCAAATTTTTTATTTTCTAAAATGCAGGATACGAGGATATGGCCAAAAAGAGTCTAGATTTTGGACACGGGTACGTGGGTACGTCTTTCAAACTTCAATTTTTTTACTAACTCAAGATGTTATTTTGAATAGACCAAAATGAATTGATCACAAAGAAGGAAATAGTATTGAATAAGGGATTAAAACGAATAAAATAAAATTTTGGGGTTTAGTTTTCAATTATGAAAATTTAATTACTAAATGTTAAAAAAAATGAGGGACTTGATTTCAATTTGAATTTAGTGAAGCACTAAGTAGTATTTTATGGAATCTACTTTCATTTTGTACAAATAAAACCCTAAACCACCAGTACAGGGAGGGAAAGAGAGTAAAAAAAAACGGAAAGAAAAAAGAAAGAAGACGGGAAAATATAGTGCCATCACCTTTCTCAACCCTCTCGAAGGTGGTGCTAGGTTTATAGAGAGTAAAAATGGGAAAACAATTAAAAAAAAGGAAAGAAGAAAAAGAAAGAAGCAAAAAAGGGTAAAGTGTTCGGTTAACACTTGAAGGATCAAACACATATCTCATACACATGTCATGTCATGTCGTGTCCGACACGGTACTCCAATCATTCGAAGAGTTCGAGCATCAGAGCTAAAAAGAATTATATTATTCCCACTCATAAGAAATTCATATAATTTCATTCGAGAAATTTAATCTCATTCAAAATTTGGAGTCGATCAGGTCCTCCACAATTCTCAGTAGAAGATGATTTTTCTTTAAATTCTCGTTTTTGTTGATAAGCTGTGTTTACTAGTTGATGGTACATATTTAATTTAAATGGATTAGATTATACAAACAATTAGTAGATATTTGTTGCAAGATTATTTGAACATTAAAAAAAATCATATTGATTGTGTTGTGTTCCTCAAACATTATGTCACTACCTTCTTAAATAAAGGATAGTTAGGAATTTAAGGTAGATATGTATTGACAATGTCATTAATGGTGAAATGAAATCTTTGCAAAATGGTGGTTAAAGTTGAAGAAGATGATAAATGCATTTGGCGAAGTGTCCTCCCGACATATTGTTCTCAAATTTTATAAATGTCAAGAATGATGACACTTTAAAAGTAATTCTTAATATTGTTTCAAATGTTAAGAATAATGTTAAAAACTTAACGAAGTTATGAAACATTTTGTGTTTTGCATTAAACATATTGTATGTAGATAACATGTTCGTTTTAGTTATTTGTGGGTTAGCTAATTTTATTTACGTCGATGACATGCAGGTATAAAAGATGTTATGAGATTCGTTGTCTTGCATGGTGGAACATTCATCAACATGGATGACAAGTGGAAGTGGTTTGAAAACCGAACAACATCAATTGATATTCGAAGTGAATTAGATATGAAGAGCTTGTCAATACAATATCCACCAAAGACCCAAGTGATGAGAAGTTAACATCAAAATCAATATGAAGAGTTTGTTGAGCAGATGAAGACATAATGTAAGGAAGAACTTCTTACTCGTAGTAATGTTTTGTAAGGAAGTATGTTTAAACATTGTCTTTGAAGCCATAGACATACTTATATAGAGTAAAACATGTTAATTAACTCCTACTCCATGTAATTACAATTAATAGACATTTATTTGACAACATAGGTTTGAGACCTATGCTTGTCACCTAATGCAATGATGTAGTTATTACACCCTTGCTTCACAAACTTGTTAACATTGAAACAAAATTATTTGTTTGAGAACTATTTCTTGCCAACTCATAGCAAAGCTGTTAGGAAAATGTGTAATTGGCAATCTGTGACCAAAGGACCTATTTGTCAAAATTGTAAAGTCAAGGACCAAATTGCAAAGGTCTAATAGTTCAGGGACTAAAGTTGCAATTTAGCAAAGTTCATAGCATAGGTCTAGTGGGATGCTTTGAAGATGCAAACGGCGCGTTGATTTCGCTAGAGTTTCGCCCTGACCTCGCTCGAGCCTAAATTGCAGAACAGACGTCGCTAGAGTTTCACTGAGCTGTCGCTCGAGCGAAGGTGCGTCGCTCGAGTTTCGCAGCACCTCGCTCGAGCGACGGTGTTATCTGGCCTTTGGTAATTTTAATGCCTCGCGAATTTTTAACGCTCCATATTACCAAATTCAACCTACTATATAAACAAAACGTCCGATTTTCGTTAAAGACCTTTGGCAAACAATCAAACAGGAATTCCTCTCAACTTCCAAAAGATTAAGAACCTAATATTCATTCTTTCCATCTTTTAATTCTCATGGTTCTTTGAATAAAAACATCTACCCTCTCAAAACCAAAACACCATTTCATATCTCCATATCAACTTCCAGAAGATCGTCAGTTTGAAGATCCGGGAAGGGAATTGCTTGAAGAGCTGGAGTGCTTAGTGATTCACGGGAGGTAGAAGATATTCAAGGCTGGGATTTTGGCGCAGATCTGCAAAATCCACGATAGATGTGGTCGATACAGTAAGGAGGTCAGAGTATTGTTAGAATCAATAATGTCTGGCGTACTGTAAGTCAATATATTCTATAGTGGATCTCTACTGGCTTGTGCCCTGAGTTTTTACCCAGTTGGGTTTTCTCCGTCAACATTTTGTGGCGTTTTTACTGGTTTTTGTTGTTTACTTTTCAACAGGTAATTCAACTTAGGTAGATAAAGTATGTGAATGAATCTGAACAATGCATAATTTATGTGACTTGTTGCATAAGTTAATTAATTGCCTTAATTCCGCATAAACACCTATTCACCCCCCTCTAGGTGTTGGTTGGGTCGAACTATAACTTTTTCATAGGTGTTGGTTGGGTCGAACTATAACTTTTTCAAAAGCTATATTCATCATCTCAATGCAACGTCGTAGCTATTACATACCTAATATCTAAATCATATCGAGGAGTTTGTATGTCCACTTGTATTCATTTAACTTTTCATTTAATCTCATCATCATTTTAACCTTCGATTAATGGGTTTGAATTTGTTCTTGACATTTCATGACATTCTTGACATTTGAAAAGGTTTTATCAATGGTTGGACCATGTTCATCTCGACGCTTGACACTTCATTTGTCTAGATTGAGAATTCGTTCTAACCATGAATGTTCTTTACAGTTCATAAAGCTTTTAATATTTAAAGTCAATTCACGTCATTTAATACTTGTTAATCTTGACTCTTGACATTTCATTTGTCAGTAATGAGAGTTCAACAATGGT
The DNA here is from genome assembly GCF_002742605.1 of Olea europaea var. sylvestris. Lineage (NCBI taxonomy): Eukaryota > Viridiplantae > Streptophyta > Magnoliopsida > Lamiales > Oleaceae > Olea > Olea europaea. The sequence continues at coordinate 5,866,604 of NC_036257.1, read as the reverse complement.
AACAATACAATAATAGAACAACCATAATAACTTGACACTATATACCAATTCTTATCAATATTAACATGATCGAACTGAATAACATACCACTAATAAAACAACCATAAAGTCATATTGATTTCAAGTTTCCATCTAAATATCGAATTGTACCATCAACCATAAATATAAAGGATAGTGCACAAAATGACATTGTAAATATTTTCCCAAACATACAATGTTCTACTCCAATAATATTTTTAACTTACTAGACATCCTTCTTACCCTTTTTACGATCAAAGCGTGTGAATGATATTTTCTTGCTTGCACTGGGCACCTTAAGTTTCAAGGATCGAGGTCTATTGAGAGGTGGAGCATCAGCGTCTTCTATATTAAGAACAAATATTGGTAGATATCATTGTTATATTGTGATGGATCTCAATGAAGTTATTTAATGAAAGAAAAATACATTTTTATTTCAAAAAATAACACTACCAATCCAACATTAATTCAAGATACACATTAATCCTCAACCTTTAAAAAGGGTTATTAGCACAAAGTGTCCTTATGTTTAGAGTTCATTGCACAAAACATTTGAACGTTGAATTTTATTATTTTTTTTTACATTTTTAACCATAATGTCATCTTTTATTGTGAAGACATCATTTTCATCCAATTTCTACATTAAAAAAAATACGAAATTACGAATATACCATTATATTTAAATAAAACAAAAAAAAAAGATAGGTAAAGAATTAATTACAACCATACTCCCAAAACTTTTTTAAAATGTGCAAATAAGTCCCAAGTGAATTATTTAGAAGAAAATAAAAATGGAGAAATCATCATCTTCTTCCTTATCCCCCTCTCCCCAACCCCCACCCTTACCCTCAAACCCCAAACCAGAGCAAAATTCACCGCCACCTAACAATCTTCACCACCACAAAATCGTGAATGAAGTGAAGGATCGTGTCCTGACCTTTGTCCCTCCATACCTACCAATCTCCAACTATCCCACAAATTTTTACGAATTGCCAGTACACCTTATAACCACAAAATCACCATTACGATAACTTCTTACTTTTCTCATCTGACAATCCCATCACATTTCGAAAACCAATTCCATTCATTTCTCATATCAAAATGACAGTTGCCGCCATTGTTTGTGTAGCAACTTTCTTAATAAAATTTTAGCAACTATCCTCAAAAGCTGAAGTTTCACCACCTCCAGCAAATTTGGTTGAAGAGCTAAAGGAAAATGATATCCAATAATAAAAATGTAATTACTCGAGAAGATTCTTCGAATTCCACGTTGAACCAGTTGGTGGAGTCAAATTTGGAATCCATTGATGCCTTGAAAACGATGTCAAAATAAGGAAGCGAAATTATCCAGAAATTAAGAAAAAAATTCTTTAATTCAATAGACAAGATCGTCTAGATGTTCACGTGTATTTTATATCAAGAATAAACTATTTGAATTGTTACCTAAATTCGATGAACAATTTATAAATAAATTTGGAATCACGAACTTCCAGCTTTTTTTATTTCAAGAACTTTATACTTCAAACCTCCAAATCTTTTATGGTATTCTACAAAGTCAACACTACACCGATGAGTTGGCAACTTCTTTTAATTAAATTAAGAAACTAATTCTTGAACTGGACAATTGAATAAGATGGGAAAATAGTTTTTTTTCTCTTTTTTCCTTTCCAAATTTGAACACTGTGGAATTATGTATTATGATTTTTGTACAATTCCATAGGATTTCTACTTTCCATCTAATCTCTATTTATAGAGATAGAATAATTATAATCATTGTACAATAACATTTCACATTTAAATAAGAGTTTTAATTAAAGTCTAAGTAAGCGTTTTAATTAAAGTCCAAATCCAATTAGTTTACATTTAATTAAATGTGTAGCCCTAGAACTTCAATTACAATTATAATTAAGTTTACAACTTTTATATTAATTACAATTAAGTACAAAACTTTATTGTAATTATAATTAAGCTCAAAAATATTATAATTACTGTAATTAAGTTTCAATACTTTATTGAGCTACCGCAGGGACCTGATCGAACATATATTATCTAAGTTCCAATAATTAGATATTGTCTAGTCGACCCTAGACCACCCAATCTAAGTATTAATCTTTGCATTTTCCATTAAAGGCAAAAGACTGAGCTCTTGAAATATATAAGATCACAGAAACCAATAAATCTGTAATACTTTCCTCTGACATGTCGTATATGTATTTTATCCCCCCCCCCCCAATCCGAGATCCAATAATTAGATAAGAACCAATCCGAGATCCAATAATTAGATAAGAACATAAATGACCATTTTACTATTCTAATTATTCTTACTAACATAAGTACTATTTTCTTCAACGATCTTGTAAACTAATCACAGATATTGAAATTTAGCTATAACTAAACACTGAGCTCAGATTATAACCGTTCAATACTTAAGTAATCACTCTACCCATTTTTCAAAGTGACGATTACCAACAAGAATTCATGCTCTCTACTTCGCTCATTCTCAAATTTCCAACTCATCAAAATATTTGATCAATCAAATTGATCTCACACATTGGTGAATCAAAGAACCATTAAAATCACGAAAGAATATACATAATACTGTCAATGGATTTAGATAAAATACATAGTGATTAAGTAGAATTAATTCTCCTCACGATCATGCTGTAGAGAATTAAATTCAACACATGGTCCGTTTATTACACTTCAAGTGTACTAGTGTCTCATTTAATTATTTTTGTAATAAGAACAATTCATAAATCTGAATAATGAATCAATCATATTATAACCTTCATGTACAAAGTACCCTTATACATCGATTATAAACAAATTATTAATGATCAAAATAAGTTGTGTCATATTGTACTTCTCAACACCAGTACCCAACTTATATTATCACAAATGATCATAGACACTTTAATTCGAATGCTCAATATAAATAAATGAAATAATAAATAAAAGCACAATTTATTTATTATTAATTATTATTTTATCATAACAAAATATACTATGTGAACACACAACCTAACAAATGATCCTCAGCAAGAACTCGAAGTAGGTTATGATGAAGACAGCTTGAATATACTAAAGAAGTTATCATCCACTCAGCCTAAAAACAATGAATGGAAATTCGTGACGACGAGACTTTTAAATGAAATGGGAAAGATTCAAGAAGCTTGCAATGTTTTCGAGGAGATTTTGGAGAAGAATCCATTATACTTCAAGGCATTGTTAGAAAATGCCCTATTGATGGATAGGTCTCGGGGAGAGGGGATGAGGAAGAAGATGATGATTTTCTTTGTAATTTTTTCTTTTTGTGATTTTTTAATAATTTATTTGGAATCCATTTGCACATAAAAATAAAAATAAAATAAAAAATTGGGAGTATGATTGCAATTAGTGTTTTTGTCCTCTTTTGTTTTCTTTTTGTTTTATTTATATAAAAGGATATATTTGTCATTTCACAACTTTTTATTAGAAATTGAATAAAAATGATATTTTTCGTAATGAAAGATGTAAATAGAGGTGAGAATGTAAAAAAGTGTAACGTTGAGAATTTTTGTGCTAGAGAAATTCTACATGTACAGAATTTTTTCATACAGAACAAAACCAGAAATCTCACATGGGGTGGGCCCCATGTGAGTTTTATATTCAAAAAATTAAACCATTGACCCCAAGTGCTGTGAGTAGTCCGTAAGGTTTCTGACAAATCATTTTCTGTACATGTAGTGTCTCTCTTTATGCTAATACCTTTAAAGAATGCAAGTTAATACTCAATTCTTGTTTACAATAGTAAAATGAAATTTTAGCAATTAAATATGTTTACTTATTAATTGTAGTCCTTATAGAAACATATCTAGCTTACAACAGATTTGGACACTTCTGATCATTGGGTCTTACTATTTTAGTGGAAGTTTCGGAACTAACATCTCTTTTTTGAAGGTATAAACATCAGTAATCATAAAAGATAAGGGGGGGAAAAATTAAGATTGGGCTCCCAGCGATTCAAGTTGCGTAGTTTTTGGTCCTATCCTTCAAAATTAAGGTTATAAATCCTCAACTATTTAATTATGAAAATTTGGATCTCCATGTCAAGAATATCATCAATATTGATATTAAAATAGCACTTACTTTCATGAGAATCAAAGCCAAAGGTTGGGTGATTTAACAATTTTGTCATCCAACTTTATGCCATTCTAATTTCGATGTCCATATGAACGATTTGATCACAAAGGGTCCAAATAATAAGAAAAAGCTGAATTGGCGCCTTTGCCCCCTCCAATAGGGAGCCTCAATTCAGCCCCCTATTTGGACAGGGCCTAGGTGGCCTTGTCAGTGCAGCACGGTTCCGAATAATATCCATATTTAAATAAATTAGGAACCAAAAATACACTAATTGAAAAGTTAGAGAGTCGATCCCAACTTTTCCAATTTTATAGTAAAAAGTAACAATTATGTTTAAATATTGCCCATGTTTGACAACTGTTATTAGGGAAAAATAATATTTTGAATATTGATTTTTAGTGAAACATATGATTAAAATGTAGAATATTATTTTAAATTTACATGTAGAATATTTTATTATATAAATGTGTAGTTGAAAATGAATATGTAGGAAAAAAAAGTTTTCAAATAATGGTCAAGCATTGTGTTACGCGCTACTTGTTGAGGGATGAACTCAAAAAATAATGTTGATCTCTCTCTTTCTTGTTTCGCTTGGCTACTTCTTCCTTATTGCTTGATTGCTGTAGAAAGCGAGAGCAAGTTAGATCTATCTCCTACTCCTAAATCATGGTCATTTGACTTTTGCAAGCAAGCTTGATTGACACGATCCTACTATCGAAATGCTTTAGTTAAGAAAAGCTTCTATATCCGAAAAAGCATTCTTCATCGACAGTGAAGTGGAGCTCGAGTTTATTTAGAGAAGGAGAAGAGGTGGAACATGATAGCGAAACACGATGGCGACTCAATTAAATTTTGACTAAGTCAAGGAAAACAAGCCAAGTCGATGGCTCCATGTGATTCGCCACCCATTCAATCATTAATCACAGTCAAAAAATCAAAATATTTGGCAAGGTGGACCCTAATTGATTCTGACAAACCAAGTTTTGCTGGACTCCAGGTTAGCATAACAAGAATCTTAACGGCTCTAACATGCCATGACAACAAATAAATGACCGTTGTGGGCCCTAGTTCAACTTTCAAAAAATATATAACCGTTACACTCTGCCCTTCTTCCACACAATTTCAGAGCAAAATTCTCAAATCCCGAAAGGAAAACAAAGGATACTTGAGGCTGATTCAGAGGTAAAAGTCAATTTTTTTGTCATTTTTTCTTGTGAAATTAAAGTTTAATTGGTGTTTTTGTTTTCTTTGGGCTTTACAGAAAAGCTAGATACAATGACTGTTGAGGAGGTCAAAGCTGAGGCCGAGGCGGTGCCAGTGGCAGAAGAGGTTCTGAAGGAGTCGAAAGAGGCCTCTGAAGAAGTAAGCGATGAAAAGGATAGTAACTGTGAAGGGAAGGCGGTGCAGAAAAGCGCTTCCTACAGAGAAGAGAGTAACTCCCCCTCTGATCTAAAAGAGAATGAGAAGAAGGCATTGAATGAGCTCAAAGCAAAACTTGAAGAAGCCATTCTTGGGAACACTCTCTTCAAGAAAGAAGAGAAGGAAGACGGATCCGAGAAGCCCGTCTGTGACAACGAATCAAAAGAGGATAAAGAACAGGATCAGGCTGAAGGAGATTGTGTTAAAGAAGAAGAATGTGAAAAGAGAACTGAAGAAAAATCCAATGAATTTGTTGATGTTGAAGTGGACAAGGAAATCTCAATCTGGGGAGTACCCCTTTTGGCCAGTAAAGGGGATGAAGGTACTAATGTAGTTCTCCTAAAATTTTTGAGGGCTAGGGATTTCAAAGTGAATGATGCCTTCGAGATGCTCGAGAAAACACTCCAATGGAGGAAAGAGTTCAAGATCGATTCTATCTTAAATGAAGAATTTGGTCCTGAACTTAACTCGGCCGCATATATGAATGGCGTTGATCGCGAAGGGCACCCCTTATGTTACAACATTTTTGGGGTTTTGGACAATGAGGAGATCTATCAGAAGACACTTGGCAACGAGGAGAAGCGCGAGCAATTCCTGCGGTGGAGGGTCCAGCTTATGGAGAAAGGCATTCAAAAACTTGAATTCAAGCCTGGTTGTGTCAACTCTTTAGTTCAAATCAATGACCTTAAGAATTCGCCGGGAGCATCCAAGAAGGAAGTTCGTGCTGCTGTGAACAAGCCCATTGCACTTCTTCAGGACAACTACCCTGAATTTGTAGCCAAAAATGTAAGATTTTTGTGTTCAAATCTTAGTAAAATCTGATTTTATTGTAATTGACCAGTGCTAATAATATTGATTTCTTGTTGCAGATATTCATCAATGTTCCATTTTGGTATTTCGCGTTCCATTCGCTGTTGTCTCCTTTCCTAACTCAACGAACCAAGAGCAAATTAGTCTTTGCTCGTCCGTCCAAAGTCACAGAGACTTTGCTCAAGTAAATCCATCTCCTTTCCTATATTTAGATTCATAAGAGTAATGTCATTGAACTCCACTAGAGCTATAACTCAAGTCTATATGGCACTAGAACACGTGACATTGAGTGATAGGTTCAATGGAAGGTGAAATTAAGTGATTCATTTAATTATATCTTTCATTTAATGTTACATTAGTGCCACCTAGACTCGTGTTTTAATCTCAACGGTGCTAAATGGCATTACTTTTTACTTTTATGCCTCGGATTTTTGCGCTTGAGATCATGAAACTAATTCAAACCCAAATCTGTGACAGGTATGTACCAATTCAAGAAATCCCAATCCAGTACGGCGGCCTCAAGAGGGAGAATGACTTCGAATTCTCTGTTAGCGATGGTGAAACTTCAGAAGTTGTGATCAAGGCTGGATCAACTGAAGTAATTGAAATACCTGCACCAGAGGCTGGAAGCACATTAATCTGGGATCTTAATGTTTTGGGTTGGGAGGTGAGCTGTAAAGAGGAGTTTGTGCCTAATGATGAGAATTCTTACACCATTATCATTCAGAAAGAGAAGAAGATGGGCTCGGATGAGGCACCAGTTCGCAAGACATTCAAGAACAATGAATCGGGCAAAATTGTCCTTACTATTAAGAATTGTTCTGGGAAGAAGAAGAAGAAGAAAATGTTCTATCGCTACAAGATCAAAAAATCGTCCTGCTGAATGGTGAATTTCTATATAGCTTCTTGGGTTTTGACAATTGGATTCGATTATTCTTTCTAGTAATTGATATTCTTTTAGCGCATAGCATTAGTCGTTCTATTCATTTTGTTGAACTTTGCGCAATTTCTAGTTTCAATAAAAGTTCGAGGATGGAAATTTTTCAAGGTTGTTTCTTGTTGGGAAGAGTAGAGTTCAATTTTTGGACATTATTTAAAAAAAATGTGTTTTTTCATTTTTATATGTCCGGCTAAAAGTAGAAAAAATTTATGGAAAAATATAAAAAAAGTAGAAAAAATTTATGGAAAAAAAAAATAATCTTTTAGAATGTATATGTAATACTTAGAAAATTATTTGCATTGCAGTTTATAAATCGAACACAACAAAAATAACAAGATCAAAGAACACAAGATTTTTCGGCTCAAAGGCCCGAGGTTCGGCGACCGCTTCAAACACCTAATCCCCGCTGAGCATCCGTTAGGATTAAGCTCAAAATTCATTATGAACCGCTCAAAAATGGACAAAAATCAGTTTACAAGAACACATAGTTCCAGATTCTCAATCACCACAAATCTTCTCACAACATAATGAACTCACACAAGAGTTCATCTAATTTCCATTTCTCTCAACAAATCACACAAGATCTAAGAGAGAATAATCGAAAAACAGAGAAGATGAAAAACTCGAAGAATATAGAAGTTGCTCAAAAATTGTCTAAAACCCTAAAGGCTTTTCACGTTCCTTTTATATGAGAGTGACAGATTTTTGGTCATCCAATGGTCCATCACTTGCCACCCGTCATAAATCCAGAAGAAGTGTCATTTGATAAAAAAAAAAACGCGTTTCAGTTTTTCAGTTCAAGAACCGGTTTCAATATTCTAGAGATTTCTTCATACTGGATCATCAATTGGGCCTCCAAGTTTGGGCCTCACATTTCAAACCGTTTAAATCAGCTGGGCCACACACACAAAATTCAACAAACATCTTTACAATCTCTACCTTTTGCTGCATTTTGTGACAGTACATAAGTGGATTTAAAACTTAAGCTAATTTCACTTGCTACATTCCCATGCAAAGAGAACAAAAATTAGTACTCTTCAAGATTAATTAATCTCAAAGAATCAGAAAATTTACTAATATGAATTACCTTAGTTCCAGAATTTACAGGATTTACTTTAGTAGGTATTTTAATCAATTTAATGTCTCCCCTATCAATAATATCTCTAATGAAATGGAACTTAACATCTATATGCTTGGATCTATCATGTAAAATAGGATTTTTACTTAAGAGATTGCACTTTGGTTGCACAGCTTCACCTGATTTTCTATAAGACCTAATTCTCCAAGTAAACCCTTCAACCATAATCCTTCCTTAACTGCTTCAATTGCAGTAATGTATTCGGCCTCGGTTGAAGACAATGCAACCAGTTTTTTAAGTTGGGACTTCCAGCTAATGCATATATCATTAATGACATAAAAATAAGCTATTGTGGATTTCCTATTATCTGGATTCCAGCAAAATCTGAGTCCACATAACCTTTTAGCTTAAGTCCATTTTTATCAGTTTTGAACATTAATCCTAACTGACTAGTCCCTTTCAAATACTTAGTCAGATTTTTCATACATTGCCAGTGTAATTCACCTGGATTACTCATAAATCTGCTTAGCACACTTACAGCATAAGCAATATCAGGTCTAGAGCATACCATAACATACATTACAGATCCAACAGTATTAGAATATGGTACATTCATCATTTTCTATATTCATCTTCAGTTTTAGGTGATTGATCAACAGATAATTTCATGCTGGCGAATAAAGGCAAACTAACAGGCTTAGCATCATGAATGGAAAATCTTTTGACTACCTTATTAACATAAGATTTTTGTATTAGAAACAACTTTCCATTTATTCTATCCCTTTTTTATTTCCATGCCTAAAATTTTTCTAGCTAGTCCTAAATCTTTCATTTCAAATTATGATTTCAATTTTTAAAATTTTTCTAGCTAGTCCTAAATCTTTCATTTCAAATTATGATTTCAATTTTTCTTTAATTGAGTTAAGTGCAACAGAATTATGACCAGCAAGGAGCATAACATCAACATATAAGAGAAGATAAAAAAAAAATTCAGTTTCACCATCTCTTTTATAGTAAAAACAGGGATCATATTCTAATTTCTTAAAATCCAAACTTTGTATAAAAGAATCAAATCTTTTATACCACTATCTAAGAGCCTATTTCAGGCCATACAGAGATTTTTTTCAAAAGACGCACTAAGTTCCCCTTCCCTTTTACTTCAAACCCTTTTGGTTGAGTCATATGTATGGTTTCATCTAATGAACCATACAAGAAAGCAGTTTTCCCATCAAGTTGTTCTAACTCTAAGTCAAATTGTGTCACAATCGCAAGAAGGACTCTAATAGATGTATATTTAACTACAGGTGAAAAAATTTCAGTATAGTATATACCTTCTCTTTGATTAATATCTTTAGCTACAAGTCTTGCCTTATACTTTTTATCATTTGTCTTAATCTCACCTTCTTTGATCTTATATACCCATTTACAATCAATCAATTTGCAATCTTTGGGTTTCTCAACCAAAATCCAAGTTTTATTCTTGTATAGGAACTTCATTCCATCTTCCATTGCAGCAATCCACTTAGGAGATTCTTTGGAAGAAATAGCATCTTCATAAGAGGTAGGTTCAATGTCAAACAGATCAGGTTCAGACTGTACAGACACAAAGTCAGCATACTGATACCTTGAATGAGGTCTTATTTGCCTCATTTCTCTACCCCTAACAAGCTGGTAGTCTTGCAAGTCATGTGCAGGCTCCAGATGCTGCCCATCTTCCAGTATTTCAACATCAGACATGTTCTGAGATTCTATTTCTTGTGGCTCCACCTCAAACTAAGGCTGGTTATTCAAAATCTCCCTATTCAGGTTTATTTTAGTGACAACAAAGTCATCATTTCTTAATTCTTCTCCAGATTTGTCACTAAGACAAGGAGAGTCATCTTCATTAAAGATAATAGATCTACTTATTATCACTTTATACCCTCTCACATCTCTTAACCATAGTCTATAGCCTTTAATTTCTTCACCATATCCTAAGTACACGCCCTTTAATGATCTAGGGTCCAATTTTGATTTTGTGTGATGTGCATATGCAGCACATCCAAAAGTTCTAAGATAGGAGTAGTCTGGTAATGTACCAGACCAAACTTATTCAGAAATTTTATTATTTAGGGAGTTGGAAGGACATCTATTGATCAAATAACATGCAATTTTTACTGCTTCTCCCCAAAAAACTTTTGGAAGGCCAGAGCTAATCAACATACATCTAGTCCTCTCAAGAATGGTTCTATTTAGTCTCTCAGAAACTCCATTTTGCTGAGGAGTATAACTCACAATTTTATGTTTCATAATCCCTTGTTTATTACAAAATTGATCAAATTCTAGATTGCAAAATTCGAGCCCATTGTCAGTTCTTAAAAATTTTATCTTCTTACCTGTTTGATTTTGAATCAGCACATTCCATTCCTTAAAAGTTACAAAGGTGTCAGATTTTGATTTCAATAAGAAAATCCAAGTTTTTCTTGAATAATCATCAGTGATAAGAAGATAATATATGTATCCAGATATTGTAGGCACAGGGGCAGGGGCAGGTCTCCATAAATCAGAATGTATGTATTCAAAGATATTTTGGGATTTGTGCAGCCTGCCTTAAATGGTCGTCTGACTTGCTTTCCCATTATGCAATGTTCAAAAAAATTTAATTTTTGAACACTATCTTTTCCAAATACCCCTTGCTGTGACAAAGTTTTTAAACCTTTTTCACCTAGATGACCAAGCCTTTTATGCCATAATTCTGATTTATCGGGATGTGTGACAAGATTCACAACATTATTTGGAAGAATGATTTTAGCACCTATAACATAAATTCCATTGAGCTTAGGTGAGCTGACAATAAGTTCTCGATTTCTAGTTATATTTGTAGAACCATTCTTTATTTCAATTTGATAATTTTCATCATTAAGAACTCCTAAGGATATGAGGTTTCTTCTAAGTGCTGGCACATAGCTAGTATGTTTCAACAACATATGATGACCATTTCCAAGTTTCAGTAACACATTACCAATATCCTTAACTTGACATGACTCACCATTTCCAAGTTTCACAGTCTCTCCATCAAGACTAGAATAGTCAGTCAGACAGCATATATTAGGTGTCATATGAAAGGAACATCCAGAGTTTAAGACCCAGTCCCGATTATAACTCTCTGTTATTGACACATAGGCAACTCCAATATTGGCTCCTGCTTCTTTAAAGTTAGGAGCAATGGCCAATGCAACATTTTCAGTATTAGTCTCTTTCTTTTGGTCATTGGCCTTTTTAAAGCAATTATTAATGAAATGCCCAGTTTTTCCACAATAAAAGCACTTCTTGTTATTATTCTTTCCTTTATTGGATTTATTGTCCTTTCCTTTGGTGTTACTCCATTTCCTTTTAACAAAATTTTTATCCTTGTTACAATTGGAATGACAAAAATTGCTCACACCTTTAACATGTGTTCTTTGTTTTGGTGACACACCCTCCACATTGAATACCTCTTTGTGTTCAGATTTAAATTTCAGTTCTCTATTCTGAACACAACTGTGAATTATTTCAACAATAAGGTCACTCCTTCCATACTCTAGAAAATATCTAATATCTCTGTACTTATCTCCTAAGACATTAAGTAGACCAATTACCTTTTGCTCATCTGAGATTTTCCCACCACAGTTTATTAAGTCTTGAGTGATCCTATTGAATCTGTCTATATTATCTTCTGTATCAAAATTAGGGTCAAACCTAAAACTAAAAAACTGTCTCCAAAGAAAACATTTATTTGGTAAAGTTTTAATGAGATACTGTTTTTCTAAGGCCGTCGACAATTCTACAGCAGTTTTAGCCTCTCATGCTTTCCTAATCACAGAATCAAATAAGTGCATAAACATAGTGCTCCAGGCCAATTCATCTTGTTCAATTTTTCTATTCTCAGACGGACCTTCTGGCCAAGATTCATCAATAGCCTTAGTATATTTTAACTGTAACATAAGAGCCTTAATTTTTTGGCGCCAGAGACTAAAGTCTCCTTTGCCATCCCACATTTGGACATTTATCTTTAAAGTCATGGTGTACAATAGTGTGAACAGTATATATGCACAAATATGAAATAGCCAACAATATATCACAATGATATAATAGAGATCAACTATTCCAAAGATCACAGTATTTATATGCAAGGATAATATACAAAGTTGCCGAGCACACAATGGAGTTCAAGATCAGATTACACCTACACTCAATAAGCTAACAAAGAGATTAATGCAATAATACACCTCCAAGAAAGACTGTTTTAGTCAATCAGTAATTTCAACCCTTTCCTGAATAAACGAATTTTGAGTATCAATAAGTCAACAGTATATTCAGCAATATATGTACAAACAAAATATTTCTGGTGTATCTCAAAGTCCTCACAGTAACCGAATACACATTAAAAATATTTTAATAAAATGAAGTTTCTTGAATAGAAGCCCTAGTTCCCTCAGATTCTAGGCTTTTTACAAGAACCCCTAGACAAAGGTAGATTTAGGGGAAATTCATAGAAACCCTAACCCCCTTTAAAAAAAGTGATCAGTTACCAAAAAGACTTAAAAAAATTATAATTATTTCAAAATCGATACTCAGAAAACACCAAAGGACCCAACCAGTATTACAAGAACTACTTTTAAAAAAATTTAAGAATCGAAGGCAAAATGATAGATCTACACAGATCTATGTGGTCGAACAAGAAAAACCACAAAAAAAACTCAAAAAACACAACACATATTAGATTCTCCAAGCACTCTGATACCACTGTAATACTTAGAAAATTATTTGCGTTGCAGTTTATAAATCGAACACAACAAAAATAACAAAATCAGAGAACACAAGATTTTTCAGCCCAAAGGCTCCGAGGTTCGGCGACTACTTCAAACGCATAATCCCCGTTGAGCATCCTAAGCTCAGAATTCACTATGAACTGCCCAAAAAAGGCAAAAATCAGTTTACAAAAAGACATAGTTCCAGATTCTCAATCACCACAAAACTTCTCACAGCATAATGAACTCACACAAGAGTTTATCTAATTTCTATTTCTCTCAACAAATCACACCAATCTTTACACTATAATTTGAAAATAAGTGTGAGGGAAAAGTGACTCCTAAATAATTAAAATTGAAGGGCCGGAATGTAGTTGGTATTGTCTACAACAAAGTGCTCGTTTGGCATGGCTTTTGAGCAATCAAAATGACTTTTTAAGATTCAAAAGTTGTTTTTCAACTTGTTTAACTAATTTTAAGAACATGTTTTTTTTAAAAAAATTAAAAGAGCTTTTAAATGAAATTGGTTCAATGTGACTAAATCACTTACGAAATAGAAAACTATTTTAGAAATTAATTTTTTTTTTAAAATTTAATGAAGCTTTCTCAAAAAAGCTCTTTTACACTAAGTAAAGGCAAAAATAAAAATTATGCCAAACGAATCCTAATTATTTCAATTTTCTAATTTAGAAATTTAAAGCATGCCACAAATTAATAATATAATCCAAGAGGAAAATAGAAGTGGCATAAATATGAAAAATGCACAAAGTTTTCTTTCTAGCAACAGACAAACAACGACCAGTGGCAGATCTAGAATTTTGAGTAAGCATGAATAGACATTAACCGTTGACCGTAGATAGTAATAATATATTAAAAATTAAATATGATAATTATTTTGCTAAAAATTGAACATATATAATTTTGATATTTATATTATTCTGCTACATTTATTGTCAAAATTTACAAAGTGTCATGATGAGTAAGCTTTCAATAACTTGGTGAGAGGCTGAAGGTTCAAATCCCCTCCCAATTGTATTAGTTTTCGTAAAAATTGAAAAACTAGAAAAATTAAGCAACAAAAATGGTTAGGTAAAGATTCAATCCTTGGACCCCCCCCCCCCCCTTTG
>NC_036257.1:5728945-5851765 GCF_002742605.1 Olea europaea var. sylvestris | reverse complement strand
CTTGTAAGTATACGCTCAAACCAACTGAACCACAACTGGCATTTGAAAATAAACTAAAATAGTAGTTATATAGCCTAAAAACTTTTAGGTCATGTCTCAAAAAAAAAAAAACAAAAGAAAAAAAAATTGTTCCTGCGGGTGCTAGATCCGCCACTGGCAACGACCCGTCGAAATATGAGAGCCTACAACCTCGTTTGAGATTTGATTAGAGCTCAATTTCTATTGTTTGACAATCAAAAGTTGTTGTTGGGGTTTAGCACATATAAGAAAAGTTATTATAAAAGTATTTGTACATTTAATAGAAGATTTTAAGAAGCACAAAAAATGTAGCTTTTCAAGGGGCACTTTTAGCTTCTCCAATTATATATAATGAAAATAACAATTTAACCATAATTAATTAAATTAATTCTTTTCTACTAAATGGGCTATGCTTTTCATTTGAAATTAAATAAATTTTGATAATATCACTTATTATAAAAAAAATGTAAAAATAATATATGCAATATTAATAATGATCTTAATAATACAACAAAACGTCATTATGATTAATGTCCATTTTAGTAATTGTTACATACATATCAATAAATTATATTTTTTTATCAAAAGGTCAAATGCTAATTTTGTAACATACTATAATTTTGAAACAAAAGTTTATAAAATACTTATTTGAGTATTCACATAACTAATTCTTTCTTTATCAGACACAACCTATTATCTTAAAAGCACAGCTATCAAAACAAGCTTAATGATGCCATATAACCAGGTATGAGCATGTGGAAAGGTACTTCTCTTCGGCGTCGGTCGTTGGCAAGGAAGGATTCAAATTTGACATACTCAAATGCTTTGACCGAAGGCAGGTGGCCGCCACCAACCTTGTAGCTGATAATTGGGAAACCCAAGAGCAAATACATGAATCAAGTTATTGCATGAGTATCGACCCCCGACGATTGAGCTGGATTGAAACATACTCAAATGTTGTGATTATGTTGTTCAAAAAAATAAAAAAAGGTGGTCCATGCGACTACATGGCCATATACAGAGACCATTTCTTGACCGTTGGAGGTCAGTTTTTGGTAGGGACGTCAAAAGGGTTGAGCCGCTCGTCAGCTCGATCGCTCGACTCGTTGAAATAGGACTCGTGGGCCGCTCGGGCTCGTAAAATCATGAGCCCGAGCCGAGTGTGAGCCGAGCGGGCCTCGCCTAGAGCCAAGCCACCCACTCGGCTCGCCTTACACAAGCGGCTCGTTATACTTAAGTGACAAAAAAAGTAACCGTTTTGGTCATTGAAACTTTTCAATGACCGTTCCGGTCACTGAAATTTATTATTTATTTATTTTTATTTTTTTTCCTTCTGCTATAAATACCCCTTAACTCCCTTTTTTTTTCTTATCAACTATCTCCTCTCAATCACGCTCATTTGTTGAGAGCTTATTCGATACGGGATGTGGGCCACATCATGGCGAATCGCCTAGGATGTTGCAAAGTCAATTTCAAATGAATTTGCTGGTCTAAATGACATACCCATACTTGAAGATGTTCACATTCACAGTCAGGGAAGCCACAATTCAATTGATTTGAATGATACTAACGTTTTCGAAATGGAACATGAGGACGAAGATGCCAAATTAAACATCTCAAATGCAAGGGGAAAGCGAAAGGGTAAAAAATAAGTAAAATATTGGGATCACTTTAAGTTGATTTCAACGGGAAAAGTCGTCGATGACCTTGCAGAATCTAAAGCAGTATTTAAATACTGCCAACAAAGATTGACATGGCAAAAAGGAATTGGTACCACCCATCTCAACCGCCACTACAAAGCATGTGCGGCCAAACATGGGCTTCTTCCAGTTGGTCAAACACAATTGCAATTTGACTGTCCAAGTGCCGGTTCTACGACTTCACATCTATCCACGTGGGTGTATTCGGAGGACAATACTCGAACCGAAATGGTGAAATTTGTTGCAACTACTGAGTTGCCTCTGCCTATTGCAGACAACCAACACTTCGTCTCATTCGTGAAAGAATATCTGCAACTAAGGTACGTTGGTGTAAGTCGAAACACTCTTCGTGCCGATACAATACAATATTTCAATAATTCAAAACAACAATTAGTTATGAATTTACAACAATATGGAGTGTTATTTAACTTCTGATATATGTAAAGGGGTTAATAAAAGAGCATATATAGCTGCAACCGCACACTATATAGACCCACTTTGGTGCATGCATAAGAAAATTATTTCTTTTAGAATTATTGAGTTTCATCACAATGCTAATAATATAGATAATGATATTATCAGTATTGTTAGAAAATATAATTGCGAGACTAAAATTCGATCTTTTACTTTTGATAATGTTAGTGTTAATAAAGTAGTCGTCGATAAATTGTGTATGACACTTCAACCTGATTTTGGTGGGTATTTGTTTCATATTCATTGTGTGTTTCATATATTAAATTTAATTGTGCAAGATGGCTTAAAACATATAAATGATGAATTTCAAAGGATTAGGAATGTATTAGTATATATTACAATCTCTCCTAATAGAAAACAAGCATTTGAAGATTTTTGTGATAAACTAGCTGTGACGACTGCTAAAATATTTGTTAGCGACGTAGGTCATAGATAGAACTCTACTTACTTGTTATTAAAGTCATGTGAAGGTTTCGTAAATTTAATAACTGACTTTTATAACAATAGACACGTTAGAAATGATGACGATGATATGTTAAATGAATCCGATTGGATTTTAGCTTTGAAAGTTAAACGATTTTTGAAATCTTTTTATGAGACCACAAAGATTTTATTCGGCGTTTATAATCCTACAAGTTGTATGGTGCTTGAACGCCTTTATATAAAATTGCAAGAACATTCCATAAATATAAAAATGATCCTACTTTTAGTGAAATTATAATTGCTAAGGAATTAAAGTTTAGAAAATATTGGGAAGAGTTGCCTATATTATTTACTTTAGCATACGCAATGGACCCCCGATATAATATTTCGAAAACTAAATACATAATTGATCAAATCAATAAAGTTTTAATACTTGATACACCTATCGCCTATAAGAATTTAAAGCAAACATTATGTTGAATGTAGGATTTATATGTGGAAAGAATGGGTGCGAATGTTAGTCAGGTACCCTCTGCACCTACTTCTTCGGCTGAAATTGAAGAAGATGATGCCAAAATAATGAATTTATTTCAAGTCATTGATACATTTAGATATGATGCAACAGCAATGTGTTCATCTAGTGTCATGTCGTCTACATTTGCATCTCATCAAACATCGATCGAAACTCAAAATGCGATGTCTGCCGAATTAATTGATTACTTCAATCATAATATGCCAACAAACAGAACAATTAAAAAAAGTTCAAAAGAAGTAATTGAATTTTGGCAAAAGTATGAAAGACGTTGGTCAATTATTTCTGCAATTGCGAAAGATCTGCTGACACTTTCGGTTAGTACTATTGCTTCGGAGTCTGCTTTTAGTGCTGGTAAAAGGGTTTTGACCGATGTCAGGAGCTAACTGAAAGAAGATGTTTTGAAAGCGTTAATGTATGTGAAGGATTGGTAGGATGCTCATTTTCGACTATAAGATAAATACACTAAAATTGCATATTGTCAGGTAAGTGATATTTAATTTAATTATATTAATCAAAAAAATTTTATTTTTTAATCGTTAAATTTAATTTTCTTTAAAAATTGTACACGTTACAACAAATTGTTCGTGTACAGTTTTTAACTCCGCCTACTTAAAATTGATGTAGCCGATCCCAAATCCGGATAAATGATAAGGGTTTACATTTTATCTACTTTAAAAAGAAATCAAAAAATATATTTTTTATAAATGTATTTCAAAAAATAATTCGTCTTCATTATATAAATATTTTATACTTTATAAAAAAATATTACAATATAATACAAATAAAAAAAAATAAAAAAAGTGTCTTCATTAAATTATTTGTATTCTTTTAACACTTTTTTTTTAAAGTGTTTTCAATACATTATTTCATTTATTTGTGTTTTTCTCTTATTAATAATAATAATAATAATAATAATAATAATAATAAAAGACGAGCCCACAAGTCGAGCTTACCCAAAATCAACGAGCTGAGCGAGCCCAATCTCAACTCGTTGAAAACGAGCCACGAACTCGGCTCGTGCGCGGTTAAGGCCGACTAGGCCCATTGCCACTACTAGTTTTTAGCCGTTACAAGTTTGAATTTTGTGACTTTTGGCTTATATTTTGACACCATTTCGTGTATGTGGTGTATGCCTATAAATATTGGATCCATGTTGAAGGCTAAAAACATCAAGAAAATATTAGAGATTTCATATTACCCCACAATCAAAGATCAAAATTTGATCATTCATATTCATATTCAACCCTTGTGTTCTTCAAGTTTTCAAGAATTTTTCACTTGTGCTTTGGTGATTAAATCTTGTTAAAACTTGTTAAAATCCTACAAACCATTTGCCGTCAACATTCGAAGCATTTCAAATCAATAGGAGAAGGGGCAAATATCGTTTGAAGACAACGATATCGTGTTGAAACCATTTGTTGATACAAGTTTGTGATTATCTTGTTATTGGCGTTGCCGGTTCATGTTTCGTGATTTCTACTCCAATCGGTGAAATTTTTACAACAATCTCAAACGATATTTTTGCGATGGAAAGTGAGACAACGATGGCGACAATCAAACTCATGAATCAAGACTTGGTGCGGTTAGATCGGTTTGATGGAACAAAGTACACTTGATGGAAAGACATTGAAATTTCTTCTCACTGCATTGAAGATCTTCTATATCCTAGATCCAAATCTTGTACCACTACCAGAACCAACGAATGGAGAAATCGAAGCGATGAGAAATGAAAGACAAAAGCGCCAAGAAGATGAGTTAATATGTCGCGGTCACATTCTCAACGCATTATCAGATCGTTTGTATGACTTATATGCAAACACAACTTCGACAACGGAAATTTGGGATGCTCTCGAAAGTAAGTACAAAGTAGAAGAAGAAGGTACAAATAAATTTTTAATTTTTAAGTACTTCGATTTTAAATTTTTAGAGAATATTCCCCTTCTTCTCCAAATACATAAAATGCAAGTAATTGTCAATAAGTTAAAGACGGTGAAAATTGAAATACCGGAGACCTTTCAAGTGGAGGCTATAATTGCCAAACTTTCTGGAACTTGGAAAGGATACTGGAAGAAGATAATGCATAGTTCCGAAAATTATTCTTTGGAACAACCGCAAAAACATCTTCAGATTGAGGAAGAGTCGAGAATACGTGATAAAAGCGATTCTCATGAAGGCACTTCCAAAGTAAATGTTGTAGAAAAATCCAAACCGCCAACAAAATCCAACAAAAGGAAGCATTTGAGAAACCTTAATAAGTTCAAAAAGAAGACCAAAGGAGGATGCTTTGTTTGTGGAAAATCTGGACACTGCACAAAAGATTGTAGACACCAGAAAGACAACAACTCCAAGGGTAAAGTGAATTTCATCCAACAATACAAGATTTTAGCCACCGTGAGCGGAATAAATGCAATTAAGAAAAAGGTTTTCAGCTGGTGGTATGATACTTGTGCTACGGTGCATGTATCATATGACAAATCTTTGTTCAAAACATACAATGAAGTGAATGGAGACCAAGAAATCCAAATGGGTAATGAGGTGCGGTCCAAAGTAATTGGAAAGGGAAGTGTAGAAATTATCTTTACTTCTGAAAAAGATGTTACTCTCACAAATGTACTACATGTTTTGGATATGAATAGGAACTTAGTGAGTGGAAATCTTTTGAGAAAACTGGGCATTAAAAGTGTCTTTAAGTTCGGTAAACTTGTATTATCACTTAATGAAAAATTTGTTAGAAATGGCTATTCATGTGAATGAATGGTCAAACTTTGTACTATTGACAATGAAATAAATAAAGTTGATTTTGCTTACATGATTGATTTATTTTCTTAATGGCATGCTCGATTAGGCCACATGGGTAAAAATACTGAAACGCATGAGAAATTGTAACTTAATTTCATATGATGGAAATGATGCCATTAAATATGAAACATGTGTAGAAGCAAAAATGGTTAAAAAGCATTATCAAAGCGTTAAGAGGACTTCTAGCATATTAGGATTAATTCATTCCGACATATGTGAATTGAATGGCATGCTAACAAGAGGTGGAAATAGATATTTCATAACATTTATTGATGATTGCTCAAGATATGCCTATGTTTAGTGACTTAATTTCATATGATGGAAATGATGCCATTAAATATAAAACATGTGTAGAAGCAAAAATGGTTAAAAAGCAGTATCAAAGCGTTAAGAGGACTTCTAGCATATTAGGATTAATTCATTCCAACATATGTGAATTGAATGGCATGCTAAAAAGAGGTGGAAATAGATATTTCATAACATTTATTGATGATTGCTCAAGATATACCTATGGTTATTTGATGAAATATAAATATGAAGCCTTTGATTTGTTTAAGACTTATAAGAATGAAGTTGAAAATCACTTAAATAAGAAAATAAAGACCTTAAGAAATGATAGAGATAGTGAATACTTTTCTAGTGAATTTAATTTATATTGTGAATAACATGGCATAATTCACCAATGTTCTGCACCTAGGACACCCGAACAAAACGGTTTGGCTGAAAGGAAGAATGGAACCTTAGTAAAAATGATTAATGACAAGCTTATATATATTAAGTTACCGTTTAATTTATGGGGTGAAGCTTTATTAAATGCATGTAGGATACTTAATAGGATTTCTTCTAAACATACAAAGGTTTTTCCTTATGAATTATGGAAAGGCAGAAAATCGAATAATGGATACTTCAAAGTGTGGAGGTGTCTTGCTTATTGCAAGAACACAAATTCTAATAGGGCTAAATTGGGTCCAAGAGACATTAAATGTGCTTTTGTTGGATATGCTAGTAATAGCAAATCTTATAGCTTGCTAAACTTGGAGACCAATGTGATTATTGAATCAAGTGATGTAGAGTTCTTTGAAGATTTGTTATCATCGGATAATGAATTGTGGAAAAATATTGAAAACATTCCTAGCTCAAGTGGAACATGTGATGAAATATCTTCTAAAGATATTGATGAGTCTAGTAAACCACGAAAAAGCAAAAGAACTCGAGTTGAGAAGTCTTTGGGACCGAATGAAATTGATTCTCAACTTATCTCATTTTACTTAGTAGAAGGAAATGAGTTGAATGTTGTAAGAACAGTTCATTTTGTTCTACAAGTGAAAATCGACCCTAAAACCTATAAAGAAACTATGGCTTCTGGTGATAGCATTTTTTGAAAATATACAATTAAGGATGAAATTGATTCGATAATGTCTAATAAAACTTAGGAACTTATCAATCTATCACCGGGATCCAAACCTATTGGATATAAATGGGCATTTAGGAGGAAATATAATGTTGATGGCTCTCTAAATACTTTCAAGGCTATATTAGTAGCTAAAGGTTATCGACAAAAGAAAGGAATCGACTATTTTAACACTTATGTACCGTTAGCTAGAATAACATCGATTAGGATATTATTCGCATTGGCTTCAATATATGACTTACATGTTCATCAAATGGATGTCAAGATGGCATTCTTAAATGGGGATTTCGATGAGGAGGTCTATATGGAGCAACTCGAATGGTTCATTCTA
The DNA here is from genome assembly GCF_002742605.1 of Olea europaea var. sylvestris. Taxonomy (NCBI): domain Eukaryota; kingdom Viridiplantae; phylum Streptophyta; class Magnoliopsida; order Lamiales; family Oleaceae; genus Olea; species Olea europaea. The sequence continues at coordinate 5,844,074 of NC_036257.1, read as the reverse complement.
CCTAAAAATGAACATAAGGTATACAAGTTAGTAAAATCTTTATATGATTTGAAACAGACACCTAAAAAATGGCATGAGAAGTTTGACTTAGCTATAACATCATTCGGATTTAAGCATAAGAGCGTAGATAGATGTTTATATTCTAAAGTGTATGATGATTATGTGACATTTATATGTTTATATGTTGACGACATGTTGATTATGAGTAATCACATGGACGATATAGAAGAAACAAAAAGGTTTCTATCTTCCACATTCAAAATGAAGGATCTTGGTCAAGTGGATACCATTTTAGGTATCAAAGTCACAAAGGCTAGTAGGGGTTATTTCCTAAGTCAATCACATTATATTGAGAATGTGATAAACAAGTTCAAACACTTGACCATAAAAGAATATAGTACCCCGATTGATCCAAGTTCAAAACTTGTAAAGAATGATGAAAGGCCGATTGCTCAGTTGGAATATGCTAGTGCAATATGAAGTCTTATGTATGCAGTTCAATGCACAAGATCGGACATAGCCTATACCATAAGTAAACTTAGCAGATTTACTAGCAATCAGAGTAATAATCATTGGAAGGTCATTGGAAGAGTTCTTAGATACTTAAAGAAAACCAAGAACCTGGGCATCTAATATACTAAATTCCCGACGGTATTGGAAGGATTTACCGACGCTAGTTGGATATCTAGCGCGGGTGAGAGTAAATCCACTTCAGATTGGGTGTTCACTCTTGGAGGAGGTGATGTTTCTTGAAAATCAAAGAAACAAACATGCATAACACACTCGACCATGAAATCTAAACTTGTAACCCTATTGGATACCGAGAAAGAGGCTGAGTGGCTTAAGGATCTCCTTTATGAGATATCTTTGGGATCAAAGAATATTTTTTCAATACCTATCATGTGTGATAGTCAAGCCACATTAGCGAAAGCATATAATGAGGTATACAACGGAAAGTTTAGACACATGAGTCTTAGACTTGACTATATAAGGAAGTGGAATAATTTTCCTAAATTATGTAAGGTCAATTGAGAATTTGACGGATCATTTGACTAAACCTCTAAACAGAGATTTAGTAGCATCTACTTCGAGTAGGATGTGATTGAAACTCCTTAACTAAAAAGGTTCACTAATGACAGCGACCCTACCTGTCATTACTCAAAAGATAATTTACGAGTTCAAAAGATAACAACAAGTCATTCGATATGTGAATAGTTGCAACATTATTAAAAATTTTGCAATAATTATATCCTAATTAAAATAATGTTGGTTGTTACTGAAATGAGGGATGGGCTTTAAGCTCTTAATGAAGTTCAGTGCTATGACACAAGTACCTCTAAAAGTAACAAAGGTTTTGGAAGAACTTCACATAAACAATTTTCAAGATGGTACCGCCTTAATAGAGAGTTGGAGTTTCTCTCTTAAAAGATTATTGAAAAAGATAAGCACAAGGCCATAAAAGCGCTAAGCGAGTTATGAGAAACTTGAGAACACGTGGTACTCATATGTGTGTTCTTACCGGTATTGTCATAAGGAATAACTGGTTCAAAGCTACACGCTACCTTTGATTCCGACTATACTTTGTTTGAGTTATACTATGGTTAGATTTAAATCGAAAGATATCTAATCTTTATGCATGAGTATGGTACATCATGAATATGAGACTTGTTAATTTTGAATAAGTGAGGGATTGTTGTGATTATGTTGTTCAAAACCAACAACAATTAAAAAAAAAAAAAAAAGTGGTCCATGCGACCAAATGGCATAAAGCCATGAGGTCGCATGACCATATGCCGAGACCATTTGGTCTCGGCATGGGTAAACCCGCATGGTACAATTTCTTGACCGTTGGAGGTCAGTTTTGGGCCATTACAAGTTTGAATTTGGTGCTTTTGGCTTATATTTTGGCACCATTCCATGTATGTAGTGTATGCCTATAAATATTGGATCCATGTTGAAGGCTAAAAACATCAAGAAAAATTAGAGATTCCACATTACCCTACAATCAAAGATCAAAATTTGATCATTCATATTCATATTCAATCCTTGTGTTCTTCAAGTTTTCAAGAATTTTTCACTTGTGCTTTGGTGATTAAATCTTGTTAAGGCTTGTTAAAATCCTACAAACCATTTGCCATCAACATTCGAAGCGTCTCAAATCAATAGGAGAAGGGGTAAATATCGTTTGAAGACAACGATATAGTGTTCAAGCCATTCGTTGATGCAAGTTTGTGATTATCTTGTTATTGGAGTTGCCGGTTCATGTTTCATGATTTCTACTCCAACTCGGTGAAATTTCTACAACATCAAATCCTCTGCAGGGCTTTTTGATAAAACGACGGAACAATAATATAAATCTTACCTTGAGTTTGTTTAGATTTTTGGAAACCTTCAAGAGAATCAAAATGGAGCAATTGTGTGTGGGAAGGTTTTTTCTAGTGAAGAGAGAAATATATGGCCTGTTCCTTTCCTCTCTTTTAAGCCCATATTATTTTTTATTTTTTTAGGGAAAAAATCATATATACCCATTAAAAATAAACAATTTCATTAATTTAGAACACATTGTATGATGAGTAATGCTATTTGCAATTCCCTACGTGGCATATATATTTCGGTTAGTGATTTGATACATTAATATGGTAGTTTTTTATTACCTTATGTAACAAATGAATAATCACACCATGTATGCTACGTAGGACCACTGCGACAGTGAATGACTGCAAATAACATTATTCTTGTATTATATATGTAATATACTTATTATTATATAAAATATAACCAAAAATAATGTTTCCTAAAATATTACTTCACTGTTTATATACATTTTCAAATTTGTAACTAATAAATTCAAAATACACCATAGATTACGCTCCAATTAATTCTATTTTCAAGTTAAGACTATTTCCAATAATAATAATAATAATAATAATAATAATAATAATAAACACACATAGAAAAATGTTAGTATTTGTAAGATTCTTCATCATCTCTAGTAATCAATGATAATTTACTTTCAAATCTTGCCATGGACAGTCTCATCTCTTGTACAATTGTTTTAAAATTTCACAAACCAATATGAATTTGCATTTTGTTGTCATATTAAAATAATTTGATGATAACATTAATTTTCTTTGAACCAAGACATCAATGGCTTGTTAGTGATTGCTAGAAAAGGTTACATGCCTTCTTACATTGCATTTCAAGTTTTCTCTCTTTTCATGGTGTGGAACTCCAACTACAGGCATGGCAAGTTTAATTTATCCATCTCTATGTAATTCACCAAGATATTAAAGTTGAGTTTTCTGAATGTAAAGTCATAAAAATGCTTATCACTAAATTACAAGACTACGAAAATTTAACGAACTTAATTGACATTTCATAATTAGAATCAGTTTACCTTTTTTGACAAAATAGACACAACTATTTAGTATGTTACATGACATGTTACATGGTGTTAATATAAAAAAAGAACAAATGTAGTATTATTTCAAATATGTGTAGGTTCATGACCATATCATTTGCAATCCATATTGGTTAATTACATCAAGCGGCGATGTAATGGCCCTTGAAACAGCGCCAGAAATTGCACCGACGGCAGCATCAATCAACTACCCTCCTTCAATACAATACAACCTGTAAACTATTTCATTATCCAATATCATCCATCCAGTTCATAAGATCCCGTATTTTCTTGTTCGCCATCTTAAAAAAACCCACATGCCCAAAAAGAATGAAAATGTATAATAAGTCCAATTAGGCATATTTTCAAAAAAAACTTACTTCAATTTTCCAGAAAGAAAGTGAATATGAAAAGGGTATAAGCATAATTTGAATAATTTAATGAAATAAGATCTACACTCCAAGAAACAAGTGAAAGAACGAGAAAACTTCGAGATTAACTATAGTTCATCATCGATCCATTAAACAACAAAATCAATGCAGAAAAATAAAGAATCAACACAAGGAATTTTTTGGCCGTAGCCCCAGAGGTTCGGCGACCACTTTCTAAAGCCTAATCCCCTGTTGAGCATCCATTATAAATGGATAAAGCTCGATTGCACTAATAGCCCAAAAAACGACAGCAAATATACATGAGTATCTCAGAAAATATTACAAAGAACTCAACACGAAGACTTATCTTTGCAAGAACTACTGGACCGACTGCTTATTCCACATAGGAATCGAACAGAACACAAAGATCTATCAAGAACCAGAACTGCACACTATGAATCACACAGATTCATCCAAAATACCGCACAGGGTAATACACAAATATGCAGATCTATAATACCACAAGGTATTCTAAATTTATTCACTGAATCCACTCAAGATTTATGAACCAAATCACCAAGAAAAGGAATAATCTCACGCAGAGAAAAGGGAGAACAGAGAGATGAACGGTCGAGTCAACCAAGGGTTATTGCTTAGCCATGTGTTTCAATCCCATCAGTTCCATTTATTTCCAAAGGTGTTAATCCAAGAAACACGACTTTTCAATAATATTTGGAAGCACACTTTTATAAGTAATGAGAACACACGGTTCAAATCTCAACAATCTCCACTTGCTTCCAAATTCTTGGCCGTAGTACAGGAGCTTCACCAGCAGTTTATAATTTCATTTACTCATAGTACCTGCATGATCAATAAAGGGAATCAATTGATAAAAGCTTCAAGCAGTTTTGAAACTTGTTTAAAGGTATTACTTTTGTTCCCATGTTAGATGGATTATGCAATGTAGCAATTTTACCAATCTTTAATAACCCATTTGATATTACATCTCTAATGAAATGGTATTTAACATAAATATGTTTGGTTCTATCATGGAACATAGGATTCTTACTCAAATGAATAGCACTTTGATTGTCAGCAAATAAGGTTGGATTAGTGTCCACAAAACCAAGTTCATATAATAGACCATAGATACCTTCTTTAACGGCATCTGTAGCAGCAATATATTCTGCCTCAGTGGAAGATAAAGCAACTACCTTTTGTAACTGTGATTTCCAACTCACAACAGTACCACAGAAAGTAAAGTAATAAGATGAAGTAGACCTCTTATTATCTTTATCTCCAGCAAAATCTGAGTCAGTATATCTTTTTAGTATTACCCCTTCTTTTTTTATTTTAAACACTAGATCTATGTCAGATGAACCTTTTAAATATTTTAACAACCATTTTAGTGCTTCCTAGTGACTTTCACCAGGATTGGCCATAAATCTGCTTAACACACTGATACTATATACTAAATCAGGTCTAGTACATATCATTAGATACATTACAGATCCTATAACATTAGCATAAGGTATTCTATTCATTTTAGCTAATTCTTCTTCAGTTTTAGGACATGCATCTGAGGTCAATATAAAATGACTTGCAAGAGGTAATGTTACAGGTCTACACTCAAACATATTGAACTTTTTCAAGATTGTATTCACGTAATCCTTTTGGTTTAAGAACAACATTCCATTTTCTTTATTTCTAACAATTTACATACCAAGAATCTTCTTGGCTAAGCCAAGATCTTTCATGTCAAATTCTGATTTTAGCTTTTGCTTAATGTCATCAATCTCAGATTTGCAAGCATTAGCAATAAGCATATCATCCACATAAAGAACCAAATAAAGAGAATTCTTACCACCACATCCTTTACAATACAAACATATATCATAATTGCTTCGATTAAAACCAAGTTTTAACACAAAAGAGTCAAAACGTTTGTACCATTCTCTAGGGGTTTGTTTCAACCCATACAATGATTTTTTCAACAGGCAAACAGTTTTATTTGGATCACCTTTTTCAAAACCTATTGGTTGCCTCATATAGATCAATTCATCCAATTCTCCATATAGGAAAGTTGTTTTTACATCTAATTGATCTAATTCTCATTCAAATTGAGCAACCAAAGCCAGAATACATCTTATGGTGGTATACTTAACTACAGGGGAAAAGATCTCATCATAGTCAATCCCTTCTCTTTGGGTGAACCCTTTTGCAACAAGCCTAGCTTTATATCTACTAATCTTATTGTTGCCCCCTTCCCCTTCTTTTATTTTATATATCCACTTGCAATCTATCAATTTTTGATCCTTAGGTTTGTCAACCAATTCCTATATTTTATTTTTATGCAATGAGCTCATCTCCTCTTCCATAGCAGCTAACCAAATTTTTGAATCCTTTGATTTTATGACATCATTAAATGAACAAGGTTCAGATTCAATTTCATCCTGATAGGAGAACAGTGAGACAAATTCTTCAGTATTATACCTAGCAGGAGGTCTAATTTGTCTTCTTTCCCTATCTCTAGTTAGCTGGTATTCATCAGATGGTATTATAGTGTCATCATTGGGTTCAGATTCTGCCAGTTCAACATCAGTACCATTCAGGTCTGCATCAGTATTTTCAGTTTCTAAAGGTGTATTAAGATTTCAAGCTTGGTAGGCTCCACCTCAATTTGGACATCATTATCAGTTAAGTTTACTTTCTTTCCCTCTAAACATGGCATACAAAACTCGGTAAAAATCATATCTCTCCTTATAATAACCCTATAACCTTTTTCCCCATAAACCCATAACCTATACCCTTTAACATTTTCAACATAACCCAAAAACACACATTTAAGGGATCTTGGTTCTAATTTCCCTATGTTTTGATGAGCATATGCAGCACAACCAAATGTTTTTAAGTAGGAATATATCACAGGCCTTTGTGTCCACACAGATTTTGGCACATTAAAATTTAAAGCACTTGTAGAACTTCTATTAACTAAATATGCAGCAGTTTTAACAGCTTCACCCCAAAATAGTTTGGGCAAGCCAGAACTCAAAAGCATGCATTTAACTTTATTCAACAAAGTCTTATTCATTCTTTCTACAATTCCAATTTGCTGGGGTGTATAGGTCATAGTTCTATGTCTTAAAATGCCATGTAGTTTGCAAAATTCATTAAACTCATAATTGCAAAATTCTAGACCATTGTCAGTTCTCAATGTTTTGATTTTCAGATCAGTTTGATTTTCAATTTGTGTTTTCCAATTTTTAAAGTAACAAAAGTTTCATCTTTAGTTTTCAGAAGCAATACCCAAACTTTTCTTGAAAAATCATCAATAATAAACAAGTAATACTCATAACCTGACAATGTAGAGGTGGATGCAGGACCCCATAAATCAGCATGTAAGTATTCTAGAATTTGCTTTGATTTATGAGTGCTAGTGGGAAAAAGTAACTTAACTTGTTTCCCAATCAAACATTGTTCACATTTAGTCAAATTACCAATATTTGATTTTCCAAAAATACATTTATTTTGTAAAGCCTTTTTCACCAATATGACCAAGTCTATGGTGCCATAACTTTGCAAGGTTAAAATTGTTATCTAAAGCTGCAGCTGAAAGGCCCAACATAGGTTTTGCATTTAAAAAATATAAGTCATGTCTCTTCGAGATAGAAGTGATCAAATCACTTCCCCTAAAGATTTTTATGTGTCCTTGACCCAATTTTATGTCAAACTCCATGTCATCCAACATTCCTAGAGACACTAGGTTTCTTTCTAATTCTGGAACAAATCTTGCACTTTTCAGTAATAGAATTCTACCATTTTCTAAAAGTAATTTTATAGTTTCAATACCTTTCACTTTACAGGTCATGTTGTTACCCATGATAACTTGGCCTCCCTTAGTTTGTTCAAGATCCAGAAAATAATTTTTATTTGGGCACATGTGGAAAGAGCAACCTGAATCAAGAATCCATTCTTGATTTAGGTTCCTTTCGACATTAACTAGGACCAGGCCATTATCACAACTCTCCTTATTATAAGACATAACAACATTACCTTCATTTAAATTCTTTCCTTTCAAGTCATTTTGCTTTTTGTAACAATCTTTAGCAAAGTGACCCAGCTTACCACAATAATAACATTTCTTTCCCTTAGCCTTGGTTTTATATTTCATTTTATCATTATTTCTTTTCTTAGGGTCATTTGAAAACTTTGAATGAAAATTAGATTTACCAACATTTTTGCCTTTTAACAAAAGATTTTCTCCACTTTGATGGTTGATAGAATCTGATTTTAATTCAAGAACCCTATTTCTCAAGGCATTTATAATGATATCTGTGGCAAGACTATCTCTACCATATTTCAAGGCATTCTTTAAATCTCTATGCCTATCACTAATGGAGTTTAACAAAACCACTGCCAGCTGATCTTCTGATAATTTTTCATCACAGTTGGCAAGGTCCTGGGTCAGTTTGGTAAATCTGTCTAGGTTCTCATCTAAATCATCTGAAGAGTCCATTTTGAAAGAAAAGAATTGTTTTAGCAAAAAAACATTTATTTGGAATAGTTTTTAGCTCATAATGGGCTTTCAATTTAGTCCACAATTCTTCAGCAGTTTTAGTTTCCCCTATAGTCCTGATCACACTGTCTGAAAGGTACAGAAAAATTGTACTCCATGCTATTTCTTCTAATTCAATTCTTTTACCAACAGACATTTTAGCAGGCCATGTAATATCTAAGGTTTTAGCACATTTCATTTGCATCAAGATAGCCCTCATTTTCTAACTCCACATATTAAAGTCCCCCCTCCCATCATACATACTCATTTCAAACTTAGCAGTAGCCATCACAGTATGTCTGGTTAATGTTGAATTTCAAAAATACACTGCGGGTCACTTAGAACAGAACTATTTTCAAATCACAGTTTAGTGTTAATCAATAATGCGCTTAGTAAGGTAACCTCAAAACAATGATCATTCAATTCACAGCAAAGAAGCAGAAATAGAAAAACAGAGATTACTATTCTACGTATCTCAACTGAATTTCTCCAACAAGATCTTCCAATTGTACTCTTCCACCTTGTTGTTATCTCAGATTCCCAAGACTTCTTGGAGTCTTTGGACAAAGACCAATCACGGGAAGGTTTTGTAGTACAAGGTAAATCAAGGGAAAATATTTCAGGAAATACAACAGGTAAAGAATTACCAGACACGAAGTATAGGAAAGATCTCACCAAAAGAATTTAAGAACTCAAATTCTTTCTGCTCAAGTTAACACAGTTTGAGGCAGTATTCGAATGCACAGTTTCCTCGAGGATCAGGTATCACTCAAAAGACCATGGCTCTGATACCACTGAAAGAACGAGAAAACTTCGAGATTAACTACAGTTCATCATCAATCCATTAAACAACAAAATAAATGTAGAAAATAAAGAATCAACACAAGAAATTTTTCGACCGTAGCCCCAGAGGTTCGGCGACCACTTTCTAACGCCTAATCTCCTGTTGAGCATCGATTATAAATGGATAAAGCTCGGTTGCACTAATAGCCCAAAAAACGACAGCAAATATACATGAGTATCTCAGAAAATATTACAAAGAACTCAACACGAAGACTTATCTTTGCAAGAACTACTGGACCGACTGCTTATTCCACAAAGGAATCGAACAAATCACAAAGATCTATCAAGAACCAGAACTGCACACTAAGAATCACACAAATTCATCCAAAATACCACACAGGGTAATACACAAATATGCAAATCTATAATACCACAAGGTATTCTACATTTATTCACTGAATCCACTCAAGATTTATGAAACCAAATCACCAAGAAAAGGAATAATTTGATGCAAAGAAGAGGGAGAACAGAGAGATGAACGGTCGAATCAACCACACATCACAAGTGAGCTCAAAAGGCTCATTTGGATATTTAGGGTTAGAATCATCTAGAAGCTCATCCAAGGGTTATTGCTCAGCGACATGTTTCAATCCCATCAGTTCCATATATTTCCAAAGGTGTTAATCCAAGAAACACGACTTTTCAATAACATTTGGAAGCACACTTTTATAAGTAATGAGAACACACGGTTCGAATCTCAACAACAAGAAATTGATCTGAAATATCATTTCCACATCTAGAATCAAAGAAATTATATGTAATGAAAGGAGAAAAGAGCTAGGAGCCGTCACTGACGATTCAGGATATGTATATGTGTTTATATTTATAAGTTTGTGTATGTAGGGAAAGGGTTTTTCACAATAATTAGAGCAAAACGGCTGGTTAGAGGGTGAGAAACGAGAAAAGAATATTAGATGTTTAAGGAACAAAAAGAAAAGGGGAAAATACTTGCGCACGTCTTGATTTGGGAATGAACTGATACAAAGCTTAATTTGTGGGAATGATTTGGGTATTTGATATAATTAATTAGGATTTAATGATAATAGAGTAAGGTCAGTAATTAATTGAATTATTATAAGGAGTTAAGTGATTTGATGATTTTTAGTTATACTATTATATTACAGTATAAATGGAAAATAGAAAAGTGATTAGTAAATTTAGAATATTTAATTTTAAATAGGTAACCGGTGTAATTTCCTTTTTTTTTTTCTTTTTCTTTCTTAAGGAATTTAAAGGATTTTGAATTAAAAAAATTTTGGGGCCTCTTCTTCTAAGAGACCCCTTGAATTAAAGAAGTTGTAATTTTGAAAAAGGAATTTTACTTGTAAATAAAAAGGAAAATTTCAGCAATTTGGTCTTCAACCTTTGAAGTATTACATCTTTTACTCCTCAACTTTTAATTTCTATCAAAACTAACCTCAATGTACGGTTCCAGTTAAAAGCCCGTCGAAAAGTTAATTTTTCTTTTATTTATTTATTTTTCTGGGAAAAAATTAGTTCTATATTTACTTTTAATTGAAATTAAATTAAATTAAAAGAAAAAGACAAAAGAATTTTTTTTTCTTATCTCTTTATTTATCTTCTTTTCTTTTTCCCTTTCTTCAATTATATATTTTTAATAATATTATTTGTGTTTAGACAAGTTAACTTTAAAACAATACTCCACATTTGCACGTATCGTTGCAACGGTGAATTAGTCGGTTTCAGACTCAGTCATATGAAATTAGTTGTGCAATAACAATTAAATGTTAAGGATCAAATGTCTTGTTATAAAAGTTTAGAACTATCTTGTTGCTATGCCATAGATCCAATCATACAATTCAATTTTTTTATTACATGAACATCACTACTTATAATTTGTTTATCAACAGATGACATGATAGGACCAACCAAGTATTGCTATTAACCCACATTACATAGGAACAATCGTTTAACTAGTAAAGAGATTTTGATAATTTTAATTCATTTTATCACATCTTCATTAATCTATAAAAGAATTTGTAAATGGTAATATACAATAAACATATGTACATCATAAGTTATAGATTTGTTTACCAACAAATGATGTGACGAGATTTGACCGAGTCAAAATCTCGCCAACCAAATTAATAAAACAATTTTCAATTTCTTTTTTGTATCCATTGAGCAAAAATGGGTTGTAATTGTATAGCAGCATCTGAAAAATATATCTTGAGGACGCCCTAAAGCTCTCATAGTATCATGATCCTACAATTTTTACTCAAATAAAATCCTTGGCTTAGCTTAGTTGAATCATCATTGAAATCAAAATTATTCCTGTAAACTCACTCATAAAAATCATTTAAAGCAGAACAGAAAATTGATTTGATGGTCGGAGCGAATTGAAAGGTTACTAATTGTGAGGCTCCAATTCTTGACTGGAGGGGACACCTATTGGTCCAGGTCATTTCAGGGCTAAGCGGATCATTTATAATGAAGAAGATGAGCCTATATATACGCATATATGATATGCAGATATATGAATGATTCAATGTAAGAAAAATTTGAATTAGTGAATAATTGAATATACAATTCTAATAAATTATGAAATTTCTCACATAATTCATTATTTCTTCAGAAGTAATTCATGAGAAAATCCTCCTCTCAGAACCATATATGAGACCTTCATCTCATACAGAACAAATATTTAAACAGTGAAGAAATTCGACATACTATATTTATTCAAAAATAATAATAATAATAATAATAATAATAATAATAATAATAATAATAATAATAATAATAATAATAATAATAATATGATTCAAAAAATCCTAAAACCTACTCAAGAAACGGTTACAAGAGGAAGAGAGAGAGAGATTAGCCGCCAATATTAAAACCTAATCATCAATCCTAATAATTAGGAGTTAGTTTAGTAACCTCCACCCCACGCCCACGCCATTCCACCCCACCCAACCCACACACTCCCTCTCTCTCTCTCTCTGGTCTACTTTAATTCAGCACATTACAACTAAAAACGACATAATCTAATCTCTTCAGGTACCAACCTCCCTCATCTGTCATTGTCTTTATAATTTCTTCTCATTTTAGTTCAGTTTCTGCTGTGAATTGTAATGCGAAGGTTAACTTTTACTTGGCTTTTCTGTTATAGGATTTCGTAATCTATGGATTTGATGAGTTACTACTCGAATTGGAGCACACTCGACTCAGATATGAGCACTCAACATGCACAGACAGAGCTGGTTCCCGAGCTCCTAGGTTTCGAAAATGATCTTACGTTGTCAAATAGTTACATTGATCAACTGTTCCTGCAGCAGAACGATCACAGCTTTTGTTACTCATCCGACGGTTACAATTGCGTGTACCCTTCGTCTGATAATCTCAACACCCTTGCACCAGAACCCTTTGAATTAATCGACTCCAAACGCCAAAAAACATTTGATTATGAAGATGTTAATTTCTCGGAGTTATTTTATCCGGGTTTTGTTCCAAATCCTTGTGTGATTCAGGATTTCAGGACAGAAGTTACGTTGCCGCCATTTCCGGATATTCCAACTGCTCCACCGAACAGTGGAAGTTCCGAGAGTGTGAAAAGGATTAATGGTCGAGGGAGCTTGTCGGCACAGAGCATCGCCGCCAGGCAGCGGAGGAGGAAGATTACCGAGAAGACTCAGGAGCTCGGGAAGCTTATTCCGGGTGGACAAAGAATGAACACTGCTGAAATGTTTCAAGCAGCTTATAAATATATCAAGTTCTTGCAAACTCAAGTTGGGATTCTTGAATTTATGGGATCATATGAGGTAATTCAAGTTTCTTAATCATTTTAATCAAGATTAGGTTTTATTTTGGTAAATTTTGAAATTAATCCTGTGTGTACTTGTAGAAAAATGGGGAGACGACGATACATCGAAGTGAAGACTTGATGACTGCTCTTCTCGAATCGCCGTTAATTCAAGAAAAGTTATACTCGATCGAGAAATGTCTGGTTCCAAGGAAATTTGTCGAAACTCTAGCAACCGATGGTCGAATTGAATCTAAATCTCAGGTTTTGAAGGAATGCAAGAAGTTGATTCCAAAGTTGGAGCACTAATATTCAAGCTAAATACAGGAAATGGAAGACAATTTATTTATTTACTTTTTTTTTTTATTTAGTATTGTTGTATTTCTTTCCTAGCATAGTCAAGATTTCCTTTTTTTTCCTTTTTTTAGTACATTTTCGTAGTCAGGCAGTTAGAATTTTACCTGTCCAAAATCTTTCTTGTAAATTCCTCCTTTGCAAGAATGGCATCTTTGTTAATTTTATTTTATTTTTTTTGCATATATTACATTAAGAACAAAATTGTTTAAAACTGAAAGAATTAATGCAACCCTTAATTTCGGTGGGTCGTTATAATTTCAGAATTAAGTATTGTATTTAATAAAGGCATAATAACATTATTTTGTTTCTATATAAAGCAAAGAAGCAATAAAATAACACTATGGCATGTTTGATACACATTGTTATGTTACTTTAGCTTGTGATCATATTAGTTAATTTTGATACGACAAACATCATTGCTTCCGATTCTTGAGAATTTCGTATTTAATTTTAAACAATATTGTTTGGGGCAAAAATGGATAAAGAAACCGTTAATTAATTAATTAATTAATTAATTAATTATTATTATTATTATTATTATTATTATTATTATTATTATTATTATACCATCAACGCAGGAATAGGGATATCACTGTTGGGCTTTTTTTTCTTTTCTTTTTTTTTTTTTTTTTTTTGGTTTTTGTTTGGTTTTTTTTTTTTTTTTTTTTTTAATTTTTTTTTTTTTTTTTTTTTTTTTGTTTGGTTGTTCGTTGGTTCTTTTTTATTTCTTGTTTGTAATTTATTTATTTCTTTTTTGTTTAATTGAATTTTTTTACCCAAAAATATATCATATACATGTGATGTAGGTGCCATGAAATTGAAGGTTGATAGTGCAGCATGTATAATTTTCCCGTATTTTTAAAACAAGGTTTAAAAAAAAAAAAAACAATGTTACTTAGTAATAAATAATTCAAATTTATTTTCAGATACCTTTAGATAATTTTATTACTTGTAAAAAAATAGGTGTTTTATTTTACCCATTTAGAATAAATAACCTGCTTATTTGTAATATTATCCAACCAAAAGACATTTATTTGAGAGGTTGAAGTGCAGTCGACTGAGAATTTGAGTAGTGAATGTTAAGTTCATGATATACATTGGTCGACATCTCACTGCAGAAGATGCATAAACTTCATCGATTGCTTAGAGGTGCATTGATTTTTGCTAAAAAGAATGGCTGCCAACTAAAATGTAACTCCCGAAGGGATATAAATTCAGGATTAATGCTACTTGAACATAATTATTTACTCTAAATTATGTAACAGTCTAGTTCACGCACGACAAAGAAATTTGTTCAGACATTACAAATTTGTTCACGATGCAAGTCTTGTGAAAAATAGAATGAAGTAGCCGACAAACCGTCTTTTTTATAGGGTTTTATTTCATTGGATTTGATCTTGTCAATAGGGTGGATATTGTTCAAATTGAATATTTTATGACAAATTTTCAAACCAAATCGCTTAAAGAAATTTGAATTTTTTTTTTTCAAACAAAATCAAATCACTTCACTTTCAAAATCAAACAAAACCATTTTTTTTTTTTTTTTTTGTTTTTTTTTAAAAAAACTGTTTAGAAAAAAAATTGTGCTTTGGTTCGTTTTACAATCACAGTTTAGCAAACAAAAAATAACATTCATAGAAGAAATGAAATTATTGATATTAAGTCTAAAAACTCGGTTTAAATATATTCTACGTTCCCATCCTTCTTTGTATCACATATTAGACCTTTTTATCCCTTCTTACCCTTTCTACTTTGTTACATATTCACAGTTTCACTGTCCCTTGAAATTTTATCACCAGGCTCATTATTACTTTGTTCTTCAAAAATCGAATCATTGCCTGATTATGTCCTCGTTTGCGATCCATTTTAATGAGGTTTTAGAGAAAAAAAATATATATTTTTTGAAATAGTGATCTTTAGGAGAATGTGAAGTTAAAAAAAGAAAAATTTTATGTTTATATCAGTGTACTAAATGACGTAAGGCGTGGCGATGCATTGAGACCAAACTATGGTCTACGCAAGCTTAGGTAAGGCTTAGGAGTAAAAATGTGTAAAAAAGCGTTTTGTTATTTTAATAATATTTTAAATTTTAATAAATCAAAAAATTATTTAATAATTAACAATAATACTTACTAAACATTTAAAACAGATTTATAAGAACTTTTTACATTTTTTCAAAGTTTCCAACAAAAAGATAAGTTTCAAATTTAAATACAAAATAGTAAATAAGTAGCATAGGAGTTTAAATCTTATAGAACTCTTTATCGGACTTCAATTCAATATCCTCTTCTTCATCTAATTCGTCATCTAAGGCACCAAGTCACTTGGCTTGATGTTTTGGCCAAGTATCACGCATTGGCAGCACCATTTAGAACACTAGTTTATATGTAATGAACAAGGGTTATATGTAAAATAAAATAAAGGACTATGCTAGATGTATCTGATTTTTTTTACTTAATACTTTACATACACTCATAATAGAAGTGTAGGGACCACATGTTGGAATTATTTTATTCACACGGGGTCCACATGCTTGTGAGAGTAGGTAAACCATTTGGTAAACTAAATTATGTACACTTAAAATTATCCTAAAATAAAATACAATCATGTTATGTAGCAACCTCAAAACTTTCAGAGGCACAGTTGCAGCAGAAAAAATTATACATAACCCTTATTACTAGAACAAAGTAAATAGGTTGCTTGCTATGATAATAATAAAGATTCAATAAACTATCAACTATACGAAAAAAAAATTATCGAGTGAATAATTTCAATAAGCAAATCGAAAACATAAAAAGTAAAAAAGCTGTTCTAATTGTTGTAAAAACATTGTTCGTCTAAATATTTAAAAGAGCCCGACAGAAATCAAAATAAAACCATAATATTTAGCAGTAAAATCTAAAAAGTTAAAATTAAATATTAAATTGAGTGACGCGACTATAAATTTTAAGATGCAAATAAATAAATAAACATTATTTAGCAACTAAAAATTTAAGGAAGACTAGTACAAATCAAAAGCAACAACACAATGATCAATAAAATATAGCAAATAATTATCAAAAAAATTAAAAAATGGATAAACTAATCTAGAAATGAGCCAAAAATCGAAAAGATTATAAGAAGGAAAATAAATTATGAGTTTGAATTAAAATTTAGATTTAAGAGTGTGTTTGATTGGTATGAAAAATATCACCTAAAAAAGAAAATATTTTCCATCTTTTGTGGAAAATAAAAACCACCTCTACTCAAGAAAAATGTTTTCCTTAAAAACAATGAAAATTAGCCATATTTTCAAAAGTTGAAAAATGTTTTCCATGAAAAAAATAGTAATCAAACACTCTATGTAGGAATTTGGGTGGAAAATTGATATTTTCCATAGAAAATAAATGTAATCAAACACACCCTAATTGTCTACTCAATGATGATGGTCTGTTGATAAATATGATTCAACGACTGTTTTTCAACTAATTTGAGAGTTTTGCATTCTCAATTGTGGTAACTCCTAGATAACTATTGGTAACTCAATTGCATTGAATATTGAGTTTAATTGAGATATGTATAATATAGATGTGTCTTTTTAATTAGGAGTATTTAGTTTTAATTATGTATGATAAAATTTATACTTATTTATTTTCAAATTTTTTTTTGTAAACGGTTTGATAATTTGAAATGATTTACAAAAATTGAAACTTAATACAAATTATTTCAAAATGATTCAATTTGGTACAGAACCAAAACAATGACGTATCCACGTGAACCCAAACAAAAATTTCGAAAAAGCTTTCGACTTTTTTATTTTTTTTTTAACGAGGTGTCCCAGCTTGCACCAGACTATATCCTCGTCCCTGAACCTCCAACCCCTCAGCTGCTCAGGGAAGTAAATCGCAGGATGTGTTCTTGTTGGTTCCCAGGTTCTCACATGGCTTTTACTCCTTCCCCAAAGGGAGCCTCCTCCATGGTGATTAATCCACAAATAATTCCTCTTTTATTGGATCAAAGGTTCCCACCAGGAATCGAACTCCCCACGCTTGGTTTCAGAGCCCCCCAATGTGATTGTTCCGCCAATTTGGATGTGTCTTGGGGGGCGCTTTCGATTTGATTTTGTGGTTTGACGTTTCATTGCTCAGCCCTAGCATTCCATATATATATAAACTTATTTACTTACAAGTAAACTTATAAACAAATATTTGAAGCCTAATTTAGATGCAGTTTTTTAGTAAATATTGAAAAATCAATCCGTAGCAAATTTATCTTACCTATAACTGTTATGAAAACTGCCGCCTCCTTTAAACCGTTTGAATTTCACACAGAAATAGAAACTGGAAAATATTTCTTACAGAGGACAAATTTTATCAATGGCTCTCATTTCTGCAAATTTTCTTGTATTCTTCCTCACAATTTCACTCTCCATTCCTCCAATTCTTACAGCATCAGTAGTTGAAGACCTTGACAACTTGAAACCACCACCAGATTTTAACTTGACAATCACAAACAACTGTCTCAGAAACCCAAATCTCAGATACTGCAAAGCCAGCCCTTTTGATCTTCATGAAATTTTCAAGTCTACAATTGTTGCTAGCCACTTGTGTAACATTTCCAACAATCCGAACTGCGTCGAATCCTTTCCGAAAATAGATCTTCACAGCCAACCAAAAATAGCACCACTTTATTTATCATTCACTTTCTTCTGGAAATACTGTCCCTTAACCATACTATCCATTGATCTTAGCAACAGTTCATTGAAAGGTAACTTTCCATTTGAGGTCTTTAACTGTTCGCAAATTCAACAACTTGATTTGAGCCACAATGAACTTTCTGGGGATGTGCCTGTGCAGAATTTCGATCACCTGCCAAACCTCACATTCCTAAGCCTTTCATATAATCACTTCTCTGAGTGTAAAATCTCGGACAAGAACTTCTTCAAACGGTTTAATACTACGAGTTTCATTCATTCGGGTCTTCTTCCGAATCAAAAAAAGTTCAGGGTTAAGGCTGTACTTCTATTAGTTGGTTTTCCAATCTCTGTGGTGGTAACTATTGTTTGGTTCGGATGGCTGTGTTTTTGGAGACCGGATTTTCTACCGAAGTTCCTTCAAAGAAAATACAAGTTCACACCATCTACTCTCAAGGCAGCAACAAATGGGCTGTCCAAAAGGAATTTGGTGGCAAAGAGTTCCACAAGTGGTATTTACAGAGGGATCCTAAGAGACGGAAACGAAGTAAAAATTGAGATATACTGGGAAATTATATCGACGGAAAGCAGAAGGAGATTTGTAGAACAATGCAAGATTCTTGTTCAGTTACACCACAAAAATATAGTCCCCGTACTTGGTTGGTGTGATAATCGCAGATTTCGGGCAATTGTCACTAAATGGATTGATGGAGGAAACCTTGAAACATGGTTATCAAGGTCAGCTCCTCCATGGAAGCAAAGGGTAAAAGCATTTATAGGAATTGCATCAGGAACATGCTATTTGCATGAAGAATGGCCTGAAGTCGGCTATGACCTCAAAACAAGAAACATCCGGCTGTCATCAGGAGAACCCTTGATATCAAGGTTAAAATTTGATCATCATAATAGCAGCACAAAAAGTAAGTAATCACTATTCTTCCACTTGTGCATCCTAAAGAGTAATTTTATCAGATTTTTTTTTTTTTTTTTTTTAATTAATTTTATCAGATTTTTTTTTTTTTTTTTTCAATCATTCCAGAAATATACAAGTTCGGGGTGTTCATATTAGAGATGGTATCGAATAGGAGGCCACTGGAAGACTTTGAAAGGGGTGAAACTGGTTTTGTTGAGTGGGTGAAAATAAATTACCCCGATAACTTGGAGAATGTTATTGACAAGAGAATGAAAAGGACAGGGCACATTGTTCGTGAAGCCACAGATGCAATTGAAATGGGGCTGATGTGCACAGATCTATCTAGCGGTAATCAACCCAGCTGGGATCATCTATCTAATATGGTGTCAAACATGTGAATCACAGAGGATTATAATTTGCAGCATTACTAGAACAAATTCAGATATATAAGAAAAGTGCAAACAAAATATTGGATGTACTACAAAATTTACACTAGCACACACACCCCATGAGCACAGAAGAAATGATGACATGCAATTCTTTTAGAAGAAGATGGGAGAGGTGTGAATAGCCAGCAAGCAAATACATTGACATTCATTTTAAATCTTGTGCCCGCGATTCTACACAATAGCACATAGAAAATTAGTAGTTGTAACAATGTCATAGAGCAAATGGTCCAATTTTTCTACTCCACTTACGGGAAGCAATGTTACAACCCCAAAATTGACTGCATATATACATAATTCAATCACATAAATTAATCCCCAAAAAAAAAAAAAAAAATCAAGATTAAGTGCAAACTAGGGAAGATCTCTATAAAGTGCATCTCGGTAAAAGACAAACAAGAGAATGTCATCATTTGATGATGCCAGGTCTATTAACTTGCCTCTTAGATTTGGACTTGTAAACTTTCTTTGGCAACTCGGGTGCCAATGCATACATCTTCACAGCAAATAGTCCATTGGGAAATCCTTTTTGGTCCTGAGACAATTGTATTTCACGTAAATTTTAAATGTACTCAAGGTTTTAAGCTGGACTATATTTAATGGTATTTGCATACTTTAAGCAACAAGAAATGAACAGTGTTCTTTCAGATTGAGCTAGTTTTGGGAGCTAGTTTTGGTCTAAGAAGTACGGAGTCGGGAACATAATTCGAAAACGATATGATACTATTATGCTGACATAACTTTAAAAAAAATAATAATAAATTAAATAAAATAAAATAATTATGACATGCACATAAATGTATTCAATGTTTTAATACCATTATCAATTCCCAATAATAAAACTATATATGTCAATTATTAACAAAACTTTAAATGTATTAAAAGATTTAATATTAGTGTGTGTTTCCAATAATAAAACTCTAGTTGTCAACTAATTAATCTAGTTGTCATTATTTAACACTGTACAGCTATAACAACACGTATAAACTATATAGTTACTTATTTAGTACCTTAAAACACGTTTACTTTCTTTGAAATTGTTAATTAATAAATATTATCTATTTTCAATAAATTATTAATAATAACAATAGTTGTCTATTAAGTTAAAATTATTTAATCATCTACTGCCAATAATTAGGGATTTTAAAAGACCACAAATCAAATAAAACTCTTCTTCTTTACTTGTCATAAGGTATTCAATACATATCGAAAATTTTAAAAATATTAAAAATATAAAATAACTAAAAAATACATATCCAGTATGTAATAGAGAGACTTGGATATGTATCGATATGGAAACACAATAAGCTTGCAAGTATATGTGCTTCTGAGGTTTTGGTAACTCGAACCTGACTACAGTAACCCAACGACACAATCATACTTAGTATATATTATAAAGACATGGTAATACCTTCATTTTGCAGATGTGAAGTCCACACTGATTGAAGAGCTGCCTGAAGTACAAGTCTGATCTGGTAACACTCTTGTCTTGTTTATCCAAAACAAATCCTAATCAACACATGTTAGTATCTTGGTGAGTATTCATAATGCAAAAAAGGCAGTTTTCACAAAGCCAATTAAAGTTTTAAAAAAATAAAAAATCAGGGACAGCAACCTGAAATTTGACGCTAAAGACAATCATTCAACATATATGGAACAACATAAGCATTGAATCATCCATTTCATTAGAAGTTTAATGAAGAGACTGAGAGGTCTTATGACTGAAGCAGAAGTTCAAGGAATTATAGAATCATTACCTTGTCTTGCAACGTTTTCCTTGAGAACAAAAAAGCCACCGGGTTTGAGACCACTCTGGAATAGAACCATTTGTTAGAATTGTAACACATGATTATTTATAGCAAGATGTAATAAGAATTTCCCAGATATGCAGTTATTGAACTTCGTGGTCAGAGCGAGAATAGTCGATAGAGTGATTATTAATACATCATGTAATGAGAAACATAGTTTTGTGGACAAATATTAGTAGTACATCATGCTTCACCTATGAAACTACCCCTCCTGGAAAAGCTTCATGGGCCCAAAGAAGCAGCATAGTTTTTACACCAATCTTTGCAGTTGAACACGTAGCAATTAGTTTGAGAAATTATAAAGAACCAACACCTAAATGACAAGCAATACCACCAGACAGATTGACTCGTGAACTATCAAAGATGAGAAAATTTTCAGGATATCATCCAAAAATACAAACGGTATTAGTATATTATCACCTTCGCTCTCTTGAAGAACGATATGAAATCTTCATCTGAAAGATGTCCTATACACCACTGGACCCATACGACATCATACCTTTGTGCATCGGGAGTGAACTCCTAAAAGAGAATGGGAAGAAAGGATCACTTAGTAACAAAGAGAAAAATAGTTGAACATCTAAAACGATTTTTTTTCTGAAGCACTTTGTTTTGTCATCAAGTTATTAATATCTTTGAATCAGACCCGAAGTCTCATATGTTGCAACAGAATTTTCAAAGAGATTACAGGATTAACTTTGCATAAGGAAAACAATTGAATAGCACAGCCAGCATCATTCTAGAAAATTTTGAAATGATGACAAACTACCTACAACCATGGACTAAAAAGTGAAAAATACAACTAGTTTTTCAAAGTAATTCATGTCTACACAAGTTACCTGCAGAGGAACACAATAGAAATTCACAGCCTTGTGCTCTTCAGTGACCATCAAATTTTCTGGTGCCAAATTTATGCGAGCAGCATCCAGAAAATGGGAAACAGGCTCAAGAAGGTCAATCTGGATCCAGGGAACCATATTAAACAAATGAAAAAAATCATTTTGAAAGGTTAAATCATATTAGCCCACAGATCTACAACATTACCAAATACTAGATTTTAGGTGCTGCTGAAAGCATCATGTTCAATTCCAAAAGAAAGTGATGCCACCTGCAGTGAACTACTATAATATATAACCATTTTCTAAAATATCTATTTGATGCTTAAGCCTCAAGTCCCATCTCGAAGCTTACATCTTAAGGCCCATATGTGAGGCTTACACCTCAATTCACCAAGGCTTGCACCTCGACCTACTGAGGCTTATGCCTTAGGACAAAGCTTAATTGGACTAAGGTGTTCATATATTTGTCTTGCATTTTTCAAATATTTTGTTGTTTTTCTTACATTTTTCAGATGTTTTGTTGTTTGCCTTAGCTTTTTGAGCTACTTTTACAATCTAGAATCTTGTGTGTTTTTTGTTTTCAACTTTTTTTTAAACGGAAAGAAGGGAAAGGGAAAGAGAATACATGATTGCTAGTGAGAATAAAAACAAAGGATGAGAAGAAACCAATAGTGACGAGGATGATGATGTGATAGAATCCAACCTGTAGCAGCAAGAAAGAGCTGAAGAAAATGTGGGAAGAAGCTTTTTTATTTTGATGGAATGGAAATTACAACTCAAAAAAAAAAAAAAAAAAAACAATAGAGGCCATTTGAGAGGGCCTGTACTCTCCTACTCTGACTTCACTCACAATCTTTTTCATATCCCAGACTCCCTATAGGCTATAACTATTCTATTTATAACCCCCCATTTGTAACTGTGGAAAATAATATATATTATTTAGTTTCTTATTTAGTTGAAAAATAATATAAATCATAGGACTCTAAATCCCTTATTTTGTGGGATTGGGATTAGATAAATTATCATCCCTGATTCGGTGGGGATATTTATTTGTTTCCTTTTTATCTTGTTGCACTAGCCTATAAAGGCTCCTGTTTGTAATTGAATGATATATAGAAAATTTATTCTCATTTACCCACATGGCATCAGAGCCGTAAGGCTTACAAGTTTCTAGGAAATTTTCTTCTGACCGAATCTGTTCTGATTAGATCTGATTACTTCCCTTCATTGCCTGCAATTTTTTTTCAGATTTCACTGATACTGAATTCTGCTTTGTGCGATATGCCTTAATTGCCTAGAGATCGTGTCTTTTTGTGGAGATGGTCAAAGGTTGTAGAGATGACTACTACAACACAATCAGAGAAGATTGTTCGATCCCAACAATCTGGGGAATTGCAAAATATCCAATCTGCTTATATGCTGGATGGAAAGAATTACCTTAAATGGTCTCAACTTGTTCGCGTCGTGCTAAAAGGAAAAGGAAAGATCAGCCATCTCACAGGTATGGGACCGAAACCAGAAGATCCCGGGTTTGATGCTTGGGATGAAGAACATTCCATGATTATGGCATGGCTGTTGAACTCTATGACTCCTGAAATCAGTGATACATGTATGTTCTTGGCTACTGCCAAGGATATTTGGGACACAATTCAACAGACTTATTCTAAAGCTTGAGATGTTGCCCAAGTATACGAAGATAAAATGAAGACAATCGCTGCCAAACAAGGGAGTAAAACGGTTACTGAATATGCCAATCAATTGAAATCTTTATGGCAAGAACTTGATCGTTATAGGGTGATTAGAACAAAATGCCCTGAGGATGCAGTTGTTATAAATGACTTCATAGAACAAGATAGAGTCTATGATTTTCTTGTTGGACTCAATCCAAAATTTGACCAAGTGAGGATCCAAATTCTTAGCAAGCGGGAAATTCCATGTTTTAATGAGGTGGTAGCATTGATTCAAGTAGAAGAAAGCAGAAGGGGCCTGATGCTTAAACCACAGAGCATGGATAGCTCTGCCATGGTGGATGATGGTCGCAAAAATTCAGACATGAATGTGGAAAGAGTACCAGTTGTTGAAAATGGGAGGTCTGGCCAAACAAAAGCTCAGAGCCGTAATTACAAGGATAGCTTGAGGTGCAATTATTGTAGGAAAACACGTCATACCCGTGAACAATGTTGGAAGCTTCACAGAAAACCTCCAAGTTGAGAAGGGGGACAAAAAAGAGAACACTCAAAGAATAATGGACAGGCCCATGTAGCTAGGATATAGCAGAATGAAACAGCACCTCAGAAGATAGGAGGTCTCAACCAAGAAGAGGTCGAGAGGGTGAGATCTCTTATCAACAACCTTGACAAACCCTCAGGTACTTGTTCATTGGCGTATTCAAGTGAGTTTCAATCCTCTATTGGATTAAATGTCTGTGGTACAACCTTTGCAAACTCATGGGTTATGGACTTGAGAGCAACCGACCATATGACCCATACACTTAAAGTTTTTTTGTACTTCGGCATCTATGAGCCTCTTGAAGGGGACAGTTTGTTTTGGGAGTGCACAGGGGCAACCATACGATTTGGGACAATATTAAGAGGAATAGTGGGCTTGGGTATTGGGTTAAGACTTTGGGAAGGGTTTAAATTATGATAGATATTGGGTTTAGCTTTTGTTGGGCCTAAGCTCCATTGTCCCACCTTAACAACCCAATTTCTATCTTCCACCATCTAGGTCGTCTCCATCATTTGTTCCAGCCCAATAGGCCTATGTAACAAGACTTCTGCCCTCAATTCTGGCTTCAACCCGTTCATAAAACTGCCTTCTAACACTTCCTCCGACAACCCGTTCAACGGTGCAACCAAAGTTTCGAATTGCCGGCGATAGTCGCTCACGATGGTGTCTTGCCAAACTGCCAAAAATTGGGCACACAGCGTCCCTTCTTGCTAGGCTCGAAAGCGTCGCAATAGCCTCACCTTCATCTCTTCTCAGTTAAGAATTGACCGCCTGTTCTCCTCCCATTTTAACCAAACTAACGCCTCTCCATCCATACATACAACAGCAGCCTCCATCCTCTCTTCTTTTGACATCCTATTGATTCCAAAATATCTCTCCACCCTAAAAATCTACCCATCAGGTTCAGTCCCATTGAACACTGGCATATCCAGTCGCCTTAAGAGCGACTCTCCTCTCCATCCATACATACAACGGCAGCCTCCATCTTCTCTTCTTTTGACATCCTATTGATACCAAAATATCTTTCCACCTTAAAAATCTACCCATCAGGTTTAGTCCCATCGAACACTGGCATATCCAGTCACCTTAAGCGCGACTCTCCCCTCTAATTTCCCAGGGAGCCGTCACCTTCCTGTTGGCTTCCATTTGGTCTGGAATGGACTCCCAAATTCAGCCGATGTTGTGGGTTCCTTTGCCATCCCTTTCTCCTTACGGTCTCTTTCCTAGTTCACCCAATTTTGCATAAGAATATCCACCTTCTCCATCAAGCCTGCGTGCATTGAGTGGATCTCCAATCATAATGCATCCAGGTTTGTTTGTAGTTCATGATGATTGTTATCCACCTTTTCCTCTAACACACTTACTCGGTCCGCCAGAGTCATGGTTGTGAATAGAAATCAGATGCTCTGATACCAATTTGATAGAATCCAACATGTAGCAGCAAGAAAGAACTGAAGAAAATGTGTGAAGAAGCTTTTTTATATTGATGGAATGTAAATTACAACTCAAAAAAAAAAGAAACAATAGAGGCCATTTGAGAGGGCCTGTACTCTCCTACTCTGACTTCACTCACAATCTATTTCATATCCTAGACTCCCTATAACTATTCTATTTATAACCCCACATTTGTAACTAACTTCAACCATGTCACCTTTGCTCAACAGAATTTGTTACTCCTCTACAGGCTCCTTGACTCTTCTAGAATAGGTGTGTTTGATTGGGGGTCTATCATGATGTTGATGATTCACTTAAAGATCCTATTAAAAGTGATAATAAGATTTTTATGTTGTTTCTATTTCTATAGTATACTCTACTTTTGTTTCCTGATTACTAACATAAAAACTTACTATTAGTTACTTTATTAAACTAATTTATGCTTCTTTGCAATTTAACCTTTAATTTTGTCAATTTGTTTGATTGTAATTTATTTCAGATGTTTTATTATAAGCATATTTTTGTTTTTTTATATTATTTTAAATTATTTTACTGGTTTTTCTTGAGGTTTACGCCTCACTTCAATGAGATAAAACACCCTGGAACCAGTTACACCTTTTAAATCTATGGGTATATAGCAAGTCCAGAAGCGGTAGTATGGTGGCATAGAAGAGGATAAACAATTTTCAACAAGGGACAGATAAGTTAGAAAAGAAAAGAAAAAGAGTAATAAAAATGCCTCAAGTCTAAATCTATAGAATCAGGGAATAAATTGCATGCAGCTAGATAGGCAAATATCAACAGAATAGTGAATTATTTTATAGTGTGTGCAGCCAGCAGCACTTTTCCCGTGTGACAATGTTACTTTGGCACTTCTAAGACACTAAACGAGAATATGTAAATATTTATGCAAAAGAAATACTACCTCATTGAAATATCTTATAAGAAGGTTTTTGGTGACCCTTCCTATGCCTGAGCCACAATCTGTAGAGATAGTAACAAAGAGTCAACTCTCTGAGAAATGGTTCGATGGAAATTTCACGAGTTAATGAATCATAGAATTCAAAAGGGAACAAAAGAACAAATAAGAATAAGAATGGGCGTCCAACTTGATTATTATGCAAGTCATTTTTGTAGTTTTATTAAAAATAATTTTTTTTAATCTTATGCTTCTCTCCTTCTTAAGATCATTTATATGCAAAATTGCAAAATCTTGCAAAAACGAGTATATAAAAACAAGCACAAAATCTGCTATTACTAGTTATCTTATATCCGTTGATACGTATGTGTTACTAAAGAAAAATAGAAACAGAGAGCCAGCAAAGAGTACCAAGAACAACAAGATTTCCTCCTCCACCAGCATCAAGAAATCTTTCGGCCAAAAGGGAATTCAAGAATTCCTCACTGCCCTTTATATCAGGCTCATTCACCTGCCCATACCCTCCCAGCACTCCATCCACCGTTGCCTCCACACCCTTCTCGCCATCGTATGCACAAATATACACACAATAAACAAAAAAGCAGAACGAAATCTATGCATAGATAAATACGCGTTTGGGAGTGAAAAAAAGAGTCATACTTGCCAATAGCCGACGCCTTCGGTGTACCAATTCGACTTCTTGCTAGGGTCAGCCACTCCCACCTCTTCTCTCCACATTTCCTCCGCGTTCTTGAATTCACGACCGTCGGAGTCTGTGCCAACGGCGTCCATTCCGTGGTTCGGATTGTTCACTGGAACCCTGCCCCCACTTGACTTTGGCAACTGCGGCCTCGGATAACGCGAGTGAGGAGAATGAGCACTTGGGCTTGGGTTTGGCTTCGGCTTTGGCAATGGTAGACTAACAAAATGGACTCTTGTATGGTACATAACGCGGTTGTACACTTGCAATCGTGAAAAAATAAGTGCTGGTACCCATTTGGGAAATAAACCGTAAGAAAAGAAAAGAAAAAATAGAAAATAGACTCGGAAAGAAGGACAGTGCTAGACGTAAATAATTTTTGTACATAAGGGTGTTCACACTCCTCACATGGGGCAGGGCTCGTAGGTGGATACTTCTGTGTACAAAAATTATATACAAATAGACTTTTCCCAAAAAAATATTATAGGGATGGAAATTTAGCCTCCGTTTGTTTTTCATTTTTGGAAGAATGAAAATGAAAAATATAGTTGTTACGAACCCCACACAAAAAATGGAATTTCAAATTTGATAACTTGATGTGATGAATAATGGTCATATTTTTTATTTTAATGAAAAAAAAATGAAAACCAAATAGAGGCTTAGGGTTTTAATTTGTTCGTTATTGGGACGTTGGATTCGTATGTAATGGAGCTGGCCTAAAAAACAAAAATAAAATCTCAAGGCCCAAGCCTGTTGAAATTATTTAGAATATGTTAGGAAAATATTTAGGGAAAATTAAGCAAACTCTTACCTTTTAATTTACACTTCAAAAATAAGATGTTGAGCTTATATTTTTCATAAATCAAGTGTTAATTTAGATTTAACTAAGATTAATACATTAATAAATTAGTTAATAAAAATTAATAAGGATAATTAATTTCTGAACCATTTTTAGTAAATATCTTTCACTAAATCAAATATTTTTAGATATTCCTACCATTAAATATTTGAATATTGCTATTCAGTGTCGCTGGGGTTCAATCTCAGTCTAGATGGTTATGAAGTGGCACATCCTACATGGCAAAATTTTGTTTTAAAAAATAAATAAATAAAATACATTTATCATTAAATTCCCAATACAACTAAAAACCACCCATTTCTCTTTCTTCATTTCACTGTAAATGTGTTTCCACCGCTTTCTCTCACTAACCCATTCTTTAATATTTCGATTTATTTCTTTCACTACTCCACTTCAATTCTGACCATATGCCTCGCCAATATACTTGTCGATCGAAAATTCAAGTTCATCTTAATCACTACTAAAGAAGCTATCGACATACCACTAGAAGAGGGATAACCATCTCGTCGATTGTGGAGGAAGAAAAAATATCAATATTGGATTCAAAACTAGTTCTATTAAGGTGAAAAATGGTTTGGAAAAGGGAGAAAAGTCAGTAATGGTTACTTTGAAATTCATGAAAACTAGAGTGATATTGAATTTCAGTCTAAAGTGGATTTTAATTATAATAATATTTTTTTAATTTTTGTTTTGGAAGCTAGTGAAAGGGTTAAAATTGATGTGTAAACATCGAATTATGGAAAGCAATTTACTATTCTATTCAAAAATAAAATCTGGGGCGTTGGAGTTTTGTAATCTTTCTACTATGAAATTTATCAGATTTTTAATTCTTTAATACATTATTTTTTGTTTTTTAAATATTTGTGTTTGTATCTTGTCTTTGATTATTGTAATCTGAATTTGAATGAAAGTGCTAGTATTGTTGTTGGTGGGTCAAAGCGATGATGTCCTCTTGAGAATGATGAGTAGAAATCATTCTCAGAAGAAACAGTAATGATGTTTGTTCAGACTCAAAGATAGAGAAAAACAGACTAACTTAACAGCAGATGATTGAGTGTTTGTTGTTTTTATTTTCCAAACAGTCCAATCATGTGTTGAAACTTGTGCACCCTGTTTTTGAACCCCTTTTTTAGCCTATTTGTGTAACATCTTTCAAGAAGCAATTGTGCTAAAGAAATTGATGCTGCCATGAAGAGGGTCTCCGTCCTATTGAGATTTGGCTATCCAAATCCATCTTCAATTCTTGTGCTTACTTGTTGCCTTGCCGAGCCAAAAGGGGTCAAATTCATGGTTGGAAGTAGAATATTTAAGATAAGCAATTCAACCAATTGTCTAATATGAGTTGCAAACGCAAGATTTTAACTTAATAGAAATGGGGAAACAACATCTTTCTTTAAGTTGTGATGTGCCATAATTTTCTTGTATTTTATGGAATTCATGTTTCTTTGCATATTGATGAGATTCGTTTATGCAAAACATCTTAATTCTAATGTTTTCCTAAACAAATGAATCATATTTCACTGGAAAGAAAGCTAAATGAGGCAATCACTGCCAATCACAAGTTGAAAATAAATCAAAATTATTTGATCATATTTTGGTTTGAAGTATTGAATCAATTGTAGTAGATTAAACTAAAACATGAAAATATCTAATTACATTAAGTGACATTTACGTTAGTTCATCATATGAAAAGGCTAAACAAAAGAACTAGAAAACACCAAGTTGTTAATCAAATTGGTAAAATCTGCACTACTTGTCTCTTCATTTGCAAAAGAATATCACATAACGTGTGTTATTCTAGAATTCAAAGCACCAAGATCTCATTCTTGCACTTCATTACAATAAAACATTTTCAACTATTATTTTGTAGCTTCTC
The DNA here is from genome assembly GCF_002742605.1 of Olea europaea var. sylvestris. Taxonomy (NCBI): domain Eukaryota; kingdom Viridiplantae; phylum Streptophyta; class Magnoliopsida; order Lamiales; family Oleaceae; genus Olea; species Olea europaea. The sequence goes on along the minus strand of NC_036257.1, from coordinate 5,814,093 downwards.
TTTGAGCAAATCATTCACTTCTAAAAGCATGTCCAGTCATTTGCAAAATTAAAAATAGATTAGCATAATTTGAGTATGAAATGTTGATTATTCATATAAGTGGCAAGTTACCATTACCTGAATCAAACTTCTAAATGAGTACCATCTTCATTCTGCATATATGGATTATAGTCATGCGTGACACGAACTAATATACACTAAAAAAGAAATGATAAATGAAGACGTGAAATGATCAAATAATAGTACATAGTGAACTTTTCTTACCGTGAGCATAGAACACAAAATTTGGTAAAACTTGAGTTGATGAAGCACAAGATGGAAGTGATGAAAGTAAGGAATGTGTTGTTAGAATCTTGCCATTTGATAAACTTGAAATTTGTCAGGTGTATATACTTGTGTTTTTGGCTCCTAAAACCAATAAAGTGAAGTAAATTCTAAAAATTTTCATCATAATCATATAAAAATTGAATACTATTAAGATAGTATAAAAGCTTACATGTATACTTGTACTATCTTATGTGTTGACCTCAATAGGCATAAAAACATCTTGTACCGCAACTTTAGGCTGAAAGTAAATAAAAACTATAATAATGTAGCATGTTTAACTAAAACTGAAGAGAATATATAATTATGTACCTCAAGTTTTTCTTTCTTTTTCTTGAAATTTTTCTTCACATTTTTTCTTCTTGGAAACGAACTTCTCTACATTGGAGACCCTTCTATTCTTGGGTGGACGCAATGTCTTCAAACAACAAGGGGACTATAAAGGCCGCTTTCACCAGGAGATTTACAAAAGTCACCAACATTAGCACAACAATCAATATTACTTATAGTTGCACTAGTACTTGTTGAAGAACTCCTAAAATCTATATCATTTCTTTTTATTTTCGATTGAAACTCATAGATCATGTTCAATAATATAGTGCAATTCTCATCAAAAGAGAGCCAAGTCTGCAACATCATCTAGCTTATTTTGCAACTTGTGATATCATTGAGCCTCCTCGTCGCCTTTCCAATCATCACAGGTAACTTTTACCTTTGTGTGAGACCCATTTAAGTCCTTCCTCCAATGCACTAAGATATACGTTTTAGGGACTTTTTGAATATTACTTCTTAAAAAAATTGATAAAGTATGCTTGCATAAAATCCCACAAGCACATTTAATCTCATTTTCCCTTTCATCACAACAAACAGTAAAGTAAAGTTTTTTGTGTTTATCTCCAACCAATATATCCTCAACCACATTAAACAAACCATTTTTCTCATCAACACAAGAAACTTCGCAGTATAATTTTCCAGTCAACTCTCTTTGAAGTTCTTTGAACTTTGAATTAGTATATACACTTCGAAATTGCTTTTCCATTTGAAAATGTGTTACATAGGGAACCCATGTAGAAAAAGACTAAAATCATCATGATTTTCCTTCTTGACCTTGCTTCTTAAAGCATTACCATATTGTTCGACTAATTGTTTCAATGTTGCTTTGAGTTTATATAGTCATCGAAGAATGCATTCATAACCACACTTCGTTGCGTAGTTGACATACCAGCCCAAAACGTGCCCTTTAAAATGTAGGAACCCAGCGGTGCCTCTCTTTATACAAATAATCTAACCACACATTTTCACAAAGGTTTAACTCAATAATGAATTGCTCCCACTTTTCCTCAAATTCTACTTTTTCCAATGATTCATAAACAACAATATGCAAGACACTTTTTTTTTTTCGTACAACTTGTAGCCTCTTAATTTCTCTGGTATCTTTTTCATTATATACCATAGATACCAATGATGTCGAGTGTTAGGAAACACAACCACAATAGCTTTTTGCATTACTTTGTCTTGATCTGTAATTATAGCACCCAGTGCACATCCAAATACACATGCCTACCAAGTACGAAATAAGCAAATAAATGTATCAATAACCTCACTTGATAGTAACCTACATCCAATATGGAGTGTCCATGGTGATTTACGCCCACGAAAGGTACAGAGGGCATGTCATACTTATTTGTCAAGTAGGTCGTGTCAAATGTAACTGCATCACAAAATTTGTCGTAAACTACCCTATTCCTTGCATCAACCTAAAATAAATTTCTAATTCGAGCATTATAATCTACATCCATCGTATAAAAGAAGTTTGAATTCTTTGCTTGCATCCGAACAAAATAATTGTGGATTGCTACAGCATCTCAAACACCAAGTCATAATTTTCTCTTTTAATCAATAAAATTTCTACAATCTTTCTCCAAAAATGGGACATTGTCATGACCACCATCTTCTATTACAAAATGATTGACTATTTTTCGCCAATCCAATCCCGACTGGATCATTCAATTCAAGTTTTAAGTTTTCTCTGAGCACTTATGCTAATTTCCCTATTACATGAGTAAAATTGTGATTTCTATAGACTTAGCCCATGGTTATGCTCTAGTATAATAGAATTTATCTTGCACTTTCCATCTTTAAATACAGGAGCGTTAACCTTAGCCTTGCACCCTACTTTCGTCAATGGGCTAGAATTGAGATAATTTTGTTTTATACACCTTGAATTCCCGACTCGACAACATGATAAGCAAACAAATGTCAAAACTCCAAATGATCGTGTTGTTCTCTTTTGAACTCCAAAACCTTCGTGTTTACTATATTGTTTATAATACCCAAAAGGGTTGTCCAATAATTCAAAATTCATCCCGACCTCATGCGCTTGAATAATTTCTTTACCGACCAAGTTCTTATTTTCATCTTGTTCATCCACATATTCTTCATCAGTTATATCCAACATATTGCCTTCTTCAGTCAACATCTCAATTGCTTTATAATCTACGAAAAGATAAATAGTGATTATTCAAATCAAAGCAATTCTTCATTTTTCTCAGTGAAACAATCTCTAAAAACATGAAACTATGAAAATTCAATAATAGAGTAAAAAACCAGAGGCAAAAGCATCCACGTACAAAGTTTCAATTGAAATATAAATAAGCTTATGTAAGCCAAACGTTATCCATCACACAGTAGGAGTTATCATACAAAGATAGTCACTGATTTTTACAGCAGAGCAGTCGATTTTTCTTTACAATGGCAAAGCTTCAATTGGACTAAGAAAGGGGTTAAATGGGCCAATGGGCCAAAATCCAACGGTCATCCAATAGGTAAACATATGAGCTATGAACAACATTAATTTTTTAAGCTACTTCCAATGCTCCATATTATTTTTGGGTCGAGCTTTTAGACTTGGTTGTTGGTAATCAATTCACCGTTGGCCGAGACCTATAAAAATACATTCCAACGTTTTACATCATCACCTGAGATTTATTTGGTATAAAAAACCCAAAACATATATTTAATTGACCTTATTAACCATGCAATACTTTCAGCATCACATGGGAAAGATCCTTCATTGGTACGCATAGCAATATTCTTTGCATTAACCCCATTCAACATATTGACGATAGTGATAGATAGGTAACATGGTTTAAAGTTGATTGATCATGAGAAAAATGTTGAAATTTAGTTAATAAAAAGTAGCAACGTGATTAAAGTTGATGAACCTATTAACAAGCTCACATTTTATAAAAAGACAATTTTACCTTTATCTTCAAATAATCAAAATTTAAATAAACAACAATAATGAAAAGTGAATGATGGCGATTGGGGATATTTGTAATTATTTTTATTTTTATTTTTTATTTAGTTTTTTGATACCTTCTTTTAATAAAATTTATATTTTATTGAAGACAAGAAAAAAATTGTCGAATTGTGGTCTTAAGTGCTACAAAATTGAAAGATCAGAATGTAAGATCCCGTTTGGTTTGTATTTCAGTTTTGAGTTTTGAATTCATTTTCAAATTTTGTTTTATGGGCCTGTTTTAAGATTGTAGAAATTACATTTTGTTTATCATTCTGATAATTATTTCTCAAAACAAAAAACTACAAAACAAGTTTGGCTTGAAATTTTTAGCAATTATTTTACGAAAATTTTATTCGGTGCTTGCTATAAAAGTGTTACACATTTCTTTATCCTTCTTCCAATTTTTTCAATCTTATAATGTACCAAACTCCTATGTAATCTGTTGTTCGGAATGAGGTTGAACGGTATGGTATGAAGTATTGATCACAACAATAAAATGAACACAAAGACAAGAATTTAATTCGCCGAAGGAATTGGAGATTTTATCCATGAAAACGCCTAGGTAATCTTCCAACGATTCACCTTCTGTCATGCGATGAGAATATAAATGTCACTTCAGGTGTAATTTGCTAGTTAAACTCATGTTCATGCACAATTCTTAACTTCAACCACAATTCAGCTGCCTTTTCTCTTTCAAAACTTCCTGAAAAAATATTATTCGAAAGATGAAGATGAATTTGTGAAAACTCCTTTCGATCCTTATGTTGTTTTTACTCCATCGACCAAGTTGAGGACATCTTATCAAATCCCAAAAACACATCATCCAAATTCATCTACGCAAATATAGCTCGCATTTTCACCTACCACAACGAGAATCTAGTACTGGTATCCAAAAGAAAAATATCATACTTTATTGTTGCCATCAAGAACTCGAACAAATCAAAAACCAAATTTCTGATACTATTTGTTGGGGACGGAAGGAGGTTATACGGCACGATATGAAGTATTGATCACAATAGTAGAATGAACACAAAAACAAGAATTTAATTTGACAGAGGGATTGGATTTTATTTAACTATAATAGAGAAAGAATTACAACAATTGGGCTTCTTACAATTATTCTAACTTCTTTAATAATTCAGCTCGTAAAGAAGAGCTAACTATACATAAGGGGCATATCAAAACCTTAACAATATTCTTAAAAAGGAAAATAATATAAAAAGTACGTGGAATAAAGGAAATAATATTTTCCCTATAAAAATTGTGGAATAAAGGAACAATATTTTCCCAATAGAAAAATGTATGGAATAAAAGAAACAATATTTAAAAAAATAAAATTAAATTTGGGCACAAACCCAACATAATCTAACAATCTCCTATGCAATTTTGCCAATATCAATCCACCAAAAGGGATATCCTAGAGAAAGAAAACAAAGAAAAACCCAAAAAATCCCATTTTTTTAAAACCATGTATTTTTACAACCAGCCACAAAAAAAAAAATTCAGAAAAAAAAAATTAACGAAAAAGCAGAACCTCAATTCTACAAAAAAAAAAAAAAAAAAAAAAAAAAAAAAAAAAAACTCATATGCATGAACTCATAATTAGTTGTTCATGAGTAAGATATCTTTAACTTCTAGATTGAAAACAACGACATGTGAGTTGCTATTGAAGAGCGAGGGGTCATGGTGGCATGACGAGAGCTAGACGAAATTGTTTTATTGTATAAGAAGGTCAATCTTGAAGCAACTTAAATTCGAATATAAACCAACATTCCTTAGCACCTGATAAGAGTGTAAAATACCATATTTTCCCCTCTTAACTATTGCATTCATGTGATTATATTATGTCAAAATGCACTCATTACTCTTATATTTTGGTTTAGGTTGCATTTTGGTGAAAAAGATGAAATTCGGAAGAAACAAGTGAAAAATGACCAAAGTAGAAGAGAACGAAAGTTCGGGGATTAAAGTGCAAATGATCCAAACTTGTGTCTAAGATTATGATGAAGATTCGAAATTGTTAGAGGTCAAGTGGATGAGGAAAGAAGTCAAAGGGATGAAATAACGTCAAAGTTTGATCAATACATCAATTTCCAATCGAAAACTAACACACCAGTTTTTAGTCTCATGTTGGGACCCATTTTTGACATGGAATATGATCGAAATGGGAGATGACTTCTGAATAAAAATTGTGGCCCTTTGAGTTAGCTATCCAATGCAAGTTGAATCACCTCAATTGAATATCGAAAAAGAAAGTTATGATTAAAACACTGAAAGCTGTCTGACGGAACCATGCGGTCGCATGCCTTTCTACTATGCGGTCGCACACACCTATATCGAGAATTGAAGAGGCTGAAAGTGCATAACCATGCGACCGCAATGACAATAACCATGCGGTCGCATAGTGTTTTTTGGGCGGCCGAATCACAGTTTCCTTATACGATTGAATCTCTTATGGTAACCTAATTTTCACGGGATATAAATGCCAAAAACCACCCAGAACGAAGGCAGACACCCCCAGACCTATTTCTTTCATCTTGGTGCTCAAGAAACTCCATGGAAAACTAAGGAACTTGGTGAAGCAACGAAGGATCTCAATCGGTTTTGGTGATTTCGACATCTTTAATTCATGTAATTGAGTTTTTCATTATTAAATAATTTTATAATCGAATTTCCATATCTTGAATATGTTTTTGACATTAGTTTAACAATTATTAGAATTTCCATAGATTCAGTCATGCTTTCTCTATCGAATATTCGAAATACTTGTTGAATTACAATTTGAATTATTTATTGTTGAGATTATTTTAACTTTTATCAAATCCTTCATAGATCTAGCCATGTTCCTTTTATCGAATGATTGAAATAATTGTTGAATTTTAATCTTAATATTACTTTATTGGCAAATTGATTACTGCCTTATGCTTGATGTATATGGTCGATCTTTGATCTTGTTCCAATAAAAAAATGTGCGAATGTGTTCTAGGAAATCTAGATTCTAGCAATATAATTGGAATTAAATTGGACTTTATTGTTAAATCTTCCGATTAGAGAGTTGGGAAGAAAATCTCTAATTGAGGAAAAATACATGAATTATTGATGTCGATTGATCCAATCCATTGGGGGAATTCCGACGCTTCACTTATATCGCATATTGATAATTAATTTTTATTCCAAGTGACAAATCATTCCCACATAAAATTACAAAAACCCTAATTTGTTTGATTTTTTTGAGAAAATTTCCATCTCCATGTGGATACGACACCCCAAAGCTGTACTACAATCACCGCGTTATACTTTGAGCGTAATTAGCACCTCCCTATAGTTGCACAAAGAAAACACATTGTTCGTGTCTTTTCTTGATTCGTAGGAGAAAAGTATTGTTGAGAATATGATGAGGAAGGGGATTGTCAAAATTGAAGATTTTGAAATCATCGTTGTTAATGATTGAAAAATATTAAGTGTTGGATTTTGGTTTGATTTTGCTTTATTGTGAAAGAGTTTTGAAATTAGAGTATAGTTGGAAGGCAAATGATAGCCTATTTTGAATTTTATATTATAAATTTAGCCCATGTTCGGAATAGTTTAAAATTTAGATTTTAATACAAGTCTAACTCAACAATTAATTTTTACCACATATTTCATGGGACCCACAACTTGCCAATGACACATGTCATTAACTTTTATCAAAATCTACAAAAAAATTGATTTTAGTCTCCGTCAAATAGGGACTTTATCTTCTTTCAAAATATTTTCTCACAATTCACAACTACTTTGAACAATAACAAACTCGACAATTTCATTTGATACCATAACTCACTGAGTTATATGGTAAACAAACATTAAATTATCATGAGTAATGTAACATTTAGCCTCCTTTTTTGCTGCAGTTTTTCAAATATGAAATTTTTTAAAACTCATTTTTAATAACACATCCTCCCATAAAAGAATATTACACGTAATTTTTTAACTTTTTAACCACACATTTAAAAAAAATCACTATTTCAAAAACACATTTTCTTTGAAAATCTGATTTTAATGGAACCATTCCCAAATCAATCTATGCATAAGAATTTTTTGGTAATTAGCATGTAATTTCACTACTTTTTTTTATCTATTCAAAATGAAGTATATAAATAGAACAAACACAAACCAAAAAATATTACCAACATATTAAGTTGTATAAATGGGGAAAATTGAAAAAGACTTCCCCAAGAAATTAGCATTAAAGATGCAATTGTCCAACAAGAAAAATACGAAAAGGTTAAGAAAGATAAAACTCTTCTGATCTTGTGAGAGCAAGGTGTGTAGGAAATTGAGAGGAACCAAATTTATCAATCCTTTCACATATTTTAATAAATCTCCATGTTGAAATCAATGAGAAAATAAAAATGTTGAATTGTACCTTGATCCATAGATCTGAGTGTCTTGAACGGATTTTGATCTTCCAAATGTTACATAATTTTCTCCTTGAAATCTTCTCTATTGATGGAGATGCAGAGAGTTAAGGAGCCAAATTTATCAATCATTTCATATATTTTCATAAATCTCCATGTTGAAATCAATGAGAAAATAAAAATGTGAAAGCCTACCTTGATCCATAGATCTGAGTGTTCTGAATGAGTTTTGATCTTCCAACTGTTATGTGATTTTCTTCTTGAAATCTTCTCTGTTGATGGGGATGCGGAGAATTTTGAAAACTCGCGTACAATTGGGGATTTTGACCCCATATTAAATAACTTATTATTATCTTTCAGTTATTTTAAATTGGTCTCTCATCAATTTAAAATAATTATTCTGGTCTCTACACTTTAATCACATGACAATTAATACTTATTAGTCCAAAGTTAAACTAAGTGGATCACTTTATCGATTTAGCTTTAAAAATAGCACCACACATTTTAATAAATATACATGTGTGGCCCCACACGATGAAATTTTTCCAATAATCTCCCATTGGCCATACATGTAATATTATAAATGTGTGCAACTTTATGACCTCAAACTTGTGCTATCGTTTTTAAGGGTATTTCCAAACAATCTTGTCAATTAGTTATATTGATGTAGGATCAAATCGATTTTCATCATATTTAGCGTGACTAAATCCATCAATGATCACGTATACATATACTACCAAATGACATAGATCAATCATGAGATCGTAGCATGCAAAATTATATGTTTTGTGATCCAAACATGTCTATTTCCAACTGATCCAACCTTATTTCTTAAGTGAGATCAACACTGAACACAATAATAGAGTGGAATGAATTGAATACTTTGTTTCTGTACAGAAAGATGTCCAAATACAAAAATATGTCCAAAATAAATATAAAGCAACGAGAATACAAACTCCCATTAAAACATGATATTCTCAAGAAATACAACACCCATATGAGCAGTGTACTCATGAAAGACTTTGGGTGGCAATCCCTTAATAAGCAAATCCACAATCATGAAGTTTGTCCCAATGTGCTATATAGAAATCTGTTCACTCTGTACTCTTTCCTTCACAACCAGGAACTTAATGTCAATGTATTTTGAATTAGACGAGCTCCTATTGTTGTTAGAGTACGGAATTATTGAGTTATTGTCATAATATAACTTTAATGGTCTTTCTATTCCATTCAGAATGCACAGCCCAGTGACAAAATTTCGCAGCCATATTCTATAGTTGGATGCCTTATAGCATGCTACAAATTTTGCTACCATGGTAGAAGAAGCTATGAGTGTCTGTTTAGCACTCTTCTAGAAATAGCTCATCCAACTAGCAGATAGATATAGCCTAATGTAAATCTTCTACTGTCTTGACACCAAGCAAAATTAGAATCGGAGTACCCTATGATCTCTAACTGGTCCGATCTGCTATATGTGAGCATGTAATCATTTGTTCTCTTTAAATACCTCATAAACCTTTTGGCTTCCTTCTAATGATCCATCCCAGGGTTGCTTAAATATCTGCTTAGCACTCCAACAACAAATGTTATATCTAGACATATACAAACTTGAGCATACATTAGACTCCCAATAGCAGATGCATAGGGAATCTTTTGCATTTCCTTAGCTTCAAGGTCATTTTACAGGGCATTGTTTGAGACTAAATTTGTCTTCTTTAGCAACAGGGGTGTCACCTAGTTTACAGTATGCATGCTAAACCTTTTAAGTACTTTATCAATATAGTTCTTTTGTGACAATCCAAGAATACATCAAGACCGATCCCGATGTATCTGAATCCCTAATACAAAAGAGGCGTCACCAAGATCTTTCATCTCAAAATTCCTTAATGAAAATATCTTAGTTTCATGCAGTATGCCTATATCGTTAGTGGCAGGCGGTATGTCATCAACATACAAAACCAGGAAAATATGCTTATTCCCATCCAACTTGTGATACACATAATCATCAACGGCATTCATTTCAAAACCAAATGAGATAATGACTTGATGAAATTTATGATACCATTGACGGGAAGCTTGCTTAAGCCCATAGATGGATTTTTTTTATTTGCAAACCATATTCTTCGTGTCTCCTGACACGAAATTTTCTGGTTGCACCATATAAATCATTTCATCAATGTCACCATTGAGAAACGTCATCTTAACATCCATCTGATGTAACTCAAGGTCAAAGTACGCAACAAGTGTCATAATTGTCCTGATAGAGTCTTTCGTTGAAACTGGAGAAATTGTCTCTTTAAAATCAATGTCTTCCTTTTGAGTAAAACCTTGAGCCACAAAACGAGCCTTATATCTTTCCACATTACCATTTGAATCCCTCTTGATTTTAAAAATCCATTTACAACCAATGGGCTTCACACCTTCAGGTAACCGGATAAGATCCCAAATCTTATTATCTTGCATAAACTTATACTCCTCATTCATAGCATCAATCCACTTTTGAGAGTTAGGACCTTACATGACCTGATGGAAATTGATTAGATCATCTTCCATCATTCCATTATTTTCGTCATGTTCTTTGAGAAATACTATTAAATAATCTGGAATAGCATTTTATCTCTCTCTCGTGGATCTCCTTAATAGTATTGGCTCTTGAGGTTGTTGAGTTTGTACTTCTAGAACAATTTCCTAATTTTGAATGGTAGGTTCTTCAATATTGTCTTGTTGAGGTTCTAGATATGCTTCTTGATCAACAACAGGTATAGGAACCTGTAAATTGTCAAAAGCAATAGTAGGAATCGAAACCGATCATTCCTCAACTTTTTCCTCAAAGACAATATCTCTAACCTTATTTTTCCTCCCAAACTCAACATCCTCAAAATATGTTACGATTCCCGTTTCAAAAATTGACTTTAAGTGTAGGATCATAAAATTTATACCCCTTGATCGCTCGGAATAATCAATAAAATAGATGTTCACTGTTTTGGAGTTCAATTTATTTTCATGTGGCCTATAAGGCCTTGCCTCAGCTGGACATCCTCAAATGTGAAAATGCTTTAGACTAGGCTTTCTGCTTGTCCAAAGTTCATAAGGTGTTTTAGCAACAGTCTTAGTTTGTACTCTGTTTAGAATATAAGTTGCAGTCTTTAATGCCTCTCCCCAGAGTGATTTTGGTAAGGTGGAATGACTAATCATACTCCTCACCATATCCTTAAGAGCCATGTTTCGTCTTTTAGCTACATCATTCATGCTAGGCGATCCTGGCATGGTGTACTGTGGGACGATACCACATTCTTCTAGGTATTTAGCAAATGGTCCTGAACATTGTTCACCTGAATTGTCATATCTGTCATAGTACTCACCACCACGGTCAGACCTAACACTCTTTATCCTTTTGTTGAGTTGATTCTCAACCTTAGCTTTAAAAGCTTTAAACACGTCCAGCGACTCGGACTTTTCATGGATGAGATATAGGTATCCATAATGTGAGTAATCGTCTATAAATGATATAAAATATTGTTGACCATTCCAAGAAGCCGTAGGGAATGGCCCGCAAATATCTGTGTTTATCAATTTTAAAAAGTCCAAAGTTTTGTTAGAACCTAATCTCTTTGTTTTGGTCTGTTTTCCCTTGATACAGTCAACACATACATCAAAATTCGTGAAGTCGAGGAAATCCAAAATACCATCTGACACAAGTCGTTCAACTCTAGCTTTTGAGATATGACTAAGCGTTTGTGCCATAATTATGCTGATTTTCTTTATTTAATTTGCGTTTAGTACCACGTGATCCCACATGCAATGTCTCATTATATGATGCAATAATATCAAGCAAATATAGGTTATCATATGCAGATAATGAACCAGTATCAATAACATTGGAATTTAATAAAAGACTAAATGGATCATTTCCAAATGAACAACAATATCCAAATTTGTCCAATGAAGAAACAGAAATTAAATTTCATCTAAAAGACGGCACAACAAAAGTATCTTTCAAATCCAAGTAGTAACCAGTTTCTAATAATAACCTAAAAGTGCCTATTGCATCAACTTCCACTGATTTGCCATCACCCACATAGATGTATCTTTCACCATCATTTGGCTTTCGGTAGCTCAGACAGCCCTACATAGAAACACTTGTGTGAGTAGTAGCACCATAATCTATCCACCAAGTGTTTCTAGGTACTGAAGTTAAATTATCCTAAGAACAAACCAAAGTAAGATTTGTACCTTTCTTTGCACGCCATGCGTGATATTTGGTACAGTCCTTCACATGTCCAATCTTATTGCAAAATAAACAAGTTCATTTATCTTCCTTCTGTTTCTTTTGTGCTGGACCCTTATGAGTAGCTTCATATTCCTTCTTCTTTTTCTTGCACTTATTCTTAGAAGTGCTTGCCAAGTGAGTAGTTTCAATTCTATCTTGTTTCAACCTTTCTTCCTCTTGCACATAATATGAAATGATCTCATTTAGAGACTATTTCTCCTTCTGGCAGATATAACTGACCTTAAATTAACTGAATTGTGCAGAAAGCAAGATTAATACCAAATGTACGAGCAAGTCGTCAGACAGCTCAAGTTTTAGCCCCTTAAATTTTGAAGCAATGTGAGACATCTCCATGATGTACTCTCTTATGTTCCCCTTACCTTTATACTTAATTGAAACCAAGCTTTGCAAAAGCATGCTTGTTTCAGTCTTATCATTTTTCGCAAAATATTTCTCAATTTCGACAAGGAACTCCTTGGCATTAGTTACCCCTTCGGATACTGCACCTCTAAAGACTTCCGAAATGCCGTGCTTAATGATCACTTGACTCATGCGATTTGAGCGATCCTACTTCTCAAAGTTCCTCTTTTCATCAAAAGAACTTTATTCCATAAGAGGAGTGGGTTCCTCAATTCGAAGTGCAAGGTCAAAATCTATGCAGCCAAGAACAATCAATATGTTTTCCTTCCAGTCCTTGAAGTTTGTCCCATTAAGCATATAAATGGAATTGACATTAGCAGATATTTGTAGTAGCAGATGAATTAGCTATATAGAGAATAAAAATAAACAAATAATCATGCTCATATCCATATTTAATGAACAATAAATTTAAATAATGGTAATTCCCATATCAAGATACTTAGTGCAATATTAATATCAAGTCTTTGGACAATAATATTAATTGCAAGTTATACTCTTAATACAGTGATCAAACATTGACAATAACTCCTGTCAAATAATAAAATCATCTTTGGATTGATTTATTATTCACATGAAAACCTTATAATTGTCACACATTTACCACCGTAGGTGTGTATGTAATTCGGCCAAGTGTTAACATTCCTTTGGGCCAGCTAATACCCACATGAAGAAACACATACACAATATCTAAACATCCCAAACAAATCAATCTACACAAGAGAGGTCACTTTGGTGATATATTGTTTCAATCAATTTATTCAAAATGTTAAATAACCTTAATTCATTATGAATGATTTACCAAATTATTTGAATTTAATTGTCTCACATAATTAAACCTTAATTATTTCTCTTAAAAGAGTCCTTAATACCATAATTTGAGAAAGAGAATCATTATTTTGCATTATTAGATGCCTTTAAAAACTTTAGGGACCTAAAGGTTAATAATTCAAAACTTCAGGATCAAAATTTGAAAAATTTTAAAACTTAGTGGACCAATTTTAATTAATTATAAAGATTGAGGACTTTAATTGCAAATTTCATAAGTTTAATGGCCCAAATTAAATAATTTTCAAACTTTAGGGGCTTCATTATTAAACTCATAACCTTAAAGGTCCAACTTGGATGGATTTCAATCTTTAGGGATTGAAATATAAATTTTTATTTTGAAATAATAATTAACCCTAATTTTAAATTGTAAGCAAGGGCCTGAGAATATCAAAATTGCACGTCAGGCCCTGTCCCCAAAATTCATCCCTGTATCTCTCTCTCTCTCTCCTAACGGCGCCAGCCAGGAATAGCAGCGTCGGGCACTGCTACAACTGACAGCAGCGTCCAAGTTGCTGCATTTTGCAGCACAAAACACAGCAGCCCGCTACAATCGTCGATGGGCACACCCGCCTTAGGCCAGGTCTTGAGTAATATTTTTTTATTATATATAGATTCAAAAATCTGATAACCAGAATCTGAAATTTCCAAAACATTAGATCTAGAATAATAACTAAGAATAATATATCAAACAATTTTCAAATTCGACAAAAATATATCTATCCATAATTTTCGAAGCTGGAAATTTTAAAATATTGCAAGATCTATATTTCACATAATAACATGATGAAGATGAAAAAAATAATCCACAATATAAAACTGTTATAACATTAATTCTTGCAATATCTCAAGGATTCAATCATGGAGTGGCTCTGATACCAATTGTAGAAAATTGAAAGGAACCAAATTTATCAATCATTTCACATATTTTCATAAATCTTCATGTTGAAATCAGTGAGAAAATAAAATTGTGAAAATGTATCTTGATCCTTAGATCTAAGTGTCTTGAACGGGTTTTGATCTTCTAACAGTTACGTGATTTTTTTTTCTTGAAATCTTCTCTGCTGATGGGGATGCAAATAGTTTTGAAAACTCATTTATATATAACTGATTATTATCTTTCAATTGTTTTAAATTGCCCCATCATCAATTTAAAATAATTATTTCGATATCTACGCTTTAATCACGTGACAATTAATACCCATTAGCCCAAAATTAAATTAAGTGGATTACTTTATCGACTAAATCTTAAAAATAACATCATACATTTTAATATATATACATGTGTGGTCCCACACGATGGAATTTTTCCAACAAGGTGCAAACATTAAAAATGACAATAGAAAGACATAAAACCTCATTGGATAAAGTTGGTGGAGGTGGAGGTGGAGGTGGAGGTGGAGGAGGAGGGGAGGAGAAGTAAAGAGAATTTGTTTCTTATTTCTAATATTTTAATAATTTGTTTGGGAATCGTTCGAACTTTTTCAAAAATTAGGACCGTGATTACAGTTAGTTCTTTATTTTATTTAAATATGAGGATATATTCATCATTTTACTGAGAAATTGAATGAAAATAATGTTTTGCGCAATCCAACATGTAATTAAAGGTGAAATGTCAAAAAATGAAAGGTAAAAATGTTTGCTACAATAATAGTGAAAGACAGTGACGTTATGTGCTAATTATTCAAAAAGGTTTTTTAAGTGTGTGTACCAATTTTCAAACTTATAATTTGAGGAATATGAGAGTTTAAGACATGAAAAAATCTAAAATGCAAATGTAACAGAAAAAAATTCATTATTCATGTATAATACTTGAATCGATTTGCTAAGTGAACATGAGAGACAGGGAGGGAGAGACGGAACATGAATGAAAGAGTAGGCGTAATGGCTAAGTATATATAGAAACACACAATTTAAGCCCTCATTTAGTAACAATTTTTCACTCCCAAAAAATAAAATTTTTTGACTATTATTTCAATATTTCAGTCGTCATTTTTGATTTTTTCATTTATAGGTGGGATCCACTTTTCTCTCTAACGACGGTCAAAAAATCAATTCTCATTAATCATTACTGAATAGGCCATAAATTATTTGCACCATCAATTGCATCACAATATTTGCTCATATTTGCCCTTATAGTTTCCATTTTTTTGTCATATTTTTATTCTTAATCTTCGAATAATCAGCACGTCTTGTCTTTAATAACGATTTCTATCCAAGTATTTTGCTAATGTGCATTCAAATGATAGAAAAATATTTTGTCAAACTTTTATATTTATTGTTTATTTCGGCTATTTAAAAATACTTGTGGCCAAAAAAGGAAGCCACAGTATAATTTCAGACATGCAATCCAAGACATCTTCTTATTTAGCGAACCTCTTGCAGTTTTGCATAGACAAGAAAGTCCACAGGGCTGGAAAACTCTTGCATGCCTACGTTCTTCGTACCAACCAGTTTTCTAACACTTTCCTCGTTAATCGTCTGATCGAGCTCTATTCAAAATGTGGGCACACAGCTTCCGCTCACTGCCTGTTCAATCAAATGCCTTCAAGAAACATATACACTTACCACGCAGTTTTAGATGCCTATTGCAAATCAAATGACATAGAAAATGCGTATGAAGTGTTTGCTCAAATGCCCGAGAGGAATAGTGTAACTTGGAATTTAATAATCACCACGTTATCGCATAATGGTTTTGAAAAGAAGGCTTTGGAGAGTTTTTATTTGATGAGGATGGGTGGTTTTGAGCCAACACGTTTCACGTTGGCAAGTGTTCTAAGCGCTTGTGGGGGTGTGAGTGATGTGGAGTGTGGGAAGGAGTGCCATGGTGTTGCTATCAAACTTGGGCTTGAGGGGAATTTTTTTGTGGGCAATGCTTTATTGGGAATGTATGCCAAATGCGGATTTGTTTGGGAAGCGGTTGAGATTTTTAAGGGCTTGCCAGAGCATAATGAGGTGACATTTACCGCTATGATGAAGGGGCTAATGGAAACTGACCGCATCCACGAAGCATTTGACATGTTCAAGTTGATGCATAGAGTAGGGATCAGTATAGATTCCGTGTCACTGTCAAGTGTTTTAGGTGTTTGCGCTAAAAGTAGTTTTGAAGATTTTGTTGTATTTAATGACAATGATGGGAATTGGCATAATGTGCATGGAAAGCAAATACATGGACTTGTTATTAAACTCGGATTTGAAAGAGATCTGCAATTAAATAATTCACTGCTAGATATGTATGCAAAACATGTAGACATGGAGTGTGCTGAAATGTTATTCGATAATATGTCTGAAGTTAGTGTTGTTTCATGGAATGTTATGATAGGTGGTTTTGGCCAGAAATACAATAAGGAAAGAGCAATGGAGTACATGGAAAAGATGAAGAACCATGGATTTGAGCCCAATGAGGTTACACTCATCAATATACTTGCTGCTTGTGTGAGAAGTGGGGATGTTGTAACTGGGCGTCAGATGTTTGAAGATATGTCATGCCCAAGTTTGAGCTCATGGAATGCTTTACTATCAGGCTATTCACAGAATGAGCACCATGGGGAGGCATTGATGCTTTTTAGAGAAATGCAGTTCAAAAATGTCCAACCTGATCGAACAACTTTTGCAATTGCTCTCAGTTCATGCGCACAAATGGGGCTTTTGAATGGTGGAAAGCAAGTTCATGCTGCCTTATTGAAGGATGTGGTTTATGCTGATTTATATGTTGCCAGTGGACTCATTGGTTTGTATTCCAAGTGTAGTAAGATAGAAATGGCAAAACATGTTTTTGATGAGCTGCCCCAGAATGACATTGTATGTTGGAATTCCATGACGGCTGGTTTATCTCTCAATTCATTGGACGCAGAAGCTTTTATTTTTTTCAAGCAAATGCTAGGAAAAGGGATATTGCCAACTGAATTTTCTTTTGCTACTGTACTGAGTTGTTGTTCGGCTTTAACTTCTTTGTCTCTAGGGAGGCAGATTCATGATCTATTAGTAAAGTATGGATTTGCAGTCGATGTTTATGTAGGGAGTGCTCTTATTGGTATGTACTGTAAATGTGGTGATGTGGATGCGGCCCGGTGGTTTTTCGACAAGATGCCCTGCAGAAACACTGTAACCTGGAATGAGATTATTAATGGTTATGCACAAAATGGACGTGGAGATGAAGCTGTTAATTTATTTGAAAACATGATTCTAACTGGTATCAAACCTGATTACATAACCTTTATTGCTGTTTTAGCAGCTTGTAGTCATTCTGGATTGGTAGATTCTGGAATAAAACTATTCAATTCAATGCAGCAAGAACATGGTTTAGAGCCACTTGTGGAACATTACACTTGCATTATTGATTCTCTAGGTCGTGCTGGTCGGATAAATGAAGTAGAGGCACTTATAGATAAGATGTCATGCAACGACGATCCAGTTGTTTGGGAGGTCTTGCTCAGTTCTTGTAGGGTTCATGCCGATGTAAACTTAGCAAGGAGGGCAGCGAATGAGCTTTTCCGCCTGGATCCAAAGAATTCTGCTCCATATGCACTTCTTGCCAGTATTTATTCATCTTTAGGGAGATGGGATGAAGTGAAAGAAATCAGAGAAATGATGATAGAAAGGCAGGTTTCCAAGGATCCAGGTTATAGTTGGGTTGAACAGAAAACCAGATTGCATACATCCATGGTTATATGAATTGAACTTCTGATCACGATTATGAACCAGCAAATGGCGAAGAAATCTTTCTTGTGCTCAGGTCGTGGTGCAATAATCTCTGTAACTACTGTCCTTCCTCGTGCAAAATGCAGAGACAGCTAGATTTTCAATCCCCCAACTCTAAAACTAAACATTGGATTTTAAAAGAACTTCTATCTCATTCCTTTGACAGAACTAGTATGGAACTTTCAAGCTTTTGAATGTCATAGAGCGAGCTTAAGGTTGACTTTGTATTGTTTCGACTTAGAACACTGTTGCATGACTGCTTGAATCTGGGAGACAATTTCAGTCTCCAATTGACAGTTCACAGACAAAAAGGTGACAATTTGCTTGTACCTGTTGCCAAGATGTGCTGTTTTCTATGCTTCCATCCTATGAAACTCTTGAAGGAGGTTCTCTTAATTGAAGAGATAATGTCTTCAGCACAACAAAGAATGCCTGAACATTAATGGAATTGGCCATCAATGAAGGTATGTGATAGGATCCCCTGCTGCTGTACTTCAACTACTGAAATCCCCCCTTTGCTGTTATGGATTATACTAACACCCAGATGCTGGCTGCTGCTGATCTAGGAGAAATGTTAGGCAATGATTTGCTGAATTGTAAATAGATTTATTGAAATTCATAGAAACTGAAAATAGAAATTGAAAGAACAATTTCAAGTATTCGTGAGGCTGGATCTCTCCTAATAGACTCAATCAACTACTCAATATTTGCATGTCATTCTGATCTCTCTTCTAATACATTTTGACTACTACTTCCACCCTTATTCTCCGAACTACCCCTGATAACTGACTGGATTGGAACACTCAAGAATATTTTCCTTTTCTTTATTTTTTATTTATTTATAGAGGAGTGTATATTTGTCATTTTGTTGATTTTAATTGAGAAAATTGATGAAAATAATGATTTTTGCAATGAAATATAAAATTAAGGGTGAAAATGTCAAAAAATGAAAGGTATGAACGTTTTGCACAATAATAATAAAAGGTGTTGACATTTTGTTCTAATTACTCTTTTGATAATTTATTTGGATTCATTTGTGCCTTTTTGAAAAGTTTGGGAGTATGATTGCAATATACTCTGTAACTTTTCTTTTCTTTTTTATTGTTTTATTTAAACAAGGGGTATATTTGTCATTTTATACGAAAAATATGATGAAAAGGATGATTTCGACGATAAAAGGTGAAGGTAACAGTAAAAATGTCAAAAAATGAAAGGTATAAAGGTTTTGCATAATAACATTGAAAGAGAAGAACGTTTTGTGCTAATTACCCATACAAATAAATAATGTGATTCCATTTTAAATAGTTTAAACTTTCTAACGGACACTCATACATGTCTCCTAAGGGGCCTACTAAAGCTATCTAGTCGGCAAATAGCCAATCATCAAACCTAATGAGACCACATAATTAAACCAAAAATGGCTCGTGCTTCTGGAATTAATTCTTCCATGTTCCAACCTATATACAACTTATTAAGCTATGCCTTTTTAATGTCTCACATTTTGCCCAAAATGGCCAAGGACTAATTGTATCGATATGTAAAATACAAGACTTCCAACCTAGGTAGGAAAGGGAGAAAAATAGATGCTCAATTTAAATTGGATTATGCAGAAAGCCGTATTCTGTGAAAGTCACATGTACAACTTTCGAGGGAGATCGTAAATATTGTTCGAGATCCACCTACAATGTATGATGAAAAAAGTCAATACATAATATAAAAGGTCATTTTCACCCCTATACTTGTAATATCCAGTTCTACAGATATGAAGATAGAGCATCATCAACCCCAATGAGACCCTGCAATTTTATCCATCAGATGGTATAGGAAACCTCAATTTACACAAACCAATGAACAAAATCACCCTGCCTTCTCTATATAAACCCAGTGAGCCCCCAACCAACCAATCCAATATCCTATAAAATATTAGGACTTCCAGTATACTCAAACACCGAATATAAAAAATGAAGAGCATTTTCTTCTCCATGGTTCTTGTCCTCTCCCTTCTCTACTGCTTTGCTCATTTGAGCAATGCAGCCATCCCATGTGGCACGGTTGACATGAAGGCAGCTGCCTGTATCTCGTTTGCCACCGGGAAGGACGCGAAGCCATCCGCTGCATGCTGCAGCGGCCTGCAACAGCTTGCACAGACCGTGAAATCTGTCAATGACAAGAAGGCCATCTGCCGGTGCCTCAAGGCCGGTGTCAAGAACTTTGCCGGAGTTCAGGAGAAGTTCTTGACCCAGATCCCGAATGCTTGCAAGATCAAAGTTGGTTTCCCTGTTTCCATGAACACAAACTGCGAAACGTAAGTGCCACCCAACTGATCAAAATTTTCATTTATGTATCATAATAATATACAAAAGGTCTAAATCGATATTCGTTTTGCAGGATCCACTAAGGTTCGTGCTTTGGAGATGATCAAAGATTGCTGTGATGTTAGGAATGAAATAGATGTTGAATAAAACGCACTGTTCTGTGCAAATCCTAGTGGATTCTTCACTGCTGGTGTACTGCACTATGCACGTAATTTGACTTTCAATTTAGAATCAAAACGAGAAGTTTCATCTATTGCTCATGCTAACAGCATTTCATTACCTTTCTACTTATATCGGGTAATCCAAAAGATTCATTAAACAGTAAAACGACCTCAGTAAATAAAATAAGAGGATTCAATAATTTTCTCAAATATTTGCAATTATGACCCAGAAACTTACTTACAATCTTCACAATAAAATCACCATGGAATCTCTTGACCATCCCAGGTGAAAAACTTGCTGTTTTCTGATCCCTTAGCATTGTTAATGATGCTTAATAGCTTCTGGACTGAGAACTCTTTGGTGAAGAGCTTGCTGTCTGGAACAATTCCCTGACATGGTCTAGATAAATCTGTGTCTACCATGCCCGGATGCAATAAAATGCATTTGATTGGATCTCTCTTGTGTGCAAATTTCACTGATACAGTCTTGATCACTGCAAGCATCGAAAAAATGGAGTTAAGACAATCAAGAAAGCATTATCACTTCCTCTTTTTTCTTTTCTGATTCGAGCCAAAAGGATTCGATACATGAAAAAAATAAACCCATTTATCTCAACAATTAAGAAACACTACTACATATCATGTACATTCTAACTAAATGAATTCTCTGGCTATTTTCCAAGTTTGAGGTTTAATACATATGAGGTACCAAATCAAAGAAGTTCAAGTTTCAAAAGGAAAATGTCATGTCCAACAAGGGTACCAACAAAAAGCAAATACTCACACTGTGTAAGAGCGACTTAGATTCCCTATATGAGTGCCATTTTCAAAGAGGATTATCTCCAATTGATCCGACCCTGCACTGATGTTGGTAACGATAGTCAAATATCATTTTGTCCCAGAGCCATCTCCAACCTTGAGCTAGGGCCACATTTGCTGTTCATACGAATCATAAATCAATAGGATTAGTTCCGTAATAAGTTTCTCAATCAAGATAAGAATATAAGGATCGAAACTATTTTCCTTCAGAAATGAGAAAACTTTATTCTTTAGCAACTGCAATACAACACGTATTTGATAATGCGAATGTTTTGTATACTGAGATATACATAACTTCTGATTAGCAATCTTGATCTCTACAAAAGTTATTTGCAGCTGTAACAGATCATGTACCTTAAAACTGAAATAATTGCAAATGAAATAAGACAATGCACCGAATCTAATTTCTCATATCTTTCTTAGCAGGGAAAATGAAATAAAAAAGAGAGAGAGACACCTTGACAACCAAAATAGGACCAACGGCATTGATCTCATAAGCAAGAAGCAAGGATTCTCTCTATACTTTGCTCAATGTTGTTTCTATACTGGAAGTGAACAAAATCATTTTACTGAGTCAAGAATAGAAAACATTAATGTAGGGCCGATTTTCAGCAAACACCAAGTTCAAACCAGGCTCAGTTTCACCTATTTAGTCGACACCACCAAGGATTGAGAAAACTCCAATACCACCACGAAGGGCGCCCCACTTTCGGTTGCTATGGGTTGGGAAGATGATGTACAATAATATGCCCACTAGCAATTAACCACAAAGGTCACAGAGAAGAGATGAAAACGGAGAGGTGAGTCTCACGAAGAGAGGTTGGGCATTCTTCTATTTGAGGCCGAGAGAAAGACAAGAATATAAGCCAGGTAAATACCCAAACAAGGTAAGTTAGGTTAGGATTATTTAGTGGACCAAACAAGGCTCGACTCAAAGATAATGGGCTTCAAATTAATAACATAGCTTTCCAAGAAGATGGGACGAACCGTGAGCAACACTATTAATAGTAGGTTGCTTCGAACGGTCCATACGAATGTGGTTTGAGTTGTCTCGATAATTGTGTCGATATACTAATCAATCATATGGCCAAGGCCGATTGATAATAAAATCGGGGTTACATCATAGCCCGGGGGGTCGTTTGACAACAAATTGCCTAACAATTAAGCTAACTATAATAACACGTTAAAAATCATTTCACTGTCAAAAGGATCAAAGTTAAATATTGAGATAAATTTGTAATTTGTACAGGGTTATTTTAGTCTTTTTGTATTCTCTAGTTACTGCACTGTCTATAAATACCCAATGTATCACGCCATTTTCATTGACTTGTAATACAAAAATTTTCCCGCCTTTTTACTATTTTCTTCAGCTCTCTTGTTGCAAAATTATCATGGTATCAGAGCATTGCCTCCTATAATTATGTCATCTACATAGATGGGGAGAACTGTAAATGAGCCGCCTTCCTCCTTACAAAACAATGAATAATCTGATTTTGATTGCCTAAACCCCTTTGATAAGATGTATGCAGTCAACTTTGCATTCCACTGCCTTGACGCTTGCTTAAGTCCATAAATGGACTTGTTTAGTTTGCAAACCAGCTGCTCTCCATCCACACCCTGCTCCTCATATCCCGGAGGCATAAGCATATATACCTGCTCATCGAGTTCACCATGCAAAAAAGCATTATTAATATCCAGCTGATGAAGGTGCCAACATTTCTGTGCCGCAACAGCCAACAAGGTCTTCACTGTGACCAGTTTTGCAACAGGTGAAAAGGTTTCCTCATAGTCCAACCCAGCCTGCTGTGTGAACCCTTTAGCTACAAGGCCAGCCTTCTTTCTTTCCTCCGAACCATCTGCATGAAGCTTGACCTTAAACACCCATTTACAAGCTATTGGTGTCTTGTGAGAAGGCAGCTTAGTGACAGTCCAAGTATTATTGGACACAAGTGCTTGATATTCAGTATCCATAGCCCTACACCAATCCTGATGTTGTGATGCTTCGGCATAGGATTGAGGCTCATAGATAGTAGAGAGAGCCAGTGCATATTTTCTATGAGGAGCAGATAGCATATTGTAGCCCAGATAATCTAAAATGGGGTACTGTTTACTAGATGCAGAATCTTTTACCAAGGAATCAGATTGGGGATAAGGTTTCTGAGACACCAAATTACAATGGTAATCACGAAGGTATGAAGGAGGGTGTTTGGTTCTGTTAGATTTTCGAGTGACAAGAACAGGTGAATCAGAATTCATAGGAGAATGATGATCAAAACTGAATTCTGGAGTGCTAGAAGAAAAACTAGGAGGAGAAGTAGCTGATGTTGGGGAGTGATGATTCGAATGAGTTACTGGGGTATGTGCAGATGGGAAAGATGGAATATCATCAGAAGGATAAAAATGTGGATGGAATAGAGGCTGATCAACTTCAAGGGAAAAACTGAAATTTGATAAAGACTTTAGGAGATCTGAGTTACGAAATAGAAATATGTTCTCATGAAATATGACATCTCTTGAAGCAAGGATGGAATGGGATTGAAGATCATACAATTTATAGGCCTTCATGCCATGGGGGTATCCAAGAAATATACAAGGCTTGGCTCGTGGATCAAATTTTGTTCTATTCCTTTTTAGGGTGGATGTATAGCAAAGGCATCCAAAGACCCTTAGATGATTGTAAGATGGTTTTTCTTGGTATAACATTTCAAAAGGAGATTTGTTTCCAAGAATAGTAGTGGGAGTTCGATTGATAAGGTGTGTGGCAGTTAATATGCAATCTCCCCAGAATTGGTTAGGTAAATTAGCTTGGAATTTTATGGCACGAGCTACATTAAGTAAATGTTGGTGTTTGCGTTCAACAACCCCATTTTGTTGGGGTGTTTCAATACAGCTTAATTGATGCAACATTCCCTTGGAAAGGTAGAAATCATGCATGTGAAACTCAGATCCATTGTCTGACCTTAAGACTTTTAGGTTGCATTGGAAATGTGTTTGGATCAAATTATAAAATGATTGGATGATGGACCTAGTTTGAGATTTTTCTTTCATAAGATATGTCTATGCCATTTGGCTATAATCATCAACAATGGTCAAAAAATATTTCGAACCATCTAAGGCAGGAATAAAATGTGGTCTCCAGATGTCACAATGTATGAGATCAAATATGTTTGAACTTCTGGTGTCACTTTTAGGAAAAGGTAGCCTATGTTGTTTTGCTATAGGACAAATGGTGCAATGCAAATGTTGATCAAAGGTAATTGTAGGTACAATTTTATGCAACAGTGATAGTTTGGAAGTAGGAATGTGTCCCATTCAACAATGCCATATATCAATGTCAGTATGAATATCCTTTTTACATGGAAGATTACATACAGCAGGATCAGAATTATTACAATCAAGGTGTAGAGTAGGAACCTGTACATCACTGAAGGAAGCTACATTGTTGAGAACAGGAAAGATAGACTT
This sequence comes from Olea europaea var. sylvestris, assembly GCF_002742605.1. Lineage (NCBI taxonomy): Eukaryota > Viridiplantae > Streptophyta > Magnoliopsida > Lamiales > Oleaceae > Olea > Olea europaea. The sequence goes on along the minus strand of NC_036257.1, from coordinate 5,789,092 downwards.
TGTTGGAATACTTTGAGAAGTGGAAGAAAATTGCCCATTGAATTGATTATCAGAACATTGGAAATGATATAAACCATCTCCAAGTTTCCCTACCCCAATCGTCTTCCAGGTGAAAAGATCCTGAATAAAGCAAAAGTGATTTAAGAATAACAATAAACATTTATGCTTGATAACAAGATTGCTAGCAGAAATCAGATTAAAGTTGAAGCTTGGCACAACTAATACATCAGTCAAGGTTAATGTATCAGATAGCTTCAAAATACCAATGTGTGTAACTTGTGCAATATCCCCATTTGGTAATCTTACTGAACCTTTAGTTTTACTAGTCACAACAGTCAATTGATTAATGGAACACACCATATGTTCTGAAGCCCCAGTATCAATGATCCATTTACCTGGATTTAGATAGCATGCACGATTACCTGAAAATGCAAAGGCATCAGGTGCATGGATAGAAAAAGACATAACCTCCTGAGGTTGTTGACCTTGTAGCTGTGGAGCAAGCATGGTCATAATCTGCTGGCGTTGACTTGGTGTAATAGTGAGGTTGGACAAAGAATTAATCAGCTCTGAATTATTTGCCTGGGACGCCTGACATACAGCATTAGCAACTGAAGATTTCCCTTTGGCAAGCCTATACCCAGGGAGATATCCAATCAATTTGTAACATTTCTCTTTGAGATGGCCTGACATTCCACAATAAGTACATATAGGCGTTCCTTTCCTTTGAGTTTGATTGGATACATTGTGTCTCTGATTTCCATATGAACTAGACACAACCTTGTTGGCAAAAGCCGCTACATCAAAACTCTGTTGTTTCTTAGCAACAATTCCTTTCTGCCTTTCATCTTGTAAGACCAAGGAAAACACCTTGTTTAGTGAAGGTAGTGGGTCCATTAATAAAATTTGACTTCTCACACTGGAAAATCGATCATCTAGACCCATTAGGAATTGCATAACTTGATCTTCAGCTTTGTAGCCTGCACTACTTACTTCCGGCCTATAATTGTCTAATTCTTCCCATAGACCTTTAAACCGATTGAAGTAAGAATTGATGGAGTTATTGTCTTGAGAGATTGAAACAATTTGCTTCTTTATCTCATAAATTCGAGTTCCATTTCCTTGGCTGTAGCGATCCTTTAGTTCGATCCAAATCTGCCGAGCTGAATCTTTATGCATTATACTTGAATAAAGTTCCTTTGGAATGGAATTTATGATCCAGGAAGAAACTACATGATTGCATCGCCTCCAAGCACCATAAAGCAGGTCATTCACAGCAGGTTTAACAATGGATCCATCAATAAAACCTTCCTTATTTTTGACACTGAGAGCTATGATAACTGCACGACTCCATGTGGTGTAATTATCCTCAGACAACATGATAGATATGAGCTGCATACCTGTATTGTCGCCATAGTGAAGATAATAAGGAATGTTAGGATCATTTATCGATCGATTAACAGTAGTATTTGCGTCTCCAGCACTCGCATCTGCAACAGAAGGATCGACTGCCGAATCAACGTGAGCTGGCTGATGTTGAACCTCTACTTGTTGATTAAACTCTCTTGCCATTGCCAAAAGAAACTTCACTGCTCTGATACCATGAGCGCACGAAACACATAGAGATCGATTGTCATTTGGTAAGGGATAAAGTTCAAGCGGGAGAAGTAAAGATGATCTATACCGTATCACATGATCAATTGGCTGACTTGCTAACCAAATCATTAAGTGGAACACGACTCCAGCTGTTGCTAAACAAGATGGGAGTATTGAATATTCATACTCCATCTTGAGGGGGTGTATTGAGATAAATTTGTAATTTGCACAGGGTTATTTTAGTCTTTTTGTACACTCTAGTTACTGCACTGTCTATAAATACCCAATGTATCACGCCATTTTCATTGACTTGTAATACAGAATTTTTCCCGCCTTTTTACTGTCTTCTTCAGCTCTCTTGTTGCAAAATTATCATTAAGACTGATTTTGCAATATGCCATTTTGGGTAATTTTGATGTTTTCATTGAAATGCAGAAATGCCAAAATAAGCATTCAATAAACAGTATTCGCCTGGCTTCATAACATCAGGTTTTGAAAGAATGCCAGATGCATTAACAAGAAGACTCAGATAACCATATTTCTCTCTTGGGTTCTTCGCTACTTCCTGAAATTTGAAATATACTTAGTATGAAGTGGTATAGAATGCATAATAAAATCAAGCCTGAGAAGTTTGCTGAGAGTATATAAAACTTAAAAAGCAATGGGAAACAATGAGCATTTATGGTTGAGCTTAAAATGTGTTTATAACACGATAAATATCATATAAAATAATCTACAAGTGTTCAAGTTTGATTACTTTGGTACATCATCTAACCAGCAAGAATACCTCTACCGCGCTTTCAATTTTAAGATCTAACTGATGAATATCAGCAAACTATTCTTCAACTCCAGAAGTCCTGTTGCCTTATTAGGATTGCGACACGTTGCAATGACCTATCATTTGTCATTTTTCTCTAACAATTGTCTAACCTACATAAGGCAAAAGCACGGTCGCATTTCAACCATAACCAGCAAAAAGTTGGCAGAATGATTTACACAAGGCATTGATTCCTATTTATGATTTACACAAGGCATTGATTCCTATTTACATTGTCATTTGATCCAAACGACAAGGACAGGAGATGACAACTAATAGGGAGGAATAACTTGCTTCTTTTCGCAGAAAAATCCCAGACTCCAACAAGTATAACTTGCACGATTTTCTAGCAGAACGGATAGTTTAGAAATCAACTTTGAACTTTCCCACATAATCAGAAGCAGTATAGAAAAACATTGAAGTCGATAATTCAAGAAGAAAGTGATAATCTTGCCTAATACAATTCCTGAAGGCAGATACTAACATAGTAACACCACGAAAATTCAACCACACCAAGAATAATGTACAATTCACAACTACAGAGTGCAATGAATTTATCCCTCTCATACATTGGATTTCTTCCAAGCAAATAAAATTGTAGAATTGCAAACAAGTCCAAACCCACATGTCAGAATCTTTTTTTTTTTTTTTTTTTTTTGGGATGGAGTAAATGGGCTCACAAATTCATAGCCAATGCCTCCGGAGGCAACTTGAATCATTGAAACACCTCCTTCCCATTGGTTAACTGCTGACGTTTATGAACTACAAAAGATGCGGGATCTTAAGAGCAGCATGAGATATGGGTTTGACATCAAAACCCGCTGTGCAATAAAATTCAGCTTCATTAAATTTAGGGGGTGTTTCGCGCGGGTTGTCGCTAACAATTAAAAAGGGATCAGACGATTGTGAAAGGAACAAACCTCTTGAGACAAAGTCTCAAAAAGGGGTGTTTTATTGGTGATGACTTTACAATTGGAACTTAAACAGAATGCCTCCAAGGGGGGCAAGCACACGAGTACTTAAAAGAAATGTTTTAAGTCTAAACTAAGGAATTGAAATTACATATTCTCTGTTTGAGAGTGTTTGATTCAGGGTCCTTTACTCTATGTCTTTTCTTCCTTTTATATTCCCTTGAGGATCTCTTCGTGATCAACCGCTTAGAAACCACTTAATTGCTTCATAACTGCCCACTTTCTTCATGGTGGCCAACTTATCGTGGAATTGCCATCTCTAACTGCTGTCATTACTCTTTGTCGTTCAACCGTCCTCAACTGAACATTCTTGAATTGTGGAATGTGATAAGATTACCCAATAACTGCTTCGATAATTGCACTTTTGGATAACCATAACATCTTATGTTTGCTAAGATCCTGGGCGACTCGAAGGTTTGGGCGAGAACAGGGTCATAACTCTGGACGACTGTAAGGCACTTCATTCGCTCAGATCTTGCGCGTCTTGCAAGTTTGGGCGATGGTGTTACCGCGTTCGTGGGCTTCCACTGTATTCATTATAACCCTATTTGGGCCTTTATCCTGAATTGCCCAGTTGGGCTTCATTCTTTGGGCTATTCAAATTGGGTTGCACTTTTAGCGTGTCAACAATTACCCCCCAATATAGCAGAATTAATACCAATTATTAATTTTTTGCCATATTCACTTTGTGTTTCCTAGCAACATTTGAAATTTTCAAGAATTTCAATCATTATTTTCTTCCATAGCCTGAAAAGGTGCGATGTTACAAACCCTTATAACCTCCAAATACACGCCATTTTATTGTACTACTAAATCACGCCTCATTGTTTTGCGCTTCTCTCTCGCAATATTACTGTTCATCTTCTTGCTTCTTTGCTACGTTTCTCAAGCAAACTTCAGCAAAACCTTATTTCATTCCTAATGGCTGCTTCACAATCTCAATCTGGTGACTCTTTCAGTTTCGAAGACTTCCAGAAAATCCTCACTCGGCCATATATAACTCCGAACTTCCTTGCACCAACCAATGCCAAACTCAATGAGTTCTATCTAGGTCCTTCATTCAACAACGTCGAGGCCGTCGAACAAGTGGCGGTGGGCCAGCTGTTCCCTTGTACTCAAGGCCCTCAGTTTCTGAACTTTTTGCCGCTGAGGCCGCTTCGCGAAAGAGGTATTCGTACTTGGCCTAAATCTGATGTTGTTTTCCGTAGATGACATGCTCGCCTTGTGGACCATGGTCCTACCAAGGCAATTCTTGATAATGCTAGGATTTCTGATTTGTTAGAAATCTCTCTTCAACCCCCTACTTTTGATCCAGCGCTTTTCTCTATTGCTTTAAGTTTTTGGTCCTCTGAGTATAATACTTTTGTTTTCCCTCTTGGTCACATGTCCATTACTTTAAGGGATGTTGGGGCCTTAGTAAATCTACCACCTTTGGGCGATACCATTTTCCCTGGTATTTTGATTTCTGGTGTCGCCCCAAGATTTGATAGAAAACTCACCGAGTCCTATTTAAGCCTGCAAAGCTGTTATAATCACTCGAGTGCTGAGCCTTCCCATACTGAGCGTGTGGCCTCTTAAGATTTGGCTTTGTAAATATGTTCTGTGTGTGCCAAGCATGAAGCCTTCTATGAGCTATTTACCCATAACGCACGAATTGGCGCGTGGTAGACCTCTGAATTTGTGTTTTTTCTTTTTGGTCGCCCTCTATAGAGACATGGCTTCTCTCCAATTCCAATTGAAGAATGGTACATCTCCCACTGACAGTGGGCCTCTTTAGTTCACTTAAATATGGTTGAGAGCCTATTTTCCATCACTGGGTGCTCTATCCTTTTCCCGTCATTTTGCTAGCTGCTATGGGCTAGCCATTGACCTACTGAGCCCTATAAATATGTCCAGAAGGGACATCTTTTCATTCTTTTATACTTTGAATTCAATTCCTTCTTTCTTTTTTTTCCTCCCTTTTTAACTCCAGATTATGTGCAACCCCCATCCACCCTGGATAGTGCGAGCACCTCTCTGCTCGTTTGGGTTCAGTTTTTGATCGGGAGGTAGTTGTTCCATGATATTTTGACCGGAACCAATGCCAAAGCTAGGGTTGAAATATATGCTCCCCAATTTTTTGTTCGTCAACTTGGTTTTGACCAAACTTGGCCGGTTCCCCCTTGCTATTCAAGAAATTTGATAGATCGCTTCCACACCATTAATAAGGCAGAGGCAGAAGCTATAGATGCTCGCAATATTCTTTTGACGAGTGACTTTTCAATAGCCCCCTTCAATTTTAGCCATGTCATCCATCCCCTTTTTGAACAACTCTGGCCATCAGTGCAGCGCAGATTGTTTGCAACTAATGTCAATCGCGCTTTCCATTCACCGGATCACCCGGATATTTTTTCCACTTCACCTATTTTGGTCACCCCTGTGTCCATTAGGAGCCCTTCCTCTTCTGCTCGTGCTAAACAGTCTGTTCGTCCATCTACGTCTCTTCCTACCAAGCCCACTGCAACTAAGAGTGTCCCAAGCCACAAACGGCCAGCCTCGGCATCTCCCATTTTGAAGGAAGATGATGATGACACTCCTCTCATCGTCAAGAGAAAGGTAATTAAATTAGTTTATTCACAAGCATACCTTTCTATACTTGAAACTTTTCTATGTACTGATGGTTTATTCGGACTTCTCAGAAAAGCTCAGCCTCTCCTTTGAAGGCTTTGGTGTTGGCAGCTCCTGCTCCATCATCCTCTGCTGAGGCTGCTTCATCCAAACTAGCTGATGAAGGGACTACACTTAAAGAGAAACCTTCAGTCCCGAAATCCTCTTCACAACCAATGGATGAGCTACATTCTTCCCAGGGTGTCAACCCCCCAAACGTAGAGCCAGAAGGTAATACATTTTTTGATGTTTTACCTTTGCTTGTGCTATTGGTTTTTGATTTGTTGCTTTTTAAGTTCTGCAGATGCTCCCATGGGTTTGCCCGTTGTGGCAAAGTCTTCTTGCTCAGACAAGGGGATGTCCTCACAAGTGGTGGAGCCACATGTGGTAGATTTGGCTGGGGATATGCCACCTCTCAAGATTGCTGATGAGGTAATCTTTGCGTCACTTTTACTTCCACTTTGTTTATTGTAGTGAAAACCGTCAATGTTGGCAATTTTCCTTGCAGGATGCTGACAAGATTGTGCGTTCCATCTAAGACTTGTTCACTTCCTGGGGACAAGTCAAAACGTCTCACCCTGCTTCAATCAGTCGTCCTTCTGCTTCTTCAGAGGAAGATATGAAGTTCCTCAAGCAGTCAATATTTGAGTATGTCCTTTATGGATATGGACATTGGTCAGGCTAGTGACGCCAAACATAAGGATAAGCTTGAGCATTTAAGTGCGAAGTTGGCGCAAGCACTGACACTTCCGTCGCTCAATCTTTCTGCTAATTTTAAAGCGACGTTGAAAGTTATGCATTCCGAGATTCTCTCCTTGCTGGCCAAAAATGTCGAACTGAAGGTCAAAAGTACTCAATATCCTCGCGCTGTATCTGAAAGAGAGTCTTTGCTTATGGAGATCAACAAAGCTGAGGACGAACTGAAAGAAATCTCTTCTGAAGTCATGATTGAAGACTCTTTGATGACCATTTTGGCTGCACAGATGAAGGAGCTTCAAGCAAGGATGGACGACTGCAAGGCGAGAATGGCTGCTAAAAAACGCAATGCCTCCCAAGGAATTGAACGAACCAAGTCTTTGATTGAACAGTACAAGAAGCTGGAGGTTGATGATGATTTTGTGGCTGAATTGAATGTCACTACTTCTCAGCAAAGCGAGGATTGAGGGAGACTTAGGGAAAGAATTCGTTCAGTTTGGGGCGAATTATAATTAAGACATTTAATGCCTTAATTTTTCTTTTTGTAACTTCGTATTAACTTTCCCTTTGTAACCTCGTACTGATGTCCATTGGTAATTCTGAACATATTAGCAGCCATTATCATTAATGAACGATTGATTTGTCTTCTTGTGTATTTACTGACGTTGTCTTTAATCGTCAACCCTCCAATCATTTAACTGCTATGATAAGATTCACGCACATTTTCTCTTGGTGTTTCTGTCTCTTTTTCCAAGACTTCGGGCCATTTGATTTTAGTTACTAGGCACGAATGTGGCTATTCATATTATGTCTCTTCACCTTCACGCCTCTATAAATGCACCTATACTCCACACTTGTCATTTTTATTTTCATTCTCTTCTTCAAAATCAATTTGCTGCCATTGTTTGGCATTCTGATAATCGATCCAAAACCTTCGTCTTCCATGGAAATTGATCATTTGATCCGCCCATTTTGCCATCCTTCTCGATGTCACTTTTGGTATGGGAGATATAGGAAATATTTTTTGACCAGCAGTAAAGTTCTTCCCATCGTCTCCATGTTCCTTATAAAGAGTTCGATGATGGAAGATAATTTTTGAGGACGCCTGCAAGCCACGTTGCTTGCTGAGAGTGCTTCTCAGCCTCCGTGCCCGTTATTGCAGCGATGCATTTAGGAAGGCGATGTGAGGGTGCTTTTTCTACCTTTTTGCTTGCTGAGAGTGCTTTTCGGCCTCTCTGCTTGCCTTTGCAGCAGTGCGATCAGGATGGCAATTAAGGCCAGTTCACCCTCTTATTTGGCGATCGACCGGGAGATTAGTTTGCTCTTAATTGTAGCTTGTAGAACATTTAGTATTTTGTATTTTACAACTTTGTAATGAACGTTTGATAATAAAGGAATTTATTTGAACGTATTTCGTTCTGACCCTTTTTAATCTATGATTGTTCAACGCGATTTGATTACGCTTTTATTTGTTCACTTTCTCATAAGGAAGGAACATATTTTTTTAAATATTTGCCATTAATGAACCTCATGTACTTGATGCCATCTAAATCTTCCAAATGATAGGCTCCATTAGGCAACACATTATTTACTTTATATGGTCATTCCCAATTGGGCGACCACTTGCCATACTTTGGATCTTTGCTATCCGAAGGGAATATTATTTTCCAAACCAATTCGCCCAGGCTAAACGACTTAGCTATAACTTTTTTATTATAAAATTTAGTCATTCTTCGTTTTTGAACTTGCAATCTATCTAGGACGTCCAACTTTAATTCGTCCAACTCCAATAAGTTTTGAACTAGTGATTCGTCATACTCATCACTACTTAACTTATGTTCCAAACACACTCTGATCGATTACACGTTGATTTCCATAGGCAAAATAGCCTCCTGTCCATAAGTAAGTTGGAAATGAGTAATTTTGGTACTTGACCGACGCGACGTCCTATAAGCCCATAAGGCCTTGTTTAGACATTCGTGCCAATTTCTGGCATTTTCATCTATCATTTTTCTTATAATATTTTTTTAGAATTTTATTAGAAGATTCTGTTTGTCCGTTGGATTGAGCGTAATATGGTGTGGAGTTCACTAATTTAACTCCAAACTCGCTCAAGAATTTATTCACTTGATCCCATTTAAAGATGTTCCGTGATCTACCATCAAAGTTTGTAGAATTTCAAATCTATAAATGATGTGATCACGGATAAATTCTATGACATTCTTTTGGGTGATCTCCTTTAAAGGTATCGCTTCTACCCACTTAGTGAAATAATCAGTTGCAACTATAACAAAGGTATGTTGCTTGGATGATGGGGGATAAATCTTCCTTATTAGGTCTATCGTCCAACCCTTAAATGGTCAAGGTTTGATAATAGGTGCCGTCTCTCGTTCTGGCGCCCTTTGTATTGGACCATGCTATTGGCATGCTAGACAACTCTTTGCATACTGAACGCGTGATTCTCCCATCTTTGGCCAAAAATATTCATTCCTAATAATTAACCATCTCATCCTTTGGCCAGCTTGATGAGCTCCACATATCCCTTCGTGCACTTCAGCCATGATCGTCCTGACTTCTTGCAAACTTACACATTTTAGTAATATACCATCAGATCGTTTCTTAAACAACTCTTCATCTATCAATGTATAGTTTAGCAAACGTAACTTCATTTTTCTACTTTCTCCTTTATTAGGTTCTTTAAGGAACCTTTTAATCTCTGTCTTCTAATCTATTGCATCTCCATCTTGTATGCAATGAATTTCAATCGTTCTCGCCCTTCTTTAGATCACGGGCAATATTGTTCCATACTCACAAGTAGATTTCCAATTTAAAACCTTTGAGTACCCTGAGGCCATCTGGGCCAATTCGTTTGCTACGTCATTATATATCCTATTAACACATTGAAGCTCTATTTGGTCAAATTCTTCCAACAATTTTTGGGCGATTTCATACTGACTTATAATGGAATCACTTTGGCATTTAAAATCACCAATCAATTGGTGAATTACCAATTGAGAGTCGCCTCTAATGATGACATTCTTTACCCTCATATCTATCATTAATTATAGGCCCACGATTAAGGCTTCGTATTCGACCTGATTGTTGGTGCACATCCTGTTCAAAGTGAATGCGAACTTGTAACAAATCCCTAAAGGATTTATCAATGCTACTCCTACTCCTGCGCCTTTAGAGGTTTTCGATCCATCGAAATATAAAACCCAAGGTTTTAATTCGAATGAATTGATCTCTAACTCAATCTCTTCAAGCATATCAAGGCATGGATGATCGGCCAGAAAATTAGTCAAAACCTGATTTTTGACTGCCTTTTGAGGTATGTATTGTACTTCGAATTCTAATAAAGCTAATGTCAAAGGCTTACCCTTTGGTGCAAAATAGGGCGAGAGAACATATACTTAACCAAATTTACTTTAGAAATTAAATAAATGATTACGGGCCGTAAATAAGCCCTTAATTTTGTACATGTGAAATACAATGCAAGACATAATTTTTCAATGACAGAATAATTACATTCACATTTTGTTAACCGTCTACTCAAGTAGTAAATCGCCATTTCTTCACCAAATTGGTCTTCCTGCGCAACCATTCTAGCTATTGATTATTCTTCAGCCGATACATACACTTTCATTGGCCATCCTTGAATTGGTGATACCAACACTGGTGGACTTGATAAATATGTCTTTAGACTTTCAAAAGCCTTTTGATGCTCTTCTTTCCAGACGAATTCGTCCTGATTTTTCAACTTTAAAAGCGGAAAAAAAGCTTTAGTTCGCCCTGCACAATTGGAAATAAAGCGTCTTAAAAAGTTTACTTGGCCTAGAAACCTTTGCAATTTTTTTTTGTTGCTAGGTGGTTTAGCCTCTAAAATGGCATTCACTTTATTTTTATCAAGTTCAATCCCCCTTTTGTGTACTAAGAAACCAAGAAAATTCCCTGCCTTAACATCAAATGCACATTTCAAGGGATTTAACTTTAGTTTATATTGCTTCATTCGCTCAAATGAATATCTTAATTGTTCAAAATGGTCATCTTCTTTAAGGGATTTGACCACTATATCATCTACATACATTTCAACAAACTTGCCTATTATATCATGAAAAATCAAATTCATTGCCCTTTGATAAGTTGCTCCTGCATTTTTCAGGTCGAAAGGCATAACTACCCATTGAAAACATCCTAGAGACCCAGGGCATCTAAAGGCAGTTTGTGTATATCTTCTTCGGCTATATAAATTTGATTGTATCCTGAATACCCATCCATGAAGGAATACATTACATGTCTGGCAATCGAGTCTACTAAAGAATCTACCGTGAGTATTGGATATTCATCTTTAGGTGTGGCTATGTTTAGATTCCTAAAGTCTATGCACACCCTTAGTTTACCATTCTTTTTTACTACCGGTACGATATTGGACAACCATTCAACATATCTGGCCGTTCTAATAAAGCTTGCTTTTAATAATCGCTCTATCTCTTCCTTAATTTCAGGGAGTACATTAGGAGCGAAACGCCTAGGAGGTCGCCTATGAGGTTTAAAATTAGGCTTGGTTGGTAATCTATGTTCCACCAAATCTCTATCTAAACCAGGCATATGTTCATATTCCCAAGCAAAACAATCTTTGTACTCCTTTAATAAAGCGATTAATTTATCACTAACCTCTTGATCGAGCATTTGGCCGATGAACGTTAGGCGATCTTCTCCTTCATTGTCAATATTCACTTTAATTAGGGGGTCTTGTGCTTGAGCGTATCCAGGCTTGGCAATCCTTATCACTTCGTCGTCCAGTTCCCTTGTAGGCACTTCTTCTTCCAAACAATTCACCTTGTTGACTTCTCGGCCAATACTTTGTTCCAACTCGAACACTGCCGGTTTGTCTCTCAATGCTTTCAAGGCTGTTGCTTCTTTCGTCTTGTCCTTGCATTCTTTATTGAAAGCCATTAATTTGGCTTTAAAGGCCTGAATATCGACCATTTGTCTTTGTTCCTTACAACTCATTTAAAACTCCTTGATTATTCTTTTGCCAATTACTGGCTCCTCCAGGGCCACTATGTTTGGCCTCATCTGACTAAATATTTCAGTGAGTGTATCCACCGAAAATGGCTCTTCACTCTGCGCGACAATCTGATTTTCTTCTCCATCTTGGACTACTCTGACAAGTCCATAATTTCCTTTGTACATGAACCTTTCCACTGAGTTTACTTCTGCGACAAAAGGCCTATGATCGACCTGCACCACCTCTACTTCGCCCTTGTTATTCCAAAAAACTAGGCACTGATGGAGCGATGAAGGTATACAGTGACTTTCGTGTATCCAATCTCTTCCTAATAACACATTGTAACTAGTGGGACCATCTATTACAAAGAAAACTGTGGTCCTAGTAGTTGTTCCTATAGTTATGTCCAATGGCATAACCCCTTTAGCTGAAGTTGTTCCTCCATTGAAACTTGTTAGGATGACTTCCGTTGGGATCATATCACCTTCTGTCTTTGTGAAATTTCCTCATCATCCTAGATGGAATGATGTTTATAGCTGCTCCATTATCGACAAGCACTTTTGCCATAGGTATGCCGTTAACTAGAGCTTTAACGTACAATGGCCTCAAGTGTTTGGTCAATTTCATGGCTGGTCTCTTAAAAATAACTTTTTCGACAGCATCTATTTCCATTTCCTGCTTGTCCTCTGTCGAGTTACCCTTTTGTAATAAGTCAACGTACAACATATCGCATTGAGCCTCTGTCTCCTAAATTTCCTTTTTACTGTTTTCTACTGCTTCTTCTTCAGTTACCCAACCTGTGGGAGGAGGCATTATTCTTGGAGGTGATCCATACTTTTCAGAGCGAGGCACTCTCTTCTTCCTTTTGGGGGTCCCTACAGCACGTAAAAATCGAAAGAACGCTCAGATGGTTCTCCCAATAAGTCTACTTCACGGACTCCCTCTCGATGTAATTACTTCAACAGAGTATTGTACGATACTCCTCTTCTTCTTCTTTCTGCTTCCAGATCGATTTCTTCTTCGATGTCTGTCATACCATCATCTTCTTCACCATTTTAGGCCTTCTTCATATTCCAACATGCATGCTTTCTCTTCAATATCCTCATTTTCTTCTTTTCGCTTTTCTTTATTCTTGAACTCATTGGCTAGTAAATAGTTATTAGCCACGACAGGAGGCAACGTACCAAACTGAATAGTAAGGGGCTGATCTGGATCTTCTCCATCCCTTCTGTCTCGCTCAAACTTTGACCTCCCAGAAGAAGTCTTTGGCAATTCTTCCATAGGTTCGCCTGTACCAGTCTCTTCACTGTCTTTGAGAACATTTTGATTGACTGCCTCGAGTAGCCTAGATGCCTTAGGGCGTAGCATTCCCTGTTGTTACCTCATCATTCACCCATAATTCCGTTGAAAACGCCTCTGTTGGGTCCTAGTCATCTCGTTGAAAGGTATCGCCCTTCCAGCCTTATACTGGAATGAATGTCATACATTTGATTGGCGAGGTTGCAGTCTGAATATTCTCCCCTGATTTACTGGCCTAAACTGCCTTTCAAAAGGCGATCCTTTATAGAACAATGTATCTCTCCCTCTACCAGGCTGAGCGTTTGGGAAAAAACTAGAGCGATGGTGATGTTGTCATATCCCTGATTTCTCTACATTTGCACTCATTTCTTCTTTGCATCTTGCACATAGGACGTCTTCGTCCTTTTTGGGCTCCTTCCCTTTGATACGTTCAAAGACACTGAGATGTGGTCCAGGGTCTTCTTCTCCATCATCTATAACCAACTTGAATTTTGACAACTTGTTTTTGAAACCAGACGTCACCATGTTCACTCCAAGTGACTGTGGAAAAGGATTTTCATCCACTGCCATCTTCCTCTTATCCTCAAACGTAATTCGTCCCTTTCCAATGGCATCCTGTAACACATGGCGAAAAACCAAATAGTTATTAGTCAAATGTGACCATGAATTATGCCACTTACAATATTTTTTACCCTTAATTTGTTCAGGGCTTGGCAATTTATGTTTATCGCTCAGCTTTATTTGCTTATCCTTATATAATTTATCAAATATAAGGTCAGCTTTGATTACATCGAACGAGAACGTTCTAGCCTTTATGTTTTCATCTTTTATAGGCTCATCCTTGCCCAACGGCCTAGGCTTAGCCATTATAGGACAAGTATACGTGTCTCATTTAACCAATTTGGCCAAACACATTTCGATTTGATCGTAATACTCATCATTAATGGTATGAACATCAAAATTTAGATCTCTATAATAAGTCTCCTTGCTAGAATTTTTCATTTGTTCTTCTTCTCTTATTAATCGTTCATACCTAATCACATTCGCGCTCAATTGGAAAAGATCAGGAAATTCCTTGTCTTGGAACTTCTTCTTTAAATCAAAATTTAGACAACCTTGAGCGATTTTAACAAACTCCTTTTCGGGCAAAGATACAAAACATTTACTTCTTGTTGTCTTGAACCTTTGAAGGAAACCTTCTGCCTATTCATTTGGCATTTGACATAGATTCGCCAAATCGGCCAAAGTAACTTCAGACTCAGTCTTATAAAACTGAGCGTGGAATAATTGCTCCAATTGTTGCCATATTTGAACAGAGTTTGTTGGCAAATTGATGAACCAGGAGAAGGCTACTCTTGTTAATGAACTAGGGAACAGCCTCGTTTTATGGTAATCAGTTAGGTCACCACTTTGCAGTGTGAATCGCCCTATGTGTTCTAGAGTAGACACCTCTCCTAAACCGGTAAACAATGAGAATTCTGGCACTTCATACCCTCTAGGCCATGGATATGCTTGGTCTACCCAATCAGGATATGACTTTGTGTAAGTCGGCCTAATGACAGGACGTACTCCAAAAGCCATCTGATCCTGTACGATTTCCATAATCTGATTTCTCAACATGACGTTGGGGTCATATGGAATTCCTACAGGTTGGTTGACCAGTTGATTTGCTTGAGGCCTGATGTTTGGTCCTTGATTGGCAACAAAGTTACCATGATTTGTGTCATTGTTACCATTAGCCTGAACATTTATTCCATCATTAACACGTGGGGTATTCTACCCATTATTTAGGACATTATCTCTTACATTTAGATTACCCCCCAAGTTAGATGTACCAATCCACTATTCTGATTTGGTATTACACCAGTCCCCTGGTTTGAAGTAGAGGGATCAAAAGGTGGTTCTACCCCTTGATTTAAACTTAGGACCGGGGGATTATGTCCCACAATTGTCCTAGTTTGAAAGTGATTTGTAAGAGACACAACTGGCTGACAAATCTGGCCTACTAACTTATTCATTATTTCGTTCAAAATATTCAGTTGTTTGGCCATGTTGTCATAATGTGCATTCCCATTCCGGGTAAATCTTTCCATAATATGAATACTTTGTAGATTTACCTATTCAACGACATCTTGTGTGAGTTCTCCGAGTAATGCACACATGGTTTGAGGACTCAACTCTGTCATTGGTTCGGAACGACTGTGATTGCTCTGATTCTGTCCATCTGTTCGTGAAGAGTTATGCTGCTCCTCATATCGCTCGATCACAGACTGGACTCCTCCCTGACTTGCTGCTTCCTTATTGGATTTCTGAGGCATATTGTTTCACCTCTTGTATCTTCAACACCAAACACCAAAGTCCCACTGGGCGTGCTAAATTGTTTCGCGCGGGTTGTCGCTAACAATTAAAAAGGGATCAGACGATTGTGAAAGGAACAAACCTCTTGAAACAAAGTCTCAAAAATGGGTGTTTTATTGGTGATGACTTTACAATTGGAACTTAAACAGAATGCCTCCCAGGGGCGCAAGCACACGAGTACTTAAAAGAAATGTTTTAAGTCTAAACTAAGGAATTGAAATTACATATTCTCTGTTTGAGAGTGTTTGATTCGGGGTCCTTTGCTCTATGTCTTTTCTTCCTTTTATATTCCCTTGATGATCTCTTCGTGATCAACCGCTTAGAAACCACTTAATTGCTTCATAACTGCCCACTTTCTTCATGGTGGCCAACTTATCGTGGAACTGCCGTCTCTAACTACTGCCATTATTCTTTGTCGTTCAACCGTCCTCAACTGAACATCCTTGAATCATGGAACGTGATAAGATTACCCAATAACTGCTTCGATAATTGCAATTTTGGATAACCATAACATCTTATGTTTACTAAGATCATGGGCGATTCGAAGGTTTGGGCGAGAACAGGGTCATAATTCTGGGCGACTGCAAGGCACTTCATTTTCTCAGATCTTGGGCGTCTTGCAAGTTTGGGCGATGGTGTTATCGCGTTCGTGGGCTTCCACTGCATTCATTAATAACCCTATTTGGGCCTTTATCCTGAATTGCCCAGTTGGGTTTCATTCTTTGGGCTATTCGAATTGGGCTGCACTTTTAGCGTGTCAACAGGGGGCATATAAGTTATTATTTTCATCCTCATTTTCAACCATGCATTCAGACAATAAAATATTCTACACTTAAATTTAAATTTTTTTTTTTACTTTTTAAACACATTCTATTAAAAAACACTATTCAAAAATTTGTTTTCTCCAGTTAATGGTCATCCAACGGGGCTTCCTTCTAAAGATTTCATGGACTTTTTTAATAATTTCATGATCCTTTATTGATTTCTATGAAATTAATAGAAGCCTAGATTTTCATTTAAAACTTTTTGAATGTGTTTGTTTGACTTTACTTTTCATAAAAAATTTTAAACAAAATGTTATGTTTCAATTAAATTTTTATATATGGATTGTTTGATTGACAATTTTCTTTATGTTTGATTAAAAATAAGGAAAATATTTTCTTTAAACAATGTTGATTTTTATTTTCTAGGTAATTCACTCTTTCTCTCTCATTTATTTCATCTCTCATCCACCTATCAATAAAAATGAACAAATATGATATTTTCTAAGCTAAAAATTCAATCAATCAAATATATTTAATTAATAATTTCTATACAAATAAGTTCTAGATAGTCGAACTACCTAGAACTTATTTTTTCCATACAAATTTTATGCTCACAATCAAACGTATTCTTATGAATGTTTGTAGAATTCAATAGATTTTTAAAAAAAATTTCATTTAAAATAAAATTCAGGTGGTCTAGAACAATAGTGTAAAAATTTATATACTAGATGGTGGTTCTCATAATTCCTTTTCACCTTCCCATATAATAATTAAAAAAAAATTAAAACTTTTAGTCACCTAAATTAAATGAATAATAATCAAAACAATATTAAATGAATAATAATCAAAACAATATAAAATCTTGTAGATAAAAGAGCTTGTTTGAGCTCCATTGTTTGTCCAAAATACATTTTTGGATAATATTTTGATGAAAAATATGTGGTTAAAAATAAAAAAAGAATTTGGATTTTCGAATACTGTTTTATTAAACAATGTGTGGTCAAAAATTAGATGGAGAAAAATATATTTTGGAATTAACGATGAAAAAAAAAGGGCTAAATAAGATTGTAAATTAGTCCTTTTCTATATAAAATCCTATAAATTTCAATTACAAATAAGTATTTTTCTTAAAAAAAATGATGAGAAAAAAAAAAGTTATAATAATCTTTAGTTAGAATTTAATTTTTCATAGAAAATAGAGATAAAATATTTTAAAAAAAAAACAACAACAAAGAGGGGAAAACAAAGAAAAATAAATATAACCAGTAAAAAAAAAAAATTAATCATGACCAATGTTCATCCGTAGAAGGAAGAGTATTGATTTTATTTTTTATTTTTTGTAAAAGTCACCCAAAATCTTGGAATGAATAAGAGACAATTTTTGAGATATTATTTTAGTACTATCTGCTTAAAAATTAGTATCGTAAAGACTTTTACAGAACTCTTTAAAAGTTATTAACAATTTAAATACTCCAAAACTTATACAAAATTTTTAAATGTTTTAATTGAATATATACGATGTCAATTTGACTTGCCGACTCTGGTGACCTATGGCTCAGCTCATGTCATGGGCCACTTTCAATCCTTGAAGAACTAAGCCTTAGAAAATAAAAATAAAAAATAAAAAGTTTAGCCTGCTGCTGTTGTTTGCAAAGGCAATGTGTAGCTGCCTGCTATTAAGCAGCGCAACTTGTGCTTGTGGCAGGCCTACATGCTAAATTAAAAAAATCATAAGTTGGCTCGTCTCGATAAAGACCCAAGTTGAAAGGTCGGGTCCAGTCGAGTCTAAATTTTTTGACCAAACAAAAGTTTAGCTCGACTCGGGCCAAAAAAGCTTGAATAATTTTTACTTGAGTCGAGTTTGAGCCTCAAGTTTTAGCTCACGAGCCGTCTTAGCTCGTCTTGTCTCAATTTAGCTCGACTCATTAACATCCTTATGAATATGCGGCGACTTTTAAAAGCTTTTTAAAAGTTTATAAAAGTCTCGATTGAATACAATAATACTTTTAGATAATTTCAAAAGATCTGTATTGAATATCCCAAACTTTTTAAATCCTAAAAAATCGGGTTAATTCTCTGATTGGTCACTGGACCTTGCGTAAAGTTTCCTAGGAGTCTTTTGTAGTCCCAAGGTTCAGTGACCAATCAGGGAATTAACCTCCATTTTTATTTTTTTATCTTTTTTTTTTATTCTTATTCCACAATTTTACTTTTTGTAATGTTGCAGAACTTAGAAAAAAGAATATTATGTCATTCAGGGTAATCAACAAAGTTGTCTGCTAACCTCTCTAAGATCAAAGAAGCAACAAAGGTCCATGCAGTCAACTAGTTCCATGAGCAATTTTAGTTTTGTTCATCTTTCCATCAGGACATAACTGAATAAAAACTAGAAATTTATTAGATTCTAAATTGAAGATGTGTATGAATTTTTAAGTTGAATACTATTAAATGATAATGCTGAAGGCATTCTCTTCCCAAATAGTTGACTGCATAGACCCTTATTGCCTTTTTTACTTAGGTCAGCAGACAATCTCGTCGGTTACTTCGAAATAAAAGGCTATTCTTTGTCCTAAGTTTAACTATGCTAGGGTGAATAAAATTATGAAGAGTACAAAAAAGAAAGAAAAAGACAGACCAAAAAACTTTAAAAATTAATAAAAATAGGGATTAGTTACCTGATTGGTTACTAACTTTACGAAAGATTTTTAGGGATTACTAAACTTTAAAATTTTTCTCATTAGTTACTGAGGTTCAAAAGTCTCCCCCATTAGTTGCTGAACTTTATAAAATATAATTACATCCATCACTCAATGACCGATTGGATTACATTTTTTAGAGTTCAGTGATTAATAAGGAAACTTTTGATTTCAGTGACTCCTTGTGAACCTCTAAAAAGTCTTTAAAAGATCCAACTAAATTTACCCCTTTAAGGTGAAATTTAAGAATAGCCAATACTTTGATTGAGGACTTGAACTTCTTCCTCTTTCTTTAGCCTCGAATTCTCCAAATGAATCCTACTTATCGTCGGTAGTTAATTGAATGCAAATTTAGGTTAAACTGGAGATATTCTAGGAGAGAGGATTTGGAACGGGTAGTTGTTGGTGTTGAATAATCGACCTCCGATGGTGGATCTTTCGGTCTCAATTTCACCAATCTCAATTTTATTAAACACACCCAACAATGGCTCCAACCAAACAAGGATTCTTACTTCGGTTGCTTAAGTCAATGTGTTCACAAAGAACACAATATGGTGGCTGCAATGAATCACCAAGAATAGAGGAAGACAGATTCAATTTTAAGGCTCAAGAGAGAAAACTAGAGAAAATGTTGGCTGCCTCTTTTCAATTGCAAAACACACATGGCTCATTCAACAAATGAGGGCAATATATAGTTTTAGGGTGTAATAATATAGTGGGCTCATAGACCAACTAATGGTTAAAAGGGGCGGAACACAAATTGAGCCATCTAAGACGTAAATGGGCCGTAAGCAACATTAACTATATTAAGTTGCTTCAAACGACCCTCAAGTTGTTTGTCGGGTTGAGCCAATTAATCGAGTGTGTTAATAAATATTTCAATCATCGGCCAAAGCCTATAAAATCTAATCCGACTATCCGACACTGTTTAACATCAACGCCCAGGATTATTGGGTATCAAAAACCCAACAGTTGGCTTGCCGCGAAAAAGTCAGGTTGATTCTTCAACCTTTCAATGTTGCTTTTGATCTATAATTTTTAAACATGAAGTTTTGGATTCCAACCTATATAAATATATGAATGTGAATTCCAACAAGACAAAAATGGTCGACATGGACAAAAATCATGTGTAATTTAAAAATACACAAAATTATTAAAAATCAGTTGTACTCTCTTTTAATAATAAAAATTACGGTAATTAACACAAAATGTCTATACATTTCATTTTTACTGTGCAAAACTTCTATACCTTCTAATTTTGGCATTTTCACCCTTAATTTCACTGTTTATTGTGCAAAGCGTCCTTTCTATCCATTTCCATCCAAATGCTCCGTTAAGTGAACGCTTGAACACTACTCTGGTCCAAAGGAAATTGTATTCTCATCTTCCCATAATTGTCCCATTTTCTTCCCGGCGATTACTACTCTCTGAAAAATGTGTTAGAATATATGTACCAGCAGATTCCAAAATTAGTTAGTTAATTAGTTATTAGATGTTACACACTTGTGTCTATAAATACAAGACTTTGTATATCTTTTAGTTCTTTGGATTGTTGTATTTCAATCCCTCCTTTAATGGAGTGTCATCTTCTTCCTTTCATGGAGTGTTACGTTCCTTCTTTCATGGAGTGCATTTTGTTCTTCTCCTTTTTATGTAGTTTAATACATTGTTTGAATTCAAAAATTTAACATGGTATCAGAGCTTGAGTCAAAATTAGTCTGATGATCTGATTTCACATCATCTCCCATCTTCCTCACAATCAGACGGGGAAGTTCACTGCCCCAAATTTTCATGGGGAAAACTTTTAACCATGTGTTGAGATGTATCGTCATATTCCCTATTAAATGATATGTCCTCTAAACAAAACTCAGGAACTTCTCTGCCATCTGAAGAGGAAATTTTAGGGTCAATACTCGGGATATGGCTCGTTGAAACTGCATTTGATTGTAAGGAAGGTAGTCACTGGAATCTCCTACTGGTACAACTTCATCAAACCGGCCTTTCTCTATCTGTTTTGGATCAACCCATAGCTTTGAATAAGAGATAAATCATCCTCTTTCTCTTGTTTTACCCCTACCAAAAGTTCTTGAAAAGGAGGCAAACAACAGTCCTTAGCGTTCGGATTAAAAAAATTCTACAAAACTTTTATTGATTATATGATTTGAAACATGTGCATCCTTGACTAAAACGGCACGATTCTCATTGGTCTCAGAATTGATTTTACCATCTTGAACTACAGTAATCATATCAGAACATGCCCTGAAAAAAAAAAAAAAAAAAAAAAGGGAATCGGATCTATGGACCAGGGAATTGGAAATTGAATTCTCAGTGATTGCTTTGAGAGATAATTCATCTTCAGCATCATTGGATCTCAATATTTCATTTGTCTCCAGTATAGTAGATAGCTCTTGCTGCTTTGAATAACTGCAAATTAAATTACCTTGTACATGGTTTGGGACTTAAGGCATACTATCATCAGCAATCTGATGAATCAATGCTGACAGCATAGAATCCCTCTCAGGTGTTGAATGCAAATTGTCATCAGAAGCTGGGAAAAATTCAAGAATTTGTCATCTTCAAGATGGACTATTGTTGATCTCCATAGTCCATCTTGAGAGGGGGGTGGGGGGGTGTTAGAATATATGTACCAGCAAATTCGAACAGATTCCAAAATTAGTTAGTTTGTTGATTGGTTAATTAGTTAGTTGTTAGATGTTAGTTATTTTAGTTTGTCACACACACACTTGTGTCTATAACTACAAGACTTTGTATACCTTTTAGTTCATTGGATTGTTGTATTTCAATCCCTCCGTTCATGGAGTGTCATCTTCCTCCTTTCATGGAGTGTTACTTTCCTCCATTCATGTTGTATTTAAACAATTTTTTGTTGTCATAACACATTTTTTTAATGCAGCCAACTGACAATTGAAAACTGTTTTTTCTTCATATGAATTTCAGGTAATTTTTTCAGTTGTGAACATTTCTTTGTAGTCTTTATCTGAATTTATACTATTCAAATTATACACGCTTCTATGTCAAATGTGACATTTTCTTTAGGATGAGGGGACAGGGCTTAAGTTTTTATAGCTCTTGCTGTAAAAAATTGATCTGAGGTATCTATACGAGTTTGAATCATTGAGGTCGGGGACCTTTACAGGTTCAGTAGATAAGATCAGAATGTAATTAACCAAGAACATAATAACAGTAATTAAAACAATATAGAAGGTCATCATCTAACACTACTCAAAAAGAAAAGACCTGACATCATCCAGGTCCGAAGTATGTATGCATGTGTTGCATACTTGGTTAAATCCTAAAAAAGACTTAACATCTGCCATATCCTAAGTAGCAAAAAAATCTAAATAAAGCCAGAAGAGCACAGAAACAATCAACTAAGCAGAATGATATAATATAATGTAATCTTATTCAAATATTACTTTACTTCCTTCTTAAGGAAGTCAGTGTCTACTGTGTCTTGCTCAAGTCTTTTCTCCTCTATGAAGTATACCGCTACCTCCAAGCTGGTCAGTGGCCATATGTAGCTTCTTCTATATATTCTTGAAAGTAGGAGAGGCCTTCAACTCTATAATTTGATCAAAACTAACTTGATTGTCTCCTCGACTAGCTTCAGGGCAAAGCAGCTTTTCTCCAGAGACTTTTCAGTCTGAGCTATTGTCTCATGCTCTACTTTTAAAAATACCTTGTGCTTGGATATTTGTTTTTCTATTTTCACTAGCCAGCTCTATTCTGCTTTAAGAGGCAAACATTTTTATCTCTCTAAAGACTCATAGGCCTTCTCCACATCCTTTGTGTTGGGTTTTTGATACCCAATAAATCTCGAGTTATGATATTAATGTGGGTTAATATTATTTCATAGGTATAGGCCGATGAATGAAATAAGTCCAACAACCAAGTCCATGAGCTACACCAGGCCCAATTGTATTTCCTTATAGATGACTTGAATCTTAACTCGTTTACCCCTTTAATGGTCCAACTTAAAACCTAACCCTAGAGTATATAAATGATTATAACCCTAGCCACTTTCTTATGATGTATTGTGTGATTTTGAGAGAAGAAAAAGAGAATCCCGGCTACCCCCCTTTGTGTGAGAAAAAAGGTCTCTAGAAGTGTTCAGAACGCTTGTATAACGTGTGCAATTGGTGGTTCCTTCATAGTATATCTTTGTGGTGTCTTCTCCTAACCTTTGTGGCCATAAATCATCCTCTTTTCTTATCCTACGTGGGTAAGATTGAATAGCATCCAAGATGAATCAATTGGTTGTGGTTTGGAGCCGATTGGACTGGTTGTTGGTTGAGAAAGGTGTGTTGGATTGAGTCCAAAAATCATCGATTTGAAGATCTTTCAAGAAAGCTTCCATAACAATTGGTATCAGAGCTTCAAGTTGGTGGTTTTAGCTCGTGAAACATACCAAAAATGTCCAGAAATCGCAGCAGAAATCAGATCGAAGAAGCTGTCCAAAAACTGTTAAAATCAGTCTTCGTTTTTTGCATTTTCTAATCAATTCAGAAAGAGTTTGGGAAGACGAAGACTACTGGCGTGACGTGCAGGAGGAGCTCACCCTACAGGAAGGTGCGTGACGGTCAACTCCGGTGCATGTGGCCCACGTGCAGAGAGGAAGAGACAGCGTGAGGACGCGTGAGTGAGAATTTCGAGGAGGTCCCTTCAGACAGTTTGTTCCTCATATTATTTCTGACATTTTTCATGTTGAAAGTTTTCTATTTCAAGTTACGCAGTAGAATCTGAACAGCATTGTTCTTTGGGCGTTCGGGATTCGACCGTGATTTTTTGGTTGCTGCAGTTTTCAGAGACTTTAGGACGAATAGTGGTGGTCCTAAAGTGATAAATTCACAACTCCCGTAATTTACGAATTTAGATAGGTCTGCTTTGGTATATTGGCTTAACTCAGTTTAAATTTCAGCATTAGCAGATCATCGTGTAGGGTGATCGTTAGGATTGGAGGTTGCCATTGCTTGGCAACCATTGCTTGGGCTAAAAAAATTAGGAATTATTTGCTCTATTTTTGAAGAGTTGAACTTTGATTGCAAGTTGATAGTTGATTTTGTGCTTATCTGTCATATAGTCACTGTGTGAGACTTGTTGCATGAAAATTTGAAATTTTTGTTTATATACCTTTGTATTTGCATTAATTATCCAATTAGAACACCTGGACTTGACTCGTTCGAACATTCCCTTGATCTAAGATCGTGAATCTTACGAAACCTTAGAAATCTATAACGGTATATATTGCGACTTTAGGATTACTTTGTGTGACCTATTTGTGACTTGGTTATTCTGTTTTTTATTTTCTCCTTAAAAATGTCTTTACACTTTGAAATTGGAATTTTCAATGGGAAAGGGGATTTTTCAATTTAGCAACAAAAGATGAAGGGTATTTTGGTCCAACAAAAAATTTCAAAGGCTATAGATGGCAAATTTATTGCAAATTTAATAAAAGTACAAAAAGAAGAGTATGATGAACTTGTATACACTTCAATTATTTTACACCTGTCTGATACTATTTTGAGAAAAGTAGGAAAACTGGATTCTACAAAACAATTTTGGGAAAAGTTGGAGAACTTATATTTACTTAAGTCAACTCCTAATAAATTGTACTTGCTTGAACGATTTTTTAACTTTAAAATGGATCTTTCAAAGGATCTTGATGACAATCTGGATGTCTTTAACAAGTTAGTTCAAGATATCGTTAATTGTGATGAAGAGGTATCTGAAATGTATAAGGCTATTATCCTGCTTAATTCCATGCCTGATTTATATAGGGAAGTTAAGAATGCAATTAAGTACGGTAGGGACACCTTAACACCCGAGATTGTCATAGACTCACTTAGAAGTAAGAAGATGGAGATTAAAGCTAAAAAAGAGGATAAGAGGAGTGGCGAGTTACATATAATGAGGAGTAGGATGAAGTTTAAGAAAATGAATTTGGATAGAACTCAAGACAGTAGTGATTCGAGTAGTGACGCGAGTGATGAGGGTAATAAGAAGAAGGGCAAAGGACGAGACAAGTCTAGTGGTAGAAGGTGTTACAGTTGTGGTAAGTCTGAACACTTTATTAAGGACTGTCTCAAGAAGAAAGATAAGCTGAAGGGTAAGATGAGAGATGAGACAAATTTGGTTGAGGGGTCGAGTTATGACCTAGTAAGGTTTATTAAGTATAAACCTAGTCACTGCATATGCATCTGTGTGTGATCCTTTTCTGCATGTGTGTGATTGTCTAAATTTTGCTGCATGATTATCTGCTACATCTCAATGTGTTTGATATGTGCATTTGCATGAATTTGAGACATTAGGATTACTTGGTGTAATTGTTTGCGTGCATAGTGGGTTTGGATGCATTAGCAGTATGTTGTGTGCCTTTTGGTAAGGTGGAGTATAGATGCCTGGGGGTACAAGGTGGTTTGTACCGGGGATGTGGAGTATGACATTTGGATCACGAGTAGAGATGTGATCAAATGTCTAGAATCCTTTATCTGGAAAGAGACCCTGACCAGGTGGAGTGTGAGAGAGGCACTTCTATCACTTCTGATAGGTGGAGACCCATTATCCACGTAGGTTGAGGTAAGTGATGTGGAGATAAAGGATTATCCCGTAGACTTCGGATCTATTGTGACTTGTCAGTTAGACATGAGTTGAGTGATATGTCTAGTGAGCTTGGTGGACGATGAGAGGATCTATGTGTTCTTGAGGTGTGGAGCAACATGGAATGGGATATGATAAGTGCGGTGAAATCTTTTTTTAGGGTCATTTATTCATGTGTTGTATATGTGGTTGACCGTGGTTTGATTGACTTGGTGCTAATCTATGTTCTATGTGAACGAGTTTCTGAAAAGATCTATGAGTGTTATCCTATATTATATCGTCATTGCACGTGTATTTGCTCTTGATTGTTTACTGTTAAATATTTGCTTCTACTTGGGTATTTTTTACCTTAGTCCCAGTGAGTACATGGAGTAGGTATGGTATGTATTTCAAGTTGGAAACACGAGGTAAGGTCTGTGATCCAATTTTATTGGCTACCTTGATTATGCAAGTGCTAATTGTGTGTTTTGATTGCTTGCAGATTTATTGGGTATCAAGGTGGAGATTTGATGGGTTTTTCATACCCAATAAATCTCGGGCTATAATGTTAACGTGAGTTAATATTATTTCATAGGCATAGGCCGATGAATGAAATAAGTCCAACAATCAAGTCCATGAGCTACACCCGACCCAATTGTATTTCCTTATGGATGGCTTGAATCTTGGCCCGTTTACCCCTTTAATGGTCCAACAAGCCTAACCCTAGAGTATATAAATGGCTATAACCCTAGCCACTTTCTTATGATGTATTGTGTGATTTTGAGAGAAGTAAAAGAGAATCCCGGCTACCCCCTTTGTGTGAGAAAAAATGTCTCTAAAAGTGTCCAGAACACTTGTATAACGTGTGCAATTGGTGGTTCATTCATAGTATACCTTTGTGGCCACAAATCATCATCTTTTCTTGTCCTACGTGGGTAAGATTGAATAGCAACCAAGGTGAATCAATTGGTTGTGGTTTGGAGCCGATTGGACTGGTTGTTGATTGAGAAAGGTGTGTTGGACTGAGCTCGAAAATCATCGATTTTAAGATCTTTCAAGAAAGCTTCCGCAACACATTGTTATCACAGTATATGGTGATTGGTCTTAAGATGGAATCAACAACTTTTAGGCCAAAGGTGAAATCTCTTAACCAAACGACTTGGACTGTCGCCCCATAACATGCTACAAATTCAGCTTGTATAGTAGAAGATGCAACTAGAGTCTGTTTAGCACTTTTGCAAGAGATAGCATCACTAGCTAATGTAAAAATATAACTTGAGGTTGATTTCAAATCATCTTGACATCTAGCAAAATCAGAATCTGAGTAGCCTACCACCTTAAGATGATTTGAACGCTGGAATGTAAGCATATAACTTTCGATTTTCTTCAAATATCTCATAATTTTCTTAGCTACTTTCCAATGTTCTTATCTTGAATTCGACTAAAACATACTAAGGACACTGACTGCGTAGACTATATTCGATCTAATGCAAACTTGAGCATACATTAAGCTCCCCACAGCACCAGCATATGGAATCATCTTTATAGATTTCCTTTGTAACTCATTCTTTGGACATTGAATTTTGTTAAACTTATTAGGTGCACAATTCTACATATTAAACCTTTCTAGAATACGTCGTATATAAGCTTTCTGAGAAAGTTCCAGCAAGCCACGATTCCTATCATGATGTATTTCAATGCTAAGCACATAAGAGGCTTCTCCAAGGTCTTTCATCTCAAAATTAGTAAATAACATTTTCTTTGTCTCATGAAACAACCCTAAGTTACTATTAGCAAGCAAAATGTCATCAACGTACAGGACAAGAAAAATAAAATTTCTCCCACTGGTTTTGAGATGAATGCATTGATCAACTGTATTTTCGACAAAACCATGAGAAGTTACAACCTCGTCAAACTTCAGATACCACTGCCGAGATGCTAGCTTGAAGTCATATTAGGATTTGTTTAACTTACATATCAAGTTTTCTTTTCCTTTCAAAACAAAGTTTTCAGGTTGTTTCATGTAAATCATTTTAGAAAAATTTTCATTCAAAAATGCAGCCTTAACATCCATTTGATGAAACTCCAAGTCATTGTGTGCCACAAGAGCCATGATAATTCAAAAAGAATCTTTGGCGAGACAGGTGAGAAGGTTTCAACATAATCAATGCCTTCTTATTGAATAAAACCTTTTGCAACCAATCTTGCCTTATTTTGTTCAACATTCCCTTTTGAATCCAATTTACTTTTAAAGATCCACTTGTTATCTATAACTTTATTCTATTTCATGGAATTCATTTCATCTTCCATAACATTTTTCCATTTATTTGCCTCAGAACTTGTCAATGTTTGATTATAAGTTATAGGATCAACAATATGTCCAATATTAAAATCATTCTCCAATAAATAGGTAATATAATCACTGGGCAATGCAGATCTTTGTTTCGTTTGTGATTTCCTAACTCGTGCCTTGGAAACTGACTCAATCGTTGTTGGAGGAATGGGAGGTTCATCTTGCTTCCTCAGTTCTTCATTAACAATTTCAACGGGTTGAGAACCAAATCTTTCCTGTATAACAGGAATTGGAACAATAACTTGATTTGGTTCAACATAAGTTTCTCTTAATATGGAACTCCCACTATCTCGAAAATGATTCTTCAGAAATTAAGCAGTAATGAACTCAACAATCCTAGTGCTCTGATTTGGACAGTAAAACTTATATCCTTTTGATTTGTCTGGATATCTAATAAAGTAACTAGAAGTTGATTTAGGGTCTAATTTCTTTTCAAATGGATTATAAATCCTAACCTTAGCTGGACATCCCCAAACTTTAAAATAAGCCAAACTTGGCTTGAGTCCTGTCCATAATTCAAAAGGTATCTATGTAACAGTTTTACTTGGAAACTCTGTTAAAAATATACATAGCATTTTTCAAGGCTTCAACCCCATAAATATTCAGGTAAATTTGTTCTACTCATTATTCTCTTGACCATATATTTCAAAGGTCGATTACGTCTTTCAGAAATACCATTCTGCTCAGATGTCCTAGGCATGTTATATTGAGGCACACAAAAACTTTGAAAAATCACTCATGTTTTAACCAGACTTGTCATATTTTCATAGTATTCATCATCACGGTCAGATCTTAAAACCTTTGTACCTTTTCCACATTATTTCTCTACTTTCATTTGAAAATCTTAAATTTCTGACGTGCATGAGATTTATCGTTTATCCGGTAAACATATTCATATCAAAAAATCATCAATAAAGGTTATGAAATATTTGTTCCCACTTATGGTGAAAGGCCTTTAGGTCCACTAATATGAGTATGTATCAAGTCCAAAATTTCCTTACTCCTAGTTGAACCTTTCCTTATAGATTTAGTTAAGTTTCCACTTATACAATTCATACAAGTGTCAAAGTCAGAGAAGTCTAAAGGGAGAAGTATCTCAACTCTTACCAATCTTTCCATTCTATCCTTAGAAATGTGACCTAACCATTTATGCCACAACATAGAGGACGATTCACAGATTAAAGCCCTTTTTCTTTGATACATTGGTAACACACGAGACTTTACCAAAGGAGCTGAAGGCAATTTATATAAACCATCACATAAAAGGTCCATTTCTAATCAAACAAGAACCATTTATTAACTCAACATTTCCATTACCAAAATTAAGGAAAAAAACTCTAAGCATCAAGTTTTGATATAGAAATTAAATTCTGTCTCATTTGCGGCCAAAAATTGTATTTTCTAAAGTAAGGGTAAAACTGAAAAACAAAGACAACTTCACTACTCCTATGAATTCAACATTTACTTGAACTCTACTTCCAATGCTCAAACTCACTTCATTCTCACTTGGCATCCCTTTGCTTGTGAACCATTACATGGAATTCGCAATATGAATACTAACTCCAGAGTCTAACCATCAAGAATTCAAAGGCACATCTACTAAGGACAACTCAAAACAAACTAAAACCAAGGGACTTTTAAGAGCCTATAGCTTAGATGATATATTTATCATCTTCATAATGTGCTTCCTAACACCACTTTTACCATCATATTTTATATTAATCAATTTGTCCATCAGATCCTCAGTTTCCACTTTATCAGACTCAATAAATTTGTCTTATATGGCATCCATAAAACCTTTGGCATTTTCATTATCTAGGATAGCACCCATAATGAAATCGGATATAGAACGCTTAATAATTTTCAAACAAAGTTTGTTAGCCCTTTCCCACATTTCGTACTCGGCCACATATTCAACAGTGCTCTTATTTGTGGGTTTCTCAAGGTTTTTCTCCATCGCAAAGTCCAAGCCCAAAAGATCGGGTACTATTTCTGCATCTTGTTTCCATCTTACATAATTATTCTTAGTCAATGTTTCAATAGCAGACAATTGACTCGAAAGAGATGAGGCATTATAAACTATGGAAACATAAAGTATCATCCTCAATATCATCCAAACATAATGCATGCAGTCAAATGGATGATAAAATATCCAATTAATTAACATGGGCTATTAATTAAATAACTCGTAATTTAAATCAAAATCATATGAATCTTATTACGGTCAGAATTTAGATGCATCATCATAAAGTCACCTTTGGGAGACAATACTACATGCTATAAGGCACTCTTAAAACACATCACGAAACTAGTTAACAAAATTATATTGATTTTCCCAACCCCTTCGGGTAGAAGGAGATTTCTAAACCCAAGTAAGCTCATTAATCGCTTTATGCCATTTTCCAAAAAAAATCACATATAATAACACCTTTGGACAAGATATTATATGCAATAAATCAAAATTGTTGCGCAAAAATGTATATATTTTTTGTTGTAGAGAAAATTGAATAAATAACAATGAGTGTGCCACTTTTGCAGCTATCACCCATTTTTATTTCAAAATATTTCTCTTTGTGGGAAAATAAGGATCGTCTCAAAACCCATGAAAAATTCAATCACAAAACCATAATCGTCAATCGATGAAAGGCAAAAATTTATATATGATTGAGAGACAAAATTGGCAACAAAATTTCAATATATATTTGCCACGTGATTTATGTAACGTAATTTTATACCGCAAGCGCACGGTGTCAAGTTTTGTAGTATATTAAAGAATTAAAAAGTGTCGAACCCACGGGGATTGATATTCGACTTCCACTGAGTACTATAATTATGCCTGCGTTTACTTTATCTAGACAATCGGATGTTAAATTGATGTTTGAATGTTAAACTAATGTCGATGAATTTAATAATGCAAGAAAAGTGAGGCAATTTCTAAAGATTAATTCAGAATTTCGTAAAGTCTAGGGAGTGATTTCACCGTATTATCAACATAATTCTCAACCCCTATAGATACTTCCATTAATTATTTCCAGAATTCATATGCAAGAATCCTAAATTAATTCTATTTCCCCCTCTCGAGCGTCAAATAGAACCTATCTTTATAATTCAACCCCAATATCTCTATTCCAAGTTAAATTTATAAAGATTATCACGCACCTGGTTCTTGTTTTTCCCTCAAAGAATTGCAATTTCTTTTGAAATCTACAAATCTAGGTTATATTATTCTTAGATCATGCCTAAATTTCCCTCTCTCGAGCGTTAAATTTAGAGCATCAATTCATTCAATTGGTAATCAAGCAACCGAAAGCATTAAGCAAGAACAATACAAATTAATTCTGGAAAATTAAATGGAAATACTATAAAGAAAGTGAATCATATCTCAAATAGGCTGCATCAGACTCTAGATTTAATAACTTAGTTCATGATTGAGGAGAAGAACATGATAAAATATAAATTAAATCTCATGGAGAAGAGAAAGATAAGAAAAAACTCAGGTTGCAGCTTGATTCCTTCTCCAAGATCCGGTGATTCTTCTCTCAATTAGTGTATCTCCTTGCCTCCTTTCTTCAACCGTCAAAACCTCTTCTCTTAGGTCTTTCAATATGTACTTATAATCCCCTTAATTTGCATTACGAGTTGGAGTTGGGCCAGGTCAAAAATATTTGGAAAAATCGTGTTTTTCCTTTCTCGGCATGCAGTGCCTGGGCGCTGCAAAAGTGGTGCCTAGGCGCTGTAGTTCTGCTTCCTCTGCGTGTTCAGCGCCTGGGCGCTGATTTGTGGCACATAGGCACTGTGTTAAGGTTTTTTTTTTTTTTTTTTTTAGTTGGTTTTTTTCTTTTTTTTTTTCTATAGTTGGTTTTCTTCCTTCTTTCTTCCATCATCTTCCACGTGCATCTTGATGCTTCTTCTTGTCCATTCACTTCTATGTAACTTTGACTCTTTTCCACCCTTCAAACTCACAATTTCATCAAATTGGTTTACCTATAAAACAACACGAATACCCGCATCAAAACGTTCTACATTTCTCGAAAACAACCAAATATTTCAAGCTTAAGAGACATTAAATCAATGAGTGAAATTCGCTCATCAAACACCCCTAAACTTAAGATTTTGCTAGTCCTCGAGCAAATACTAAACCAAAGAAAATCATTGACAAACACACAAACACAATTAAAATCATGCACGATCACCTAAGAATAAATTTCGTTAGATGTCTTGCCTTCATGGCTCAAGATTAAAAACATAGCGTCGATTTCAAGTATTTCTTCAAAACTATAATGCATAAGTCAAATTCTCGCCTAATCGATGCAAACGGGTGTGTGTGTGTGGAGAGAGTTAAGAGCAACGCTGTGCCATAATAAGTTGACCCAATTCCATACCTTAAAAGTCAAATATTTCCTTGCATCACTCGTGGGATTCACACACCCCCAAACTTGTTCTCTTTTCACTTCTCAAGGTCGATTCTAAAATTACTTTTCAATATTAATATCTTACACCGCTCAAGTTTAGTTAGATTTTACTGATTGCAGTTCAACATATCAACAAATGAGGACTCTCCTTATTTTTGACTGCTTCAACTTCTAGGAATCAACCAAGTTACCAACATCTTGTCAAAAATCCAATCCTCTAAAACAAACGTTCGGGACTTAATTAAGGTATTTGATTTCCACATTTTTATTTTGAGTTTTTTTTTTGACTCTTTGTGCGGACATCTCTCCCTTAAGCTTTCGAAATGACCCCTGTAGTGAGCTTTAGGCCGATAACTCTCAAATCAGATGACTTTAGGGTACCATGTTTTAAATCCTTACAGGCGTTATCACTCAAGTCATAAAGGCTACGAAGAGACGATTCACGACGAGATTATTAAAGTTGTCCTCCTTGGAATTTTTTTTAAAGGACAGCGCCTAGGCATCGCGAAGTTAGCGCCTAGGCGTTGACTTACTACCCCGGTTGGGGATTACAGCACCCGGCCGCTGTGCTTTCAGCGCCTGGGCGCTAAGTTTTTGAAATTTTTTTTTATTACATTTTTTGTAGTCTTACAACGTGGTCCTTCCCTATTTCCTTTCTTGGTTCGATGCTTCCAATTCGAGCATGTACCTATAAAAACAAGACGAAAATGAAATCACTTAAATAGATAAAATAACGAAAACCAAAATAAATGAATTTTATGAAAACTTAAGGATAGAACTTGGGTTGCCTCCCAAGAAGCACTTCTTTTACGTCTTTAGCTGGACGTGGATGTGGTTTCAAGTTGGTTCATCAAGGGAAATTTCTTCCACATCCTAGTTTTCCTCTCCATAGTAATGTTTGAGGCGTTGCCCATTTGCCTGAAAGGTAGACCCATCCTTGCCTACTAATTCCACTGCACCATAAGGGAATACCTTACGGATTACAAATGGTCCTAACCACCAGGATTTGAGCTTGCCTGGAAAGAGTTTCAAGCGAGAATTGAATAGGAGAACAGGTTCTCCTGCCTTGAAATCCCTCCTTAATATTCTCTTGTCATGCCACATCTTTGTCCGTTCTTTATATATCTTTGCATTTTCATATGCATCGTTCCGAAATTCCTCCAATTCATCAAGTTGCAACAAGCATTGTGGACCGGCCAATTTCATGTCCAAATTCAATTTCTTCATCGCCCAATAAGCTCGATGCTCCAATTCTACTGGTAGATGACAAGCTTTCCTGAATACCAGACGGTAGGGCGACATTCCAATTGGAGTCTTAAATGTTGTTCGGTATGCCCAAAGAGCGTCATCTAGTTTGAGCGACCAGTCCTTCCGATTGGTATTCACTGTATTTTTCAAAATCTGTTTAATCTCTCTGTTAGACACCTCTACTTGCCCATTTGACTGTGGATGATAACCTAATGCCAACTTGTGCTTGACATCATACTTAGCTAGAAGAGAATTGAACAGCTTGTTACAGAAATGTGTACCTCCGCTGCTTACGATTGCCCTAGGCGTGCCAAACCGAGTGAAGATATTTTTCTGTAAAAATTTCAACACCATCTTTGCATCATTTGTTGGTGTGGCAATGGCTTCAGCCCACTTAGACACGTAATCTACTGCGAGAAGAATATACTATTGACCAAAGGAAGGTGGAAACGGACCCATGAAATCAATACCCCACACATCAAATAATTCCACCTCAAGCATACTGGTTAATGGTAGCTCATGATGTCTTGAAATGTTTCCAGTGCACTGACAGCGGTCACATGTCTTCACAAAAGCATAGCAATCTTTGAACAGATTTGGCCAATATAAATCAAATTGCAATACCTTTGCAGCAGTACGTATAGGACCGAAATGACCTCCATAAGGTGAAGAGTGGCAATGCTGCATGATTGATTGCGTTTCTTCTACAGGGACACACCGCCTGATTATTCTATCAGCACACCTTTTGAACAAAATTGGATCATCCCACAGGTATAACTTGACATCATGTAGGAATTTCTTCTTTTGATGAAAGGTCAAGTCAGGTGGCAATCTTCCAGACACTAAATAGTTAACAAAATCAGCATACCATGGGATCTTAGTTGATACAGCTAGTAAGATCTCGTTGGGGAATGTTTCTTGAATATGACTGTCATCCACCACTTTTTCATTCTCCAATCGTGAGAGATGGTCTGCAATGACATTCTCACTGCCTTTCTTATCCCGAATCTCTACATCAAATTCTTGTAGTAGCAGTATCCATCGAATTAGGCGTGGCTTGGCATCTTTCTTTTGAAAGAGATAATGGATTGCAGCATGGTCTGTGTAAATTATCACTTTGGTGCCAATGAGGTAAGATCTGAATTTGTCACATGCAAATACTACTGCTAGCATTTCCTTCTCTGTTGTTGTGTAATTTAGTTGAGCTCCATTAAGAGTTTTGCTGGCATAGTGGATTACCCTAAAAATCTTACCACGCCTTTGTCCCAAAATTGCCCGTAAGGTGTAAAACGTCCCAAATTGATCACTTAACATAATTGGCATAATCATAATATCGTTTTGAGTCATACATCTAACCCGTAAAATTTATAATCGAATGTGAAGCTCATATTTAGAATTATTCCAACACAATTTACAATTGCAGAATGCAATGAATTTATCCCTCTCATACATTGGATTTCTTCCAAGCAAATAAAAAAATGTAGAATTGCAAACAAGTCCAAACCCAAATCAATTTTTTTTCTTGGGATGGAGTAAATGGGCTCACAAATTCATGGCCAATGCCTCCGGAGGCACCTTGAATCATTGAAACACCGCTTTCCTATCGGTTAACGGCTGACGTTTATGAACTTGAAAATATGCGGGATCTTAAGAGCAGCATGAGATATCTAGGGCCTCAAGAATTTTGAGGCCATAACGATTAATTATTATGAGGCTTTCAACATAATATTTTATTTTTCAAATGTAATAATATTTAAATAATTCACACTTTTATATTAAAAAGAAGTTGGGCAACTCAAATTTGTGACTAAGTACAAATATCAGTTGTAGGTGATCCAACTGCTAGTTTTTAACCTGTTAATGCACCGCATGGTCCACATCAAGGGCTAAGAACGCCATGACAAACTTTAGGGACATCAAAACCTCTCAATGGATCTTTTATGCTCCTATTCATATTTCTTGTATACAGTTCTTCAAATCTAAAAGCTCAGTCAATCATTAAATATAAAGAATTAATTTGCATAAGGTCACCTAGTGAACTAACTACAAACAGATAATGTCATTACTTGCTTGCAAGACAAGATGAATGATGTTTCTATCATCGCTAAATATCGCACTTACTACATTTACTAGAAAATGAATTTATGGTGACATGATTTGGTTGCCAAGAAAGAACTGAAAAAATTGCAATTCCCAAGCTGTTCTATACACTCCGAGATAAGTAAAATCCTTTCATTTTTTCACTTTCCCTTTAACATAAAACATCAAAGTAAAAGAACCAACTTGAACTATAATAAAAAACAAAACCAGAAGAGAACAATAACAGAAAAGCAATTAGAAACGGTTATCAATTTATCATCATCAACAATATACTAACCAAATTGCCCATGTTTTTTTTTAAATTCCACTAGGACATAAAGGAGATTGTATGAAAATGTATATCAATAAATTATGGTTAAGGCTTAATAGTCTATATGGATGAACCTAAAACATAACATCAAGCTTCATTTTTTAGGAATCATTCTTCCTAAAAACTGCCCTTAGGTATTTAGAAAAGCTAAAAAAGACGAACGTTTTTTAACTTTTCAAATTTTGCAATAAAATATGACATAAATTTTAAAAAAAAAATGTATCTTTCTGATTGAGACGTTCAAGTACTCAACATCAAACTAAGGGCATCTCCAATACATGCCCTATTGCACCAAATTGCACCGAAATTTGGTGCAAACTTCTTCCAACCATTGTACCATTGCACCAAATTTTGGTGCAAAATGGTGCAACATGAATAGTGTTGCACCATATTTGGTAAATATGGTGCAACACTATTCATTACACCATTTTTTGCACCAAATGGCTTAATGTTCATTTTGTTCTTATTTTTCATATTTCAAAGATATTAGTTAAGGATATTTGTATCATTTTCATTCTATAATGATGATGATGATGATGATGATGATGATGATGATAATTAATTACACTATAAATTATATTATTAAAGTTTATTATTTTTAATAATATAATCAATAATAATTAACGTAATTGTTAATTTAACATAAATTTTCATTCGTAAAGTTTACGTTTAAAGTTTAATTTAATGTAAAGTTTATATTATTAAAGTTTATTATTTTTGTAAATTTTACGTAATTGCTTATCATGAATTAGTAATATAATCAATTATTTTTGTCAATTTAACATAATATATAAAACACGTGAATAATTTAGTAATCAATATATTTGTTAATTTAACGAAGTTATGATTTAATAATTTATATAGTTAAAAATTATAATTTTTTTAAATAAATACATTGTCAAAAATCGAAAGAATGAATAAAATAATAAAGCACTTTTCATTTTGTGTAAGTTTTTGTGTAATGGTTGGAGAGAAATTTTGGTTTGGTGCAAATTTTGGTGCAGCGCTGAAGATGGCCTAAACACAACAAAACAAAAGGATCGAATTCAATGCTAAAAGCCTAAAACAATTAAAAACCTATCCTTTTGTTTCTATTACCTCTATAACTCTATACCCTATCAAAATAAGCAAAAATAGCTTCTATTGTTGGCGCACAGAGAGGAGAAAGGTGCAAAGACTCCTCAAAATCAATTGGATTTGATATAAGAAAAAAAAAATGTGATGTACGAAAGGCAGAGATTGGAGGTTTCCACGGCGGATTTGGGTTGTCAGTTTCTTCATATATACCCAATTTTTTTGTGGGAAATTTTGATAAGCAAGAGATTAATTATGGCACATTTCAAAAACAAAGAAAACAAGTTTTAAATTTCAAAAATCTGATTTATTAAAAATTATTCTTAATATAATTATTTATTTATTTATTTTAGTAATTAAATATATTTAAGTCACAAATTTATATAATTTAGTCACAAATTAACGATTTCATTCATCACTTATTATTTTTGGTCACAAATCAGAAATTTTATGTCATAAATTATTTTACAACCACGGTTCAAAAATTTTATAGGTCATAGTTTGTTCATCGGTCACAAATCAAAAAATTTATAAGTCACGATTTATTTATTGGTCACAAATCACATCTATTACAAGTTACAACTTATTACACAGTCACAAATTATCAAATTATTGATCACAGATTAACAATTTTTTAGATCACACATTATTTTTCGATCACAATTTATCTTTTTCATTGGTCACATATTATTTATTGGTGATAGATTAACCAATTTAATGGTCATAGTCAACCAAATAATTTGTGACCACCATCATCACCTACGATTTATAGTCACAATTTTTAAGTAATGTATCCAATTGTCACAGTCACAATTTTCGGGTCACGTATCCAATTGTGAGTCACAATTGAAAGTCACGATCACAGTAACAATTTTCACCGCCACCACGGTCACCACTACACACCAACACCACAGTTGGAAGTCACAGTCACGGTCTACAACCGCTCCAAATCATCGTCAACACCGTCGCCGCCACACACCAGCACCACACTCTTCCATATCCATCACTCTTTCACAGATAGCCAACAGATCCACAACACCACACACCTCCACAGATCGCCACACAAACACCTCCACCAGATGGCCGCCACACAAACACCACTTTCACCGTTACCGCCACCACCACTACCATTTGCACCATCACGAGCATCACCACCACCACCATCACACTACAATTTGTAAAATTATATCCACCCACACCCAACCAATCAGGAACTCGCCATCGGTTACCCCATTCCACCGCCAATCTTCTTCACCTCATCGGCAGCCACTCCTATACAGATATGTCATCCTCAATAACAATCCAACAGCCCCAACCAGGCCACAAACTCACAAATCTGTGATTTGTCCACCTTCGTATAGGACCACGACGGTTGTGCACCGTATCTGCTTCACCCAACAGCATTCATCGCCGCTCTTCACACTATTTGCAATGGTGCCACTCGCCCAACCAACCACACAACATTGCCACCAGATCCACCACAACCTGCACCAATCAACTATAGAGCAATCATCATCACAGAACTGTCGAAGTCGCTCTTGACATTCCCATCTTCGAGCTACGATGGCGCAACACAGCAGCGACGATCTGAGGGTAGAACGGGTGGTGCAGAGAATGATGGAAGAGTTGGGTTGGATAATTTTGTATTTGGTTGACTTTACTATTCATATAAAAAAATGTTATGTTTCAATTAAATTTTTACTTTTGGATTGTTTGATTAACAATTTTCTTTATGGAGAATATTTTTCAACTTTTAGTCATGCGATCATATTTTCCTTGAAAGCAAGGATAAAATTTTCTTTAAATAATGGTAATTTTTATTTTCTAGATAATTCACTCTCTCTTTTTCTCTCATTTATTCCATCTCTCTCATCGATCTATCAATAAAAATGAACAAGTATAATATTTTCTAAACAAAAAATGAAAAGACTTATCTGCCATATCCGAACTAGCAAAAAAAATCTAAATAAAGCTAGAAGAGCACAGAAACAGTTAACTTAGCAGAAGGAAATAATATAATGAAATACTAGGCTGATAATTTAGCAAAACAAATAAAAACCATAAAAATTGAAATTAGCTTTACAAAAAGTTAAAATGCAAAATAGATGATCTAGTCTAAAACGATCGGTCTTAAGCAGTGCTAGCAGCAACAGATAAGCTCTAGGTATTAGCAAAAGCATACAATGAAAAGTCTAGACATATAATTCTTAGACATGACTACATAAGGAAATCAATCAAAAGTGGAATAATTTTCCTAAATTATGTTAACTCAACCGAGAATTTAGCAGATCCCTTGACTAGGCCTCTAAATGGAGATTTAGCAATATCTACGTCAAGAATGTTAGGGTTGAAACTCTTAAATAAAAGATCCACCAATGATGACAACCTTGTCTGTCATTACTTAACAAATAATCTATGGGTTCAAAGGTTAATAACAAATAATTCGATATGTAGATGGTTTCGGCATTATAAATTCACGATAACCCTATTCTAGTTAAATAATGCTAGTAGTTTCGAAAATGAGAGTTGAGCTGCAGACTCGTAATGAAGTTCAGTACTATGTACTAGTATCTCTAAAAGTAATAAAGATACTGGAGGATCTTCACCTAGATGGACTTTGAAGTGGTGTCACCTCAATAGAGAGTTAGAGTTTCTTTCTTAAAATTTTATCGAAAAGGATGAGCGCGAGGATGTATTTGCGTTAAGCGAGTTTGAGGAACTTGAGAAACGCGTGATACTTATGTGTGTGTGCTCTTGCAAGTATTGTTATATGGAATAACTGGTTCAAAGTTTCAAAACTACATTTGATCTGACTCTACTTTGTTTAAATTACACTATGGTTGTATTCAAATTAAAAAAAAAAATCTAATCTATATACATGAGTAATGTAGATTTTGAATATGAGTTTTTATAGAACTTAAACAAATGAGGGATTATTGTATATTGTTCAAAATTAATAATCAATTATGTGGAATGAAACATCGGTTTTGAGGGCCAACAGTTGGCCCATGCAACCGCATAGGCCAAAATTGGTCGCGGTCGCATAGGCACTTGTAGGGCCTTATGATCTATGCTGTTGCATAAACCAAAAGTTGGCCCATGCTGTCGCATATGCCAAAATTGGCCGCGGTCGCCTAGATTTGGTCTATGCGACTGCATAGAAGGTCTGTATTAGTCGTTAGAGACCATTTTATTTGAATTTTTGGTGGCTTTTCAAGGGTTTATTACACCACTTCGTATCGAAATGTTTGAGGGCTATATATATGTGGTTATTAATCAAGAAAACACATTGAAAAACATATAGCCACGATTGAGATCAATTTACACATTCCAATTATATTGAAATTTTGTTTCCATTCATATTCAAAACCTATTTTGCATTCTCAAGTTTGGAGGAATCATACTAAGTGCTTAAATATTTATTCCTTTTTAGGCTTAATTAATCCTACAAACCATTTGCTGATAATCCCTTTAAGCACCACATTTTAATTCGAGAGGGGGCAAATTCGTTTGAGGGCATTGATTATGTATTCGAGCCTTCATCTACATTTTTATCTTGATATCTTGTTGCTGATTTTATTCTTTGTTTCTTCTCCGTTGCTCCCCTTCAGAGAATCTATTTTCCAACAGAAACTTCAAATCAAGAGCCCAGATTATGGGTGGGTGAAACCACTACCTTCCCTAAATTTTGAAAAATTAAACTTTCGTGTTGATAATATATTATGAAAAGAGAGAATAAAACTCTGTAAACTTGTGTATATTTTACTAAGAACCAGAACTCAATCTTTATAGGGAAGAATCGAGAATACGACGGTAGTAATTTTTAGGATTGTAGGGGTACTATTGTCATTAACTAATAAACTTACCATTTGCAACATAATTTTCACGATGAATTCCTAGAAACATCTTCGTAACTTCGTCTATGAATCTTACTTTCCTAATATATTATACATTTGTACCAAACCGTTATGAAAGTAACGTGTTACAACATTTTACTATGTACCTGTTTGGCCCCCATTTTTTTCAAATTAAAATGGGTGGAATATATATATATATATTTTATGGAAGATTGTGTAATTGAAAATAGGATAGAGAAAAATGAAACTTAATTTGATGGGGCCAAACGGGGGAAATATTAATATATTTTTCAGAAGTCAATAGTAAGACAATTAGTTACATTTACAAAATGGATTAAAGTTCCAAGAGTTTTACAGTAGATTTACTGTAATAGGGACAAACAGATATATAGGAAACAAATATTATTTTACAGGGTTGAAACACTATTATTATTATTATTATTATTATTATTATTATTATTATTATTATTATTATTATTATTATTAATTGTATCAAATTTTAGCCTACCTAATTTTGATTTGTTTGTCTCAAACATATTGTTAAGTAGAAACAGGGACAAAAAATAAAAATGAGAATGAAAGCATATAAAATAAAATAAAGCCAATAATTCGTAAAATGAAAAAAAAAAAAAAAAAAGGATTACTTGAATAATGATAATATTATTTGACTTGAAGGCAGGAAATGATGTTTCTAAGGACAAATTTAAGGATTTGAGGTTCGTAAGTCTTAAAGAATAGTGATGTCAAGTCGAGCAACTTTTTTTTTATGTTTTTTAAAGCAAGATATTAGATTTAATTTATTCATTAAAACAACTTTAACTTATTCGAGAGTGTAAAATTGGATACTTTCGTTGGTGCAAAATATTTTCAAAAAATTTTACATTCGAGGATCAATTTCATTCATATTGTAAAAAATTGTGTATTACCCACGCTACACTTTTGGGTAAAATTGCATTGATTTTAGCATATTTCTACATATTCATTTCAACTCGACCCAGTTGAAATACGAGTCAAGCCAAATTAGAAAATGATTCA
Organism: Olea europaea var. sylvestris; assembly: GCF_002742605.1. Taxonomy (NCBI): domain Eukaryota; kingdom Viridiplantae; phylum Streptophyta; class Magnoliopsida; order Lamiales; family Oleaceae; genus Olea; species Olea europaea. Next base: position 5,747,252 of record NC_036257.1, on the reverse strand, counting down.
ATCCGCACAAATTAACATCTTATCATGATCACGATATAGAGATTAATTGCCACAAGTTCTAAAACACTTAAACATTGGTCATTGGCCATGCAATTTGTGCTTTATTGCTATTTATTTCCCATCAAAATCATACTTCAACAGTAACTCCAACAAAACTCAAAAATTCTATCAAACACATAATTACATTCATCCAATCAATCAACTTGAGAAAGCCATTCCTACTTTACACTTTCATTAATTTCTTTTTCCTCTTGTAAGGAAGTGACTTCAGTTGATATGGGTATAATTTAATTTTTTTTCTTTGTTATGAAAGTTGATGGATTTGACAAAACCTAAGGTCACTATTTACCAAATAATAATTCATGGAAAGTGCTTCTGTGACAAGAGAAGTCACCATAATTAATGTTGGCACTTGGGACAAAATAATAGTATTATTTTATTTAAAATCTTATATATTTAGTATGTTGAACTCATAATAATAATTTAATAGTAAATTTATTCTTGTATTTAGAAAAGTAAATGTTGTATAGGATTAATTATTTTCGTATAAATAATAAAAGGATAGTTAGTACATAACGTCCTTATCTTTCGTTACTATTGTACAAAACGTCCATTGTCTTTTAATTTTTTGACATTTTTCCCTTAATTAAATCTTTCATTGCTCGAAAAGTTATTTTCTTCCATTTTCATCAAACTTGTCCATTAAGTGAAGGGTATTTTCGTTTTATAACATTTTTTTCTCTATCTTCCTATTTGAACCCATTTTTAAGAGGTTTGGGTATCTAATTTTCGAAGTATTGTTTCTCCTCTTAATTCTTTATCAATCTATCTATGATTTTATTATGTTTGCTTTTGTTAACAGTTATTCTTACAGCTTCATTTTTTTAATTTGATCCTTGTCAAACCCACCAAAAACAGAGGAGAAAATGAGTTCAATGGGAAGAAAGGGAGAAAAAAAAATTATAAGACAAAAATACCCTTCACTTAATGGAGAAGTTTGGTGACAATGGAGGAAAACGAGCTTTTGTGCAATCAAATATGTAATTAATAGCGAAAATGTTAAAAAATAAAAAATAATGACGTTTTGCATAAAAGTAATGAAAGGTAAGTACGTTATGTACTAATTACCTATTGACAAGCGCTATATGAGTGTCGCAAAGACCCTACTGCATCTTGTAAGTGATCTTGGCCAACATTTCTACAGCACGTCAACTGTATTTTTATTCGATGCCAACTAGTGTAATGTCAGAAATAATATTATCAAGTTGCAGTACACTCCATCAATGTTTTATTTTAAGTATATTAACAAGATAAAAATAACATAGTTCAAAATTCCTACCAAATACTATGAAATGATAGAAATACAAAAGTGCCCAAATGTATAGTCAAGATCATACATGTCAAATACTAGATCGTCCTGCAGACGGATGCGACTGGAAGAAGTGGCATTTGGAAGTGTTGCTAACTTAACATTTAGGTTTCAGTGTAACAAAGCTTGCACTGTCTTTTCTCACTTTGACGCACTAATGTAAAGAAAGAAGGATTACCTTACATGCCAGCAAAATGTTACTATTTTGTTGAGTTCTTTGTGATTATAAAAATTGATCCGACACTAATCTTGTTCAAAAAGGCTAGGGAGACCAATGAAAGCTAATTAAGCTAGGGTTATTAGCACAAAACATTCATACGTTTGGCCTTCATTGTATAAAACGTCCATACATTTCTTTTTTTACATTTCACCCCTATTTCCACCTTTCATTGTACAAAACATCCTTCCGTCCATCTGTTGTGGGTTCCATCATTAAATGCACACTTGGACTCACTTTTATTTTAAAAAGACAGAGAGTAAAATGGTCAGGCCACTTTTTTGGCTCTTCTTCCCTTAAGAAGGAAACAGACGCGCAATTACCTTTGCAAAATTGGTTGTGAATTGCTATAGTTGCTATTTTTTTATTATTATTATTGAAAATTCATTGAAAAGTTTTATTTTCCGTCTCAATTGTTTTATCTAAGTTGCTGGGTTTAAATTCTAGTTTGGTCAGTGTCTGAGTTGCCATGATTGAAACAAGATGCTTACAAAAGATGAAAAGAACCAATTTTGTAAATACAAACATAGGCTGGGATGGTTTTCACAAATACATTCAAAGGTAGGGATGTTTTTCTCAAAACCCATTGAAAAGATAGGGACATTTTACGCAAAACATGTTGAAAGGTAGGGACATATTGAATAAGACGTTTGAAAGTTAGGGATGTTTATCGCATGTTCAATTCAGTGGAAAAAAGGGATTACCAAATCTAGTTTTGATGTAGAATTCTTAGAAAATGATCTTTATGATTTTTGGTAGCAGTTTACTGTGGAGAGTCACGAAGGATGAGAGCAAGTATGGAATTCACAACTAAAAAATGAAAAATGCATCAAGTGGTTATCAACAGTGGACTTGAAACAATAACGCACTTCATTTTAGAAACAATTACGGTTTTGTGCTCTCTATTTCAGATTCAAGAACTTGAAACTTAAGATTGTTTCATCGTATTTGCTTCATTTGTTTGATTAATCTGAATGCTTGCTGATTTAATATATTAATGCTTCATTTCTTTTTTAATTTGTGGAATAACCTATTTTCGACGGGAAGAAGAGCCAAAAAAAGTGGCTTAACCATTTTACCTCTTGTCTTTTAAAATAAGAGTTCAAGTATGCATTTAACTGTGGAACTCATATCATATGAACAGAAAGACATTTTACATAATGAAAGGTGAAAATAAGGGTGAAATTATAAAAAAGATTAAACATAGTGACGTTTTGTACAATAAAGAGCTAAATATAGACGTTTTGTGCTAATAACCCAATTAAGCTACGTTATCTAAGCTAATTTAGGACCTAAATAATAGCATGGTTATATAGTAGGATGTTAGGTGGGTTTCTCCTCTTCCATAGGTGTTGGCGATCAAATTCCACTGCAAAATGACAAGGAAATGATTTCTCGGAACGACACTGTGGACGAGGAATAGGATTTTGAGTAGCCTCTCAAGGTAGAGATGGCAAAATTCTGTGTTTACGCCAGAATTCTCCAAATTCGCCTAGAATTTCTTATATTATTTTATGTTTTTCAAATAAAAGTATATTCTAAAATATAATAAATATATTAAATAAATAAATAATTTAACATTTATTCTTTGGCCCGCCCCACTTTTTGAAAATTATTGGCAGGACGAGAATTGTATTGACATCCTAACTCCGACTAGTTCCATTGCGATCCGTATGAAGGTCAAGCGACCTCGGCCATTATTGGAGCCGTTCGAGGTCAAATCGCCCTTGTTGCCCATGAGACCACTAGAGTTTGAGTGGCCTTTCACCCTTTCGAGGCTGCTCAAGGCAAGCAACATCAATAATTCTAGAGATCGAGAGTGGCCTTAGATATCTTTATGGCCGCTCAGCCTCGAGCAATCTCAAGCTTCGTATGATTATATAGGCAGTATGTCTTTGGAAAATATGATTATAACTAATTAATTGAAAACAAGAAAAAATTCTGAACCAAAAAACACAATGATAACATGGTTCTACATTGACCTTTTAATTAGTTATATATACATAGTGACTCGATTGATAAGAAATGCCATACATTATAACAACAATAATTTTCCAAATTTCTAAGCTGTCTACTTTATAATATATAGATTTTGCTCCTTTAAATTTAGGTGTGTACAATGGTTGAATAATTTCCTCCCACTCTCGAAATTGTCCCATCCAATTGAGTTATCCAGTCATATCTGAGAAATGCACTTTTTATAACTGTTGAAGCCTTCTGTTCCTCAGCTTTCTGTCCCATCTAATAAAATGCCAAGAGAAATGGACTCCTGGCCTCTCTAATCACGCTACAGAACCCGGGATAAAAGCTCGAATTCTGCTCTTGCCACCTCGGTCCTTGATCATTTTCATGTGGAGGCCCCCACACACACATCCAGGGACCGAGATTTGGCCACCTTGGTCCTGGATCAGAGCCCGGGATTTAATCCCACGCTCTGCAGCTTTATACGCTCCCAAATTTACCAACAGAATTTTAACTACAGAAAAAAGGTGAAAATCATATAAAATAATCTAGATAGATCCCATGTATCAGATGATAGTTTTTTGTGTTTGTTTATGCATGGCCTGACTGAAATTGCACCGAAAGAAGCTGCTAAAACTGTGTATATTATCTTATCTCTGTTGCTTATGGGATCTTGCTAACTATGAATCCTTCTTAGCTTCTCCAAATGAGGTGCTGTTATGGTGGTGGTTGTTTCCTGTAGTACTCCAATTGAGGAAGCTGAATGGATTCATGGCCTTCTGTTCTTCACCTTCTTCTCCAGAAAATCCCGGAGTTAATAAGAGATCTAAAGGGTCGGTTTCGATTTTGCCCAATTCTGCGAAGAAGTCTTCGCCATGGTTGCTTTCATCAGCCAACAATGCCGGCTTATAGATCTGTCGAAACCCTTCACTCAATTCTATGTCATCAGTCATTTCTAACTTCCTGTTACAATCTTGACCCGTTTTCTCTTTCAAAGGTGGTGAGGATACATTTTCTGTATTGGTCATTTCCTTCGGGTTTGTAGACCTTTGAGCTTGATTATCAGAAATTGATGAATTCTTTAAAGCTGAACTATTGTTCTTAGATGGCTGAGATCTTGTGGAACCCGCTAGAGCATTTCTTTGAGTTGGCCATGAATGGTTGTGCTCAGAAGAGTAGGTGATGACTAACATGTTCGGGTCGGTTCGGCTCCGTTCGACTTGTTTCCTTGCAGAACAACCCTTTGAACTGCTGCATTTATAGTAGCCCCTAAATTGATCAAAAATCAAAAGAATTAACCAGGCGTTAAGAAAATTCTCAAATCTTGATTCAATTATCCTATGAAAAGTGAAAAGCTAGGCTTAATTAAGATTTACCTTGGATAAGGGGATCCTTTAATGGGTTTTTGTCCATACTTTCTCCAGGCCCAAAGATCAGAAGGAACAATTTCTCCACTGGATCTGCTATTTGCAGGCGCAGGAGCTGGAATACAAACTACCTTCTTGGCTTGACTCTTCCTGGTTACATCAAAATCAGAATCCACAAATGAATTTAGTACCGTGTTTTATGGCTTTTTCAGATTTTTTGCTTCATCACTTTTTCTTCTTTTCTTAAAAAAGCTGAAATTGATGCAGAATTTGAAAGACTACACAACGGAAATCCTGTAAGTGGGGTGTCCATGAACACTGTATGCAATAAATTACATGAAAGCGAACTCCATAAAAATTTAAAAAAAACATATACAGAAATCAAGAATATAAACCCAAGAAACTGTTTAATTATTCTATCGCAAACCCTACTTTGAGATTCTAAACTCGCGTTGATTAGTAGTTAATTATTTTATGAAAACCTGCAGTTTCAACGGTGTTTAGGTTGCATAAAATATAAGGTTGTGATTTAAACAATCAAGAAGATCAAAGTTTAAGTTAAGAGATTAATCATATATAATTAATCACCTTCGTTTGATGCCCGGATTTCGCGGAGACGAGATCTGCACAGTAGGACTTTCCAACAAGCAACTTTCAAAGTTATTTTGAGAAATCCTATGATCATTAGACACTAACAAAGGAGCTGCAGCCTTTAATCCCAACGGAGAATCGCATGGCGATAAGGAAAATTTTGAATTGGGAGACATCTGCAACCTCGAAAAGATGTTAGAAGGCCTTTTTCTATTGTCATCAAGAATATTATTATTTCCTCCACCACCGCCGCCGCCACCGGCTGTTAACACTTCAGTATTTCCAGTGTCTAAGAAACCAGAAACAGGTACTGGAAGGGTATCACTATCATGAAGAAGTGGATCTCCCGTGATGGAAAATGGATCGCCAAAATCATAAGTTGGTTCTTCGATCCCGATGCTTGGGAACTGCCAGTCAGATTTCAAGATTGGTGCTTCCGGCGAGATTGCACCACCACTGGCTCGAACTACATCTGCTAAATCACCTTGATAAGTATTCTCCATTAATTCCCTGCAAGAACCGACTGCACATACTCTAACTCAACACGTACAGTCTAATCATTTGACTTGCTTAGTTTCGCATGGTTTTTGCACCAAACAGACGTACAAAACATGCAATTTGATGTTCTTGATATAAATTAGGTTTTTAGAGACTTATTTTTGAAGATCAAAACGTTTTTTCACAGAATGAATGGTTTTTTAGAGAGACAAAGGGAAGGAGAAGAGAGAGAAGTCGCTGACTTTTCATTAACAAAACAGCTATTCTCCATACGCAACAAGAAGATGAAAGAGTGGTAAACTTGTTTATAATAATTAATTAAATAAGGGTTTGTGATATGAGATGATTGATATATTATTATATGAACATATGTACATACACATCAAAAGGTCAAATCTGTGCAGTTGTTTCTGTTACCTTAATAATATTTTTAGCATACTTTTATTCTCCATCTCCATTTTTGTCTTCTTATCTATCTACCTTACATTTGTGTTCCAAGCACGGTTCTAAATGACGTGCATTGAAAATGCCTAATGATGCGCGGTGAAAACGTCAAATCAAGTAGTTTAGCGTCTTATTTAGCAGTTATGTGCACCTAGACGCACATAATTATCCTTTATTTAATATAATTCTTCTAAATTAAAACTTAAATGTTGATTTCTTCATTTCGTCGATTTTAAATTCAAAATAGTCGTTTGAAGCTTTGAACAAAGGAAATCTCCCAAAAATTCTTATTTATTTACTATTTAATATTTACATTTGGAACTTATCTTTTTATTGAAAATTTTGGGAAAGTATATAAATTTCCAAAAAATTTGTTTTAGATTGTTTGATAGGTATTATTTTTAATTATTAAATGATTTTTTGATTGATTAAAAATTAAAATAATACTAAAACAAAAAAAAAGCCTTTTCACGCTTTTTTACACCTATACCTCACATAAACTCGCATAATCCATAGCTTGGCCTCCACGCATCATCGTGCATTACGTCTTTTAGAATGCTGATTGCAAGTAAAGAGTCATCACTTGATCAATAAAATTTAAGTAGAGTATTCAATAAAATTGAATAGTAAATGTAAAGTATTTTAACTATAATTGTAAAACTCGATATCAACATTTGTAGGAACTAATATGAGGGTCGATTGGTTACCGATTCAACTAGAGAGTCAAGTTCAGACTCTAATAGAACTGTACATAAAGTGCACCAGACCCACTAGTAGGCTTGGACAAAAAACAAAAACAAAAACAAAAAATCGATCAAATCGAACCGACTCGGGTCGATTCAGGTTGGTTCGATACAGGTAACTGATTTGGTTTGATTTTCTTTTGAACAAAACTTTCGTGGGTTGGTTCAGTTATGATTTGAAGTCTCAAACAATTGGTTAACTGAACCAACCAAACCTCCTTACATGTTCACATTTTTTAAATTTAAGAAAAAAACACTAATATCATAACTATATATTGATTTCTTCTGATCTATGATGTTATTGGTAAATAGTAGCACTAAATTTTTTCTTTCACAAGCTTATTATATTATGTTAGCATTTTTTTCCATATTTAGTCAATTAGACTACGGAATATATAAAAAAGCAAGGACAATTTATTTGTTAGTCAATAGTTCTTATAATATAAAATTATTTGATTATTTTAGTTATTGTAATTTAGGTGCATCTAAGATTAGGACAATTTTTTTTAAAAAAATTTAATTTGGACTAAAAGTCCAAACCGATTAACCAAACCAATTTGGTTCTGTTTAAGAGTTAGAGTGAATTGGTTTGAGTTAAAGTTTGCCCAAATTGACTAATTTGATTTTGGTTTCGAGTTGAATTCGAAACCTACCCAAATCAATCCACATCCAGGCCTACCCACTGGAAAGCTCGAAAATTTTTGCAGCCTGTTCACTTTTTTCCTCAACCGTGGATCACTTACCTTGTTATTTCCTCGAATATAAAGGATACTAATGTCAAATTGTTTACTATGAAGGAAAAAAAATGAAAGAAGGTAATCTCCTTTTTTCTTAATTATATAGTGGAATCCTATGGTGAATAGTGGACATATCTCTCCAATTGAGAGCAAGGTTGTCCAAATAACAATTTGATGGTATGATCTTATGATTATAGTACTATCTCAAAAGTCAAACCGATAAAACAATGTGAATCATGCAAAAAATAAATAAATAAATCACAAATTTGTAGGATTATGATGATATCGTAAGAAGTGAATGATAAATTAAAATATGATTTTAATCTCAAATGAAAGTGAACAATTAATTTTAAGAATATATTTCATTAGGATCTATAACTTTGCAACCATATATTCTATTAACTTTTATCAAAATCTATTAAAATTTTGATTATAATTTATACCAAACAGATGCTTAAATTGTTATATGAACGTTTAAGCGCAATATATTATATTATTGTAATTATAAATATTATAAAGAATTTTACGACCCTCAATCCGATTCATAAGACCATTCATCTGTTCGTGCCAAAATTACAATCATGACAATTTAGATTGAGGTGAAAACCACAATAAATGTATTTTATTATTATTTTTTTGGTCTTGTTTCGTATTATTATTACTCATATCACGAAATTAGGCATTTAATATATTATATATAACTCAGTGATTGCGCAGACAAGTCAGTTCTTGTCTCTAAGATAATGGTAAATTTTAATTGCTCGTTAATAATGATTAACAAATATGAAAAAAAAAAATGGTGAAAAAAAAATTTTTTATGGAGAAGTAAAGAAGCGGCAACAGGCCGCGATTCTCGGAGAAAGCTTCAAAAATTTTAGTCGTGTGGCTCTAGCTCAAGCTGGAAAAATATTATTTATTTTATCCATATTTTCTTTCGTGGAAATTGAATCTAACTATTATATTTTACTATAATCTTCATTAATAAATATAATCACATCATTTTGGGCAAGTTTTATTATATTTGTGATAGATTTTGTGAAAAATAACTTTTTTTTAAAAAAAAAGTAGTAAAAATTATGAATTTATGTGCAAATTTATTTAATTGAAAAAAGTATGCTTGCAAAATGACTTTAAAAAAAAAAATTTGAATTTTAAATAATCTGGACCAAAAATTCAAACATAAACAAAAAGTTCGGGAACAGCGCCCCCCTCCCCCAAGCAACCTATGTAACGAGCAAGAGGCGATATCTCTCAAAAGCAAATAAAGTTTGAAGAATTCATGTTCGAAGAGTGATTCTATAGACTCGAAGTAGAATGACGTTCATTTTTCAGTTAAGAAATCCTGAGGTGATTGAATTATTTGATCGATTATATGTTCTCAATCAAATTTTAATTATATCCCAAAATAAATAGCAAAACTTTTGAGTTGTCCCATATGTTTCTTATTTGTTACAATCATGCTAAATGTGGCATGGAAAATATGTAGTAATTAAGTTGTGGTTAGGGATTTAAGGTTGCTTGGTGTGAAATGTTTTGTCGTTGATAGGAGGTATGAAAAGTACATATATTATTAAAAATAAGAAATTAAATTATTGAGAAAAAAAAACGTTTTTAATGGGCCAATTATAATAGGTGAAGCACTGAGTTCTTTGCACTATGTGCATAAAACTCAGTATTGATTTTTCACTCTTAAAAATCAATTTTTTGATCGTTATTTATTATTTCAGTAGTCATTTTTTACTTTTTCTTTTATATGTAGGATTCACTTTTTTTTTAATGATCAAAAAATCAATTCTCATAATCATTATCGAACATACCCTAAAATCATTATTTTGAATTTGATTAGTCTACACTCCAACAGGTACATATCTAAAATAAAGAAACATAGTGACTATACGTATATTCTACGACTTGGTCCTCGCTAACAAAAGGATTTGATTGAACCCTTTTTGCCATAAGACATTTTTGAGAGAATTGATTGCCTCTCATCCTACGCCGCTTGGAATAATTCAGTTATCGAGGTGAATGATACAAACCATTTTATAGTACCACTTGGAATATTAACTTTTATGTTTTAACATTGTGACAAAAATTAAATTATAAATAAATTTTATCGACGCTTGATGGAAACGTGAATACTAATAAAAGAGTTTTGTTCATAATACACGAACGTATGTTACTCAAATTTCACTTGAACATACGTAAGAAGTACGAAAATCTACCAGAAAATGGAAGAGCATAAATATTATAAATCAAAAAATGGCCGTAGGATTTTCAAACCTTAACATATATTTAAAGAGTCAAAATGAAACCCTAATTCGGTAGACAAATTTGAATGAAACTATGAAACTATAAAAAAAATGATGAGAATACCTAAAATTGACTCAAAAAGAAAAATGTTCAAACATATCCCAAAATGATGAAATTTGACCCCGAAAGGTTGACGATATAGGCCAAGGCCATGATCATTACCCTGCAAATTTGTAGAGAACTGAAAAATGCTTTCGGATCATACTCACTCGTGCAAAATCTGATGTCCGAGGTGAATCATGATGTAAAAATTATGCACATTTTCATAGGCTCTTCTAATTTCACCTCTTTTTCAATTGTTATATGATCTTCTATTCTAATTGTTCCACATCACGTATTTCGGTTGTTTCCTCGAAAAATGATGTCTCGAGACTTTTCAAGACAAATTTTAATTTGAAAAGTGAAATTTCGACAGATTGAGATGGATTTCCTGATTTCCAGTTTGATCTTAAAGAAGTTAATGCATTTCTCATGCTAACTGCAATTATTAAAGAAATGATTGTATTACCCAACATTTTATAAAATAAAATCACTAATATACCTCAAATAAGATGATGTTACGTCTTCAATCTAAAGGTCTTAGTGAATGCCACATGGAATCACTTGGAGACATCTAACAATCAACGAAGACCCAATTGGTTAACATGAAGAAGCTATTGCCGAAGCATTATCTCATTATTTCGAAGCCCATCTGTCATAGCTGTTAGACATCATGTTGTCAAACGACCTCCCGGGCGATGATGAAAACCAATTTTATCAGTCGACATGAATGACTGAACGATAAATCAACACCGAATAATGGATGAACCGACCTAGCGTTGATTTACCTATTGGATGGCTAATAATCTTTGTGGCTTGTTGGTGTGCTATTGGAACTTAACCCTAGTCGAGCCTACTTACCATATTGTGACTTACCTTAAGTTGGCCATTGGACTATTATAAATTGATAGCTCCCTTTCTTATGTTGAAACCGTGCGTGAGAGATCCCGAGAGTTAGAGGCAGTCATCTTCTTCTTCTCCTTCATACATCCTATTAATTAATCTTCCCTACCAATTGCTTGAGGCTTTGTGACTCTTACCTGTGTGGTATCCATCCTAAGTGTGTGGAAGAATCAACAAGCAAAAGAGCAATAGCAACCATAGGAAGACAATGGCGCCAGCGGTCGGTCATCTCGGTTTTGGTGTTGAATTTGATGTTTAATGGTTAACTGAGCCCGGAAATCACTTTGAGCAGCTTGAGGAAGATCCTAACATCTGGTATCAGAGCTTGGGTAGCAAAAAAGGGCTCAAAATCGGCTGATTTTTGGACATTAAACATAGAACCCGAATCTGAAAATCTTCAATTACTCACAAACCAAAACTCGGTTGGACAAACGGAGGCCATACCCATTACCAGCAAGTCGAGGCGCCCCTGGTGAGGCGGTGGCGACGCGTGGGTGGACGGCGGCGGCGCGTGGGCGACTGTCCGGCGAAGCTCTCTTCAGGTAACTTGCTTGTTTCGATCTCCTGAACGCGCTGATATACTTTGTTTTGTGTTTCAGGTTACACAGAAAAAGTTGGACGATTTTGCCCCTGGTGCGACGCCGACTGAAATTTAACAGCAAGCTCGTTTTTCTCCACTCTACGGACTCAGATAGGTCCACTCTGGTAAATTGGCTTAATCCATTTAAATTCAGCAATAACAAGATCATCGTGTGGGGTGATCGTTAGGTTTTGGGGTTACCGTGAAGGGGTAACCATTGCTTGTGCTAGAACTAGGATTACTTGTGTTAATTGAGTGCTTGTTCTTTTGATTTAAAGTGCTTGGCATTTCTTGGTGGACGTAGCATTTAGGTTCATTGTTACTTTTACTAAGAATTAACAAGATATTACCTTATCACGCTTCCCAATACTACTTCGTGTGGTTTAATTAGTGTGTTAACCAATGACAACACATAATTTTGATTTGGGAATATTTAACGGTAAAGGTGACTTCTCTATCTGGCAACAAAAGATGAGAGGCATATTAGTCCAACAAAAGGTGTCAATAGCCATCGAAAATAATTTTGCACCTGACATCTCAAAAGAACAAAAAGAGGAAGCCGATGAGCTTGCCTATACCTCAATAATATTACACTTGTCTGACGCTGTCTTAAGAAAAGTGGGAAAGCTAAAAACCACCAAATAACTTTGGAAATGACTAAAAAACTTATACTTGCTTAAATCTACACCGAATAAACTCTACCTACTCGAACGATTCTTCAGCTTTAAAATGGATCCTTCAAAGGATCTCGACGACAATTTAGATGTATTTAACAAATTGGTGCAAGATATTGTTAATTGTGACGAAGCCGTGTCTGAAACCTATAAGGCCATTATCTTGCTCAATTCAATCCCGAACTCTTATAAAGAAGTTAAAAATGCCATTAAATATGGTAGGGACACGTTAACATCTGAAATTGTCGTAGATTCTCTTAGGAGTAAGGAGATGAAAATGAGGGCTGAAAAACAGGATAGGAGGAGTGGAGAGTTGCATATGATGCGGGGCAGAACTCAATTTAGGCAAACCAGTCATGATGGATACCAAAGTAGTGGCGAATCAAGTAGTAATAATTGGAAAAAGAAGGAAAATGGTAGACCTAGGTCAAAATCTAGAACTAAGGCTAGAAAATGCTATGGCTGTGGAGGCACAGGGCATTTTATAAAAGACTGTCATAAAGAAAAGGGAAAACAAAAAGTTAAGGAAAGAGATGAGGTAAATGTGTTATCATCTACCTCCGATACCGAAAACGGTGAAATCTATGTGATCACTAGTCCAGTCGCATACACTACTGAATTAAATCTAACTACTAATTCTCACATGCATGAATGGATATTAGATTCTGGTGCGTCTTTTCATGTGACGTCTGAAAAAAACTGGTTTGAAAACTTGTAAGAATCTAATGATGGGCAAGTACTTCTGTGTGATAACTTTGCCTATACAATTACTGGAATTGGAGATATAAAGATAAAATTTAACACAGGCTTTGTGTACATGTTAAAGGAAGTTAGATACATTCCTGAATTATCTAGGAATTTAATTTCAGTAGGAAGACTTGAGAAAGACAACTTCACCGGTAAAATTGAAAACGGTATGTTTAAAATGATGAAGGGTGCGTTAATCTCTATTAAGGGAATCAAGAAAAATGACATTTACATCACTACTGGGGAAGTGATTAGAGGATTAAACTCCTCTATTTCTTCCGCCAAAATCGATCAAACACATACGTGGCATAGTAGGCTTGCACACGTAAGTATTAAAGGACTTAAGCTACTTAATGAAAAATGTGCATTTGGTAATGACTGTGTGTCTGACCTATCATTCTGTGATCACTGTGTGCTTGGAAAGCACCATAGAGTGTCGTTCTCCACTAGTACGCATAAGGCTAAAAGCATGCTTGAATATGTGCATTCTGATCTGTGGGGTCCTGCTAGTAATCCCACATCGGGTGGGAATAGGTATTTCCTATCTATCATAGATGACTGCACCAGGAAAGTGTGGGTCTATCTATTGAAAGACAAAACTGAAACCTTCCATAACTTTAACAACTGGAAGAAACAAATGAAAAATCAAACTAGCAAGAGGATCAAATTTTTAAGGACAGATAACGGCCTAGAATTCTGTAATGCTGAATTCGATAGGATGTGTAAAGAAAGTGGAATAACAAGGCACAAAACAGTTCCTTATACTCCCCAACAAAACGGGGTAGCAAAAAGAATGAATAGGACCATACTAGACAAAGTGCGCTGCATGATGTTAAGTTTTGGGGTTCCTAAGTCATTTTGGGGTGAAACCGTTGTAACTGCCTATTATCTGATAAATTTGACTCCATCGGCTGCATTAAATGGTGATACTCCACATGAGAAATGGTCTGGAAAATTGGGTGACTACTCAATGCTTAAAGCGTTTGGTTGTGCTGCCTTTTCTCATCAAAGTGAGGGAAAGTTAGAACCTAGAGCCAGGAAGTGTGTCTTTCTAGGATATTCCGAAGGGGTTAAGGGCTATAGGCTATGGGATAGAAGCCAAAAAGGAGTTAAGATCATCGTGAGTAGGGATGTCACATTTAATGAAAGTGAGATGCCTTGTCTAAGGAACGAAACTGAACCTGTAAGTGAAACTGAATCCGGTGAAGAAAGAAATCAGTTCAAGGTGGAGTTAGGAAAATTTAACACATCAGTACCTAGTACTTCAAGTGAGGTGGAGATTCAGGTCCAAGAACCTGAAGAGGAAAATGAAGTAGTGATAGAAGAGCATCCTGAGGAAGAAAATCCATTAGCTAACTATAATTTAGTTAGAGATAGAGAGAGAAGACAAACGAGAGAACCTAGAAGGTTCGGGTATAAATCTGAATTGGATTTTGCATACGCTAGTCATGAAGAACTAGTTGATAGGGAGCCGGAAACTTTTGAAGAGGCTATGAATAGTGGTCAATCTAAGGAGTGGCTTAAGGCTATGAAAGAAGAGATGAGTTCTCTAGAAAAGAATCAAACTTGGGAGTTAGTACCGAGACCTAAGAATAAATCAATCGTTGATTGCAAGTGGGTCTTTAAAGTTAAGGAAGGTACTAGTAGTACTAAACCCTTAAGATTTAAGGCTAGGTTAGTAGCGAAGGGTTACACACAAAAAGAAGTTGTTGATTATAATGAGATTTTCTCACCAGTTGTCAAGTACACTACTATTAGGGTCATGCTCGCATTGGTTGCGCTTTTTGACTGGGAACTTGAACAACTCGATGTAAAAATCGCTTTTTTACATGGAGAGCTTGATGAACAAATCTTTATGAATCAACCAAAAGGTTTTAAAGACAAGTTAAAACCTGATTATGTGTGTTTTCTGAAGAGATCCCTATACGGTCTAAAGTAATCACCTAGACAGTGGTACAAGAGGTTTGATTCCTTTGTACTCACTATAGGATTTCAAAAAAGTAAATTCGATCACTGCCTATACTTTCAACACAACGAGACTGATAACAATTATTTGTTCTTGTTGCTCTATGTGGACGACATGCTTTTAGTTGGATTATCTCCTAAGTGGATAAACAATATAAAAGCAGATCTTAGTGGAGAATTTGACATGAAAGACCTAGGAAAGGCTAAAAGGATTCTAGGCATCGAAATAGAACGAAATAGGTCAAATTCCATCGTATTCTTGCATCAGTCTCCATACATATCAAAGGTGTTGAAAATGTTTAATATGAGTGACTGCAAACCTGTCACGTTGCCTCTTGCAAACCATTTTGTTCTATCTAAAGAACAAGCTCCCTGCAATGAACGTGAAGTGGAATACATGAGTAAAATTCCATACTCAAATGTGATTGGTTCCATAATGTATTTGATGGTTTGCACTAGACCAGACTTAGGATTCGCTGTTAGTATTCTCAGTAGGTACATGTCTAATCCAGGTGCTAAACATTGGAAGCATTAAAGTGGCTTTTAAGATATTTGAAGGGTACAAGTGACGTAGGTCTAAAATTTAGTGCTAATAAGGAAGGCGTGAAATTAAAGGGTTTTGTAGATGCTGACTATGCAGGAGATAGGGATGGTAGGAAATCAACTACCTCTTACATATTCACCTTATCAAATTTCGTGTGTTAGTTGGAAATCATAGTTACAACACATAGTTGCACTATCCACTACAGAGTCAGAATATATTGCCACCACTGAAACAATTAAAGAGGCTCTATGGCTTAGAGGTCTACTTCATGAACTGAGTGTCTTGAATGAGTATGTGGTTGTGTGCTCTGATAGTCAGTCATCCATACATCTGTGTAAGAATCCTGTTTTTCACGAACGCACTAAACATATCGATTTTAGGTTACACTTCATTAGGGATATAATATCATAAGAAATAGTAAGACTTGAAAAAATTCACACACAATATAATCCTTCAGATATGGGCACGAAAGTGCTGCCACTGGTAAAGTTTAGAAGTTGCAAGGAGCTTCTAAATATCGATACAGGTAAATGATTTCAATTTTATCGGTTTTCTGTTAGAGGTGTTACTAATGGAAAACGTTTTTCTTTGCAGCTCCTTTGACACTAAGGTGGAGGTTGTTAGACATCATGTTGTTAAACGACTTCCCGGGCGATGATGAAAACCAATTTTATCAGTCGACATGAATGACTGAACTATAAATCAACACCGAATAATGGATAAACCGACCTAGCGTTGCTTTACCTATTGGAAGGCTAATAATCTTTGTGGCTTGTTGGTGTGCTATTGGAACTTAACCCTAGTCGAGCCTACTTACCATATTGTGACTTACCTTAAGTTGGCCATTGGACTATTATAAATTGGTAGCTCCCTTTCTTATGTTGAAACCGAGCGTGAGAGATCCCGAGAGTTAGAGGCAGTCATCTTCTTCTTCTCCTTCATGCGTCCTGTTAATTAATCTTCCCTACCAATTGCTTGAGGCTTTGTGACTCTTACCTGTGTGGTATCCATCCTAAGTGTGTGGAAGAATCAACAAGCAAAAGAGCAATAGCAACCATAGGAAGACAATGGCGTCAGCGGTCGGTCATCTCGATTTTGGTGTTGAATTTGATGTTTAATGGTTAACTGAGCCCGTAAATCACTTTGAACAACTTGAGGAAGATCCTAACAATAGCTCTTCTACCGAATTCATTCTGAAGCCCTTATACCGAATCACTACCTCCTCGTCCAAAGCCCCTTTTAAGCTGAAACACATGCCATCTTTTAAAGAATTAGCCTAATATCTTTAGGAATGATTGATGTGACATTTATATTAATGAATGTCAGAATTTGCAGTTTAGGATATAGGGCGACTAACCCGTCGTAAATATATTAAATGTATGGTAAAAAGTGATGTGAAGTCTCGGTTAATGAGATGAGGTCACATAGTCTTGATCTAATGGCTACCATGCCGACACAAGCTCTATAAATAGCATCTCTTGTAACATTTAAAAGAATGCAACATTTTATACTTGAAATCATACTCAATCTTCTCTCTTGCTTATTCCATATTTATTTGTTTAATTTTAGGTTACTTGTACTTTGGTGGATTTATTTGTGATTGTTTATTTGTTCGCAATCAATCGTCTTGGATCATATTGCAGTGTTTGAACATTTTTGTATCGCGTCATAAAACATCTCCCATGTCCATAAACGTCACTACAATCCATTCGAATCTCCAGTCAAAACGGATTGAAATTTGCTTGCTTAGATGTGAGTGGGCTTGACATCTATTGTCCACGTGATCACTACAAAAAATGGGGTCAACAAATATCGTTCATAGCTAGCGTAGTGTGGCCTTACTGTATCCTAACTAGGGATGTATCTTATAGTTCAGCTTTTATAATTTTGGAACCTTGAAAATAGAAATTTTTAGAGAATTTGTGATTACAAAGTAAGAAAAAGTTATTGATTCACATGAAAATTATTTTATTGAAAAATGTGTGAGTTAAAAATAAGTTTAAGAAAAAATAAATTTTAAAAAATTTGTACCTAGCATCAAGTTGATTTTACGTTACATTACACCTACCCCACACGTAGCCAAAATTGCACATGAAAGGGAATTTGAGAAGCTGCCCAAAAAAAAATAAAAATGTAAATAAATAATTAAATAAAAAAATTAGCTTGATATTTGTATTCAGATTACACATAGCCAAAATTGCACATGAAAGGGAATTTGAGAAGCTGCCCAAAAAAAATAAAATGTAACTAAATAATTAAATAAAAAATTAGCTTGATATTTGTATTCAGATTACACATACTGCACGTTGAAGCATGACATATTTAAGAAGAAAACAAAACTATAACTGGGATTCTCCGAGTAACTAGGATACACAATTCAAAAAAGGAAGCAGAAGCATCCTTTCATGTGATCGACAATTATAATTTAATTGATCCCAGAGCATAATTCAGTAGTGTAAAGGATAGAAGTGAGGTAGTTTCAACCTTATTGATAGCCGCAATGTGAGGGTTCGATTTTTGATATATGGAATTAGACTCTTTGTGGGTATCAATGTACGGGCAAACTCTTGTTTCCTGACCTGTTGGGGAACATCCCGCTATTTACCTTACTCACGAT
>NC_036257.1:5724633-5728290 GCF_002742605.1 Olea europaea var. sylvestris | reverse complement strand
GCTTATTTAAAATAAATTAATTAAAAATTTTGGGAGTTTTTGTTCTTGATTTAGAATCGAGAACCGAATCGAATTTGTCGATTCTCGATTCAGATATCCGTTTGGGTATTTAACTTAAAAAGAACAACTCGATTCAATTTGGGTCCGGTTCGATTCGATTCGATTCGGTTTGAGAGTTTTGCCGGCCCTAGAAAATATGAATTCAAAAGCCTCCAATATATAGCTTTCACTTGCCTTTGTTAAGAAATAAATTTCACGTTGAAAATATAGCACACGATTGTATTCATAAAAAAGAAGTTAAAATGGTGTTATTGTGAGTTGATCTGATGTTCCAAAGTGATAAAAATTGAAGATTTAAGAATTTAAATTTTTTGAGTTTTTGAGCATCCAAATGCAAAATGCAATTTATGTTGGCTTCTTTGGCGTTATAGAATGTATAGTACTCGATTGTATTAATAAAGAAAAAAAGAAGTTAAAATCACGTTTACTGTGAATTGAAATATGTTGTCTCGAACTTAATCTTAAATATTTCTTAATTTCAAGATATCGACGTAAATTCAGGATTAAGTTTGTTGCTATATTACAGCTTACAAACAAGGAGGATATTGTGGTAGTGGTGGAGGCCGGCAATCTTGGCTTTCTGTTTCCCTACAAGTTGCTTAAATTATCAATTATTTTTCATCCCAAGAACCTGCTAAGAAATGGACAATTCCAATTCAGCTTTTAGTGTTAGCTATAGAATCAAATTTTGATTTGGTTTCAAAAATATTATATAATAATATTTCAATCAAATCGTAATTTATATAACTTATGTGTTTAAAATAATCAACAGTTTTATCATTTGGGATTTGTTGGATGGACAGAGCCACGTCCAGATCGCTAAATTGAAGGGGGCGCCAATTAGGCTCCCTGTTTGGATAGGTCCTCCAAACAAAATTATGAGGCTCTGTTCAAACAGAATTATCCTTATCATTTAGTCCTTCTTTGATGGGGTTTAAAATCATGTTTGTAGTATGTTTTGATAAAAATTGATGAAATGTGTGATTGAAAAATTATGAGTCCCAAAAAATATGTGCTTAAAATTAATTATTGATTTTGATTTAAATTCTACCGAATAAGGGCTTAAAATAGAAAAGTGCTCAAGTGAAATAAAAAAGAACAAAAAAATGTCTGCAACAATCTTGACTTGAAATTTTATTTACGAAACATAAAATATCAGTTATGAACTGACCCGGTTCCTTTAATTCCATATAATACTAAAAGAAAAATCAGTTCAATCTGATTTTTTAAATATCTGAATTGAATGACGTGATATTCACCCCCACAAACAATTGTCTTAAAAATCACGCACCGCCTACTAAGTCCCTGTTTGATATGGATTAAAGATTTGAGATAGATGGGAAGAAAGCCCACAACAATTGTAGTTGGTGAGTTTATATGCCTCCACGATCGAGAAATTTACACAAGTAGAGCACTACATGGAGAAAAATTGATTAATGTAGGTTAATTATTTTTTGAAGGTCTCTGATCATTATCAAATGAAACCCTAATTCGGTAGACAAATTTGAATGGAACTAGGAGATGTCCTCAATTGAAATTGCAATGGATTTTAAAAATCATTCTAAATTTAGGTATCTTCAATTGAGATTTTATTGGATTTTAATTAAATTCATTAAAATTTAGGTGTCCCCAATTGAAATTTTAATGAAATCCTTTAAAATTTAGGTATCCTCAATAATTAGTGAATTTATAAAGATTTCATTAATAGAAGGATTTTAAAAGATTTGGATGGATTTCAAGCTTAAAAATACATATAAGTAAATCTTTTGAAATTTCACCATATTTGATGAGATTCTTATGAAATTTATAAGAATCTATTTAAATCCACCAAATTAATTAGAATTTATAATCATTTAAAATTTATTAAAATCTTAATTGAGAACGCCGCTGTAAAAAATGATGAAAATACCCTAAAACTGACTCAAAATAGAAAAAAGTTAAAATAGATCCCTAAATAATGAAACTTGATCCCGAAAGGTTGGCGATATAGGCCAAAGGCCACAGTCATTACCCTGCAAAACTGTAGAGAACTGAAAAAGCTTCCTAATTGTACTCGCTCATGCAAATCTGACATCCTAGGTGAAATATGAGGTAAAAATTATTCGCATTTTCATACTTTTTTTTTTCAGTTCTCCTCTTTTTCAATTGCTATATGATTTTCTCCTCTAATTGTTCTGCATCACATATGTCGATTGTTTCCTCGTAAAATGATGTCTCGAGACTTTTCTAGACAAATTTTACTTTTAAAAGTGAAAATTCAAGAGATTGAGATGGATTTCCATATTGATCTTAACGATCTTGAATGCATTTCTCCTACTAACTGCAATTATTGAAGAAATGATTGTATTACCCAACATTTTATAAAATAAAATAACTAACGTACTCAAATAAGATGATCCATTAGATATCATTCTGTTTCGCACGGGTAGTCGCTAACAATTAAAAAGGGATCAAACGATTGTGTAAGGAACAAACCTCTTGAGACAAAGTCCCAAAAAGGAGTGCTTTATTGGCGATAACTTTACGATTGGAATTAAACAGAATGCCTCCAATGGGTGCAAGCACACAAGCACTGAAAAGAAATGTTTAAGTCTAAACTAAAAATTGAAATTACATATTCTCTATTTGAGAGTGTTTGATTCGGGGTCATTTGCTTTATGTCTTTTTTTCCTTTTATATTCCCTTGATGATCTCTTCGTGATCAACCGTTTAGAAATTGCTTAATTGCTTTATAACTGCTCACTTTCTTCATGGTGGCCAACTTATTGTGGAACTGCCATCTCTAACTACTGTCACTACTTCTTTGTCGTTCAACCATCTTCAACCGAACTCCTTGAATCGTGGAAAGTGATAAGATTACTCAATAACTGCTTCGATAACTGCACTTTTGGATAACCATAACATTTTATGTTTGCTAAGATCCTGGGCGATTCGAAGGTTTGGGCGAGAACAAGGTCATAACTCTGGCCGACTGTAAGGCACTTCATTTGCTTAGATCTTGGGCGTCTTGCAAGTTTGGGCGATGGTGTTACCGCGTTCGTGAACTTCCACTGCATTCATTAATAACCATATTTGAGTCTTTATCCTGAATTGCCCAGTTGGGTTTCATTCTTTGGGCTATTCGATTTGGGCTGAACTTTTAGCGTGTCAACAATTACCCCCCCAATATGACAGAATTAATACCAATTATTAATTTTTGCCATATTCACTTTGTATTTCCCAGCAACATTTGAAATTCCCAAGAATTTCAACCATTATTTCATTCCATAGCCTAAAAAGGTGCGACGTTGAAAACCCTTATAACCCCCAAATACACGTCATTTCATCGCACCACTAAATCACGCCTCATTGTTTCGCGCTTCTCTTTCGCAATATTACTGTTCATCTTCTTGCTTCTCTACTACGTTTCTCAAGCAAATTTCAACAAAACTTTATTTCGTTCCCAATGGCTGCTTCACAAACCCAATCTGGTGACTCTTTCAATTTCGAAGACTTCCAGAAAATCCTCACTCGGCCATATATAACTCCGAACTTCCTTGCACCAGCCAATGCTGAACTCAATGACTTCTATCTAGGTCCTTCATTCAACAACGCCGA
>NC_036257.1:5720364-5723343 GCF_002742605.1 Olea europaea var. sylvestris | reverse complement strand
CAATCGTGCTTTCCATTCACTGGATCAGCCAAACATTTCTTCCACTTCTCCTATTTTGGTCACCCCTGTGTCCATTAGGAGTCCTTCCTCCCCTGCTCGTGCTAAACAGTATGTTCGTCCATCTACTTCTCTTCCTGCCAAGCCCACTGCAGCTAAGAGTGCCCCAAGCCGCAAACGGCCAGCCTCAACATCTCCCATTTTGGAGGAGGAGGATGATGATAATGATGATGACACTCCTCTCATCGTCAGGAGAAAGGTAATTAAATTAGTTTACTCACAAGCATACATTTCTATACTTGAAACTTTTCTATGTGCTGATGGTTTATTTGGATTTCTCAGAAAAGTTCAGCCTCTCCTTTGAAGGCTTTGGTATTGGCAGCTCCTGCTCCATCATCCTCTGCTAAGGCTGCTTCATCCAAACCAGCTGATGAAAGGACTACGCTTAAATAGAAACCTTAAGTCCCAGAATCCTCATCACAACCAATGGATGAGGCACCTTCTTCCCAGGGCATCAACCCCCCAAACGTCGAACCAGAAGGTAATACATTTTTTGATGTTTTACCTTTGCTTGTGCTATTGGTTTTTGATTTGTTGCTTTTTGAGTTCTGCAGATGCTCCCATGGGTTTGCTCGTTGTGGCAAAGTCTTCTAGCCCAAACAAGGGAAAGTCCTCACAAGTGGTGGAGCCACAGGTGGTAGATTTGGCTGGGGATATGCCACTCCCAAGATTGCTGATGAGGTAATCTTTACTTCACTTTTACTTGCACTTTGTTCATTGTAGTGAAAACCTTCAATGTTGGCAATTTTCTTTGCAGGATACTGATAAGATTGTGCGTTCCATCTAGGACTTGTTCATTTCCTGGGGGCAGGTCAAGACGTCTCGCCCTGCTTCAACCGGTCGTCCTTCTGCTTCTTCAGAGGAAGATTTGAAGTTCCTCAAGCAGTCGATATTTGAGTATGTGTCCTTTATAGATATGGACATCGGTCAGGCTAGTGTTGCCAAACATAAGGATAAGCTTGGGCATTTGAGTGCGAAGTTGGCGCAAGCACTGACACTTCCATCGCTCAATCTTTCTGCTGATTTTAAAGTGACGTTGAAAGTTGTCCATTCCGAGATTCTCTCCTTGCTGGCCAACAATGTTGAACTGAAGGCCAAGAGTACTCAATATCTTCGCACTGTATCTGAAAGAGAGTCTTTGCTTCTGGAGATCAACAAAGCTGAGGACGAATTGAAAGAAATCTCTTCCGAAGTTATGATTGAAGACTCTTTGATGACCAGTTTGGCTGCACAGATGAAGGAGCTTCAAGCAAGGATGGACGACTGCAAGGCAAGAATGACTACTAAAAAGTGTAATGCCTCCCAAGGAATTGAGTGAACCAAGTCTTTGGTCGAGCAGTACAAGAAGCTGGGTGAGACTTAGGGAAAGAATTCGTTCGGTCTGGGGCGAATTGTAATTAAGACATATAATGCCTTAATTTTTCTTTTTGTAACTTCGTATTAACTTTCCCCTTGTAACCTCGTACTGATGTCCATTTGTAACTCTGAATGTACCAGCAGCCATTATCATTAATGAACGATTAATTTGTCTTCTTGTGTATTTATTGACGTTGTCTTTAATCGTCAACCCCCTAAGCATTTAACTACTTTATGCTAAGATTCACGCACATTTTCTCTTGGTATTTCTGTCTCTTTTCTCAAGACTTCGGGCCATTTGATTCCAGTTACTAGGCACGAATGTGGCTGTTCATATTTTGTCTCTTCATGTTCACGCCCCTATAAATGCACTTATATTCCACACTTGTAATTTTCATTTTCATTCTCTTCTTCAAAACTAATTTACTGCCAAAAACTAATTTACTGCCATTGTTTAGCATTTTGACAATCGGTCCAAAACCTTCGTCTTTCATGGAATTGAATCATTTGATCCACCCATTTTGCCATCTTTTTTTTATGTCACTTTTGGTATGGGAGATATAGGAAATATTCTTTTGCCAGCGAAGTTCTTCCCATCGTCTCCATGTTCCTTACAAGGAGTTTGATGATGGAAGATAATTTTTGAGGATGCCTGCAAGCTACCTTGCTTGCTGAGAGTGATTCTCAGTCTCCTTGCCCGTTATTGCAGCGATGCATTCAGGAAGGCGATGTGGGGGTGCTTCTTCTTCCTTTCTGCTTGCTAGGAGTGCTTCTCGGCCTCTCTGCTTGCCTTTGCAGCAGTGCAATCAGGATGGTAATCAAGGCCAGTTCACCCTCTTACTCGACGATCGACTGGGAGATTAGTTCGCTCTTAATTATAGCTTATAGAGCATTTAATATTTTGTATTTTGCAACTTTGTAATGAACGTTTGATAATAAAGGAATTTATTTGAACGTATTTCGCTCTGACTCCTTTTTTATCTACGATCGTTCAACGCGATTTGATTACGCTTTTATTTGTTCACTTTCCCATAAGGAATGAACATATTTTTTTAAATATTTGTCATTAATGAATCTCATGTGCTTGGTGCCATCTAAATCTTCCAAATGATAGGCTCTATTAGGCAACACATTATTTACTTTATATGGTCCTTCCCAATTGGCGACCACTTGTCATACTTTGGATTTTTGCTATCTAAAGGGAGTATTGTTTTCCAAACCAATTCACCCAGGCTGAACGACTTGGCTATAACTTTTTTATTATAAAATCTAGCAATTCTTCGTTTTTGAACTTGCAATCTATCTAGGACGTCCAACTTTAATTCGTCCAACTCCAATAAGTTTTGAACTAGTGATTCGGTATACTCATCACCACTTAACTTATGTTGCAAACACACTCTGATCGATTGCACGTTGATTTCCATAGGCAAAACGGCCTCATGTCCATAAGAAAATTGGAAATGAGTAATTTTGGTACTTGACTGAGGCGACGTCCTATAAGCCCATAAGGCCTTGTTTAGACATTCGTGCCAATTTCTGGCATTTTCATCTATTATTTTCCTTATG
>NC_036257.1:5716343-5717395 GCF_002742605.1 Olea europaea var. sylvestris | reverse complement strand
CGATATTGGACAATCATTCAACATATATGGCCGTTCTAATAAAATCTGCTTTTAATAATCGCTCTATCTTTTCCTTAATTTCAAGGAGTACATTAAGAGCAAAACGCCTAGGAGGTTGCCTATGAGGTTTAAAATTAGGCTTGGTTGGTAATCTATGTTCCACCAAATCTCTATCTAAACCAGGCATATGTTCATATTCCCAAGCAAAACAATCTTTGTACTCCTTTAATAAAGCGATTAATTTATCACTAACATCTTGATCGAGCATTTGGCTGATGAACATTGAGCGATCTTCTCCTTCATTGTCAATATTCACTTTAATCATGGGATCTTGTACTTGAGCGTATCTAGGCTTGGCGATCCTTATCACTTCGTCGTCCAGTTCCCTTTTAGGCACTTCTTCTTCTAAACAATCCATCTTGTTGACTTCTCGGCCAATATTTGTTCCAACTCGAACACTGCCAATTTGTCTCTTAATGCTTTCAAGGCTGCTTCTTCTTTCGTCTTGTCCTTGCATTCTTTATTGAAAACCATTAATTTGGCTTTGAAGGTCTGAATATCGATCATTTGCCTTTGTTGCTTACAACTCATTTAAAACTCCTTGATTATTCTTTTGCCAATTACTGGCTCCTCTAGGGCCACTATGTTTGGCCTCATTTGACTGAACATTTCAGTGAGTGCATCCACCGAAAACGGCTCTTCACTCTGTGCGACAATCTGAGTTTCTTCTCCATCTTGGACTACTCTGACAGGTCCATAATGTCCTTCGTACATGAACATTTCCACTGAGTTTGCTTCTGTGACAAAAAGCCTATGATCGGCCTACACCACCTCTGCTTCGCCCTTGTCATTCCAAAAAATTAGGCATTGATGGAGCGATGAGGGTATACAACGACTTCCCTGTATCCAATCTCTTCCTAATAACACATTGTAACTAGTGGGACCATCTATTACAAAGAAAACTGTGGCCCTAGTAGTTGTTCCTATAGTTATGTCCAATGGCATAACCCCTTTAGCTGAAGTTGCTCCTCCATTGAAACTTGTCAGGATGA
>NC_036257.1:5714527-5714872 GCF_002742605.1 Olea europaea var. sylvestris | reverse complement strand
TATAAGGTCAGCTTTGGTTACATCGAACGAAAACATTCTAGCCTTTATGTTTTCATCTTTTATAGGCTCATCCTTGCCCGATGGTCTAGGCTTAACCATTATAGGACAAGTATATGTGCCTCCTTTTACTAATTCGGCCAAACACATTTCGTTTTGATCGTAATACTAATCATTAATGGTATGAACATCAAAATTTGGGTCTCTATAATAAGTCCCCTTGCTAGAATTTTTCATTTGTTCTTCTTCTTTTATTAATCATTCATATCTAATCACGTTCGCGCTCAATTGAAAAAGATCAGGAAATTCCTTGTCTTGGAATTTCTTTTTCAAATCAAAGTTTAAGCA
>NC_036257.1:5649594-5713119 GCF_002742605.1 Olea europaea var. sylvestris | reverse complement strand
AGGCACAACTGGCTGACAAATTTGGCCTACTAACTTATTCATTATTTCGTTCAAAGTATTCAGTTGTTTGACCATGTTGTCATAATGTACATTCCCATTCTGGGTAAGTCTTTCCATATTATGGATATTTCGTAGATTTACCTATTCAACGACATCTTGTGTGAGTTCTCCAAGTAATGCACGCATGGTTCGAGAACTCAACTCTGTCATTGGTTCGTAACGACTATGATTGCTCTGATTCTGTCCATCTGTTCGTGGGGAGCTATGCTGCTCTTTATATCGCTCGATCACAGACTGGACTCCTCCCTGACTTGCTGCTTCCTTATCGAATTTTTGAGGCATATTGTTTCACCTTTTGTATCTTCAACACCAAACACCAAGGTCCCACCGGGCATGCCAAATTGTTTCACGTGGGTAGTCGCTAACAATTAAAAAGGGATCAGACGATTGTGTAAGGAACAAACATCTTGAGACAAAGTCCCAAAAAGGGGTACTTTATTGGCGATGATTTTACAATTGGAACTAAACAGAATGCCTCCAAGGGGCGCAAGCACACGAGTATTGAAAAGAAATGAGTCTAAACTAAGAAATTGAAATTACATATTCTTTGTTTTAGAGTGTTTGATTCGAGGTCCTTTGCTCTATGTCTTTTCTTCCTTTTATATTCCCTTGATGATCTCTTCATGATCAATCGCTTAGAAACTGCTTAATTGCTTTATAACTGCCCACTTTCTTCATGGCGGCCAACTTATTGTGGAACTGTCGTCTCTAACTGCTGCCACTGCTTCTTTGTCGTTCAACCGTCTTCAACCGAACTCCTTGAATCGTGGAACGTGATAAGATTACTCAATAACTACTTCGATAACTGTACTTTTGAATAACCATAACATCTTATATTTGCTAAGATCCTGGGCGATTCAAAAGTTTGGGCGAAAACAGGGTCATAACTCTGGCCGACTGCAAGGCACTTCATTCGCTCAGATCTTGGGCGTCCTGCAAATTTGGGCGATGGTGTTACCGCGTTCATGGGCTTCCACTACATTTATTAATAACCATATTTGAGCCTTTATCCTCAATTGTCCAGTTGGATTTTATTTTTTGGGCTATTCGATTTGGACTGCACTTTCAGCGTGTCAACACATTCATAGCTAGTGCAGCCTTACCATATCTTAACTAGGGATGTATCTTCTAGCTAAGCTTTTAAAATTTTGGTACCTCTTTGATGTAGATTTGAAAAATGAAATTTTTAGAGAATCCGTGATTACAAAGTAAGAAAAAGTTATTGATTCACATGAAAATTATTTTATTGAAAGAATATGTGATTGAAAATGAATTTTAAAAAAAAAAATTTTAAAAATTTGTATATAACGTCGACTTGATTTTACGTTACATTACACCTACCCCACACGTAGCCAAAATTGCACATGAAAGGGAATTTGAGAAGCTGCCCAAAAAAAAAAAAAAAAAGAAGAAGTAAATAAATAATTAAATTAAAAAAAATAGCTTGATATTTGTATTCAGATTACACACACTGCACGTTGGAGCATGACATATTTAAGAAGAAAACAAAACTATAACTGGGATTCTCCGAGTAACTATGATGCACAATTCAAAAAAAGGAATCAGAAGCATCCTTTCATGTGATCTACAATTATAATTTAATCAGACCATTATTTAATTATTTTCATACTATTATTGAATTAAATAATTATTATGAATCGACTCCCACGACTTCGTTTAATGACAGTTCAACTCAAATTTTTGTTTAATTGTTAATCAATATCGGGTACACTTGCCTAAATATGAGCGGCCGTCATCCCTTGACGTCAGCGGCTCAGCTACTGGCCACCACGCTTGTCGCTTGCATTTACGGCTGTCAATATGGACGGCTGGGATCGATTGGCCCGCTGTATTTTTGGCCTCAAATTTTTTATTTATTATTCCATTATAAAATATTAAAGTTTAATCCAATGTTTATATTTAAATAATTATGTTTTCTTCAGAAAGATGATATCATCATCATCGTCATCAACTTTTCAAGCAAAATATAATTTAACTAAGAAAATACGGATTCAAAAGCCTCCTATGTATAGCCTTCACTTTGCCTTTGTTAAGGAATAAATTTTACATTAAAAATATAGTATTAATAAAAATGAAGTTAAATTGGTGTTATTGTGAGTCGATCTGATGTTCCAAAGTGAAAAAAATTGAAGGTTAAAGAATTTAAATTTTTGAGTTTTTGAGCATCCAAATGCAAAATGCAATTTACGTTGGCTTCTTTGACATTATAGAATGTATAGTACTCGATTTGTATTAATAAAGAAAAAAAGAAGTTAAAATCACGTTTACTGTGAGTTGAAATATGTTTTCTCAAACTTAATCTTAAATATTTCTTAATTCAAGATATTGGCGTATATTTAGGATTAAGTTTATTGCTTGTAATTCAAATAAAAACTATATATTACAGTTGAATCATGCTACAAGTACAAAAAAAAATTGACAGAAAATTTTAATAGACAACACATTATAGGAATTGATTGAAAGGTAGAAAGAGAATAAAGAAATCAATTCATTCATCTACGACCACGTCAGTGTATGTAAAAATTCTATTAAAATTACCTGTACTCGTATCTTTTTCCATCATAGTTTACACTTTACAGACAAGAGGGATATTGTGGTAGTGGTGGAGGCCGACAGTGATCTTGGCTTTATGTCTCCCTACAAGTTGCTTAAATTATCAATTATTTTTCATCCTAAGAGTCTGATAAGAAATGGACAATTCAAATTCAGTTTTTAGAGTTAGCTAAACAATCAAATTTAGATTTGGTTTCAAAAATATTATAGAATAATATTTCAATTATAACGTAATTTATATAAATTTTTGTGTTTAAAATAATCAACGGTTTTATCATTTAGTCCTTATTTGATGGGGTTAAAAATCATATTTTTAGTAGATTTTAATAAAAATTGATTAAATGTGTGATAGAAAAATTATAAGTCACAAAAAAAATGTGGTTGAAATTAATTATTGACTTTGACTTAAATTCTACCAAACAGCGGCTTAAAATAGAAAACTTTCATGGGCCAATAAATTTCCAAAGCGGAGATAAATTGGTTTAGGGTTAAGTGTTTGAGATAGATGAGAAGAAAGCCAACATCAATTGTAGTTTGTGAGTTTACATGCCTCTACGATCGATAAATTTACACAAGTAGAGCACTACATGGAGAAAAATTGAGTGAATGTAAATTAATTATTTTTTGAAGGTCTCTTATTATTTGACCATGTTAGAGAATAAATGGATAATCATACTCTACACTTATTTTTAAGTTTTCATTTTGGGATATATAAAAGATTCCAAATATTAGGTCGGTATATGAAGGATTGTTAGCCGTTAGGGATTGTTATATATGTACAAACTAAGAGTCTTGACATCATATTTGTAGTTTTTTTCTTCAAAATGAAAATATGTGGACGTAACTCTTGCATTAAGATAGAATGTGTTGGCTATCAAATATGTAGGGTGGATGCTTCAAAGATGGCATCTCTATGGGAATGATCCTCATTGAGATTGGGGTAGCTTGGGAAGGCTATTTTCAATAGAAGATTGGTTTCGTGAAGTCATCGAACTAATAATATGGGCTGTCGTGGACGTTAATTATAAAGAAAGTGGTGGAATATGATATAAATTGTATCCTACATTTTTAATGCTAAGACTTAGTGAATAACATTCATTTACAAGCTGATTTTAAGAGTGTGTTCTCTTCAACCAATATGGTTGTTACAATTTCAATAGAGTTTCATATTCCTAGAAATCAAAATTGTGAACCATGAAAATGGAGTTAGCTATTGCGTGGGATTGCAATGGTCTTCAGACTCTATATATGCAATTTGTTACTCGAGCTAAAGTATAATCGAAACATTGAGACTTACATAGTCCTGTGTTTATATTATGTCACTCTAATATGATATATAAACACTTTTTAGGGACTATTTTTAAAATATATAGCACCAAATACAACTCTCGTATTAAAGCACCAATAATGCTACTCGAACAGGGCAAATGACAAGGGGGTTAATAGGGTTGTGTGACAAGATGAGATTGGGTGGTGTATATTTTATATATTTTTTATGTATTAACACGTGTCTCATCTGTCATTGATTATGTTGTTGAGTCCGTCACTAAAGCATCCCTCTCCATCCCTACTTCACTTGCAACAAAATCTATTGTTTGATTTGGAGGATGAATGAGATAAAAAAATATTGTCCTAAACTCATAGGAACTACAAATCCCTAGAAATCAAAACCATGAACCATTAAAAGGGACTTAACTATAGTCATCGGAAGGTATGCCATTCATAGCAGTCACAATGATTTGATTTTTCATTCTAAATATGCATTTTTTTATTTTTTTTATTTTTATTTTTGCTTTGTGCTACAAAATAAAAGTTTGAGATTAAAATGCTCGGTTTCAAATATTGCATACCAAATTGTTAATAAGTGACTGTCAAAGTAAACGCAGAATTCAAGAAACGAAGTTCGTTAAGTTTCCCTCTCAAAGCTCAACACACACACTTCAACAAAATATATTGCAGAATCTTTATTTTGATCCAAATTTGCCAAGAAATTCCAAAACGTTCCGATGGCAAATTGCTTCTTTCTTTGCCTAGTCCTCGTGTTGACAATTATGGGCGCCACCACCGGCGTCCACCTCGTCTCCGCCGCAAACCCCCCTCCACCATCACCATTTCCATCTTCAACCCCACTTCCCCACCAACGTTTTCCACCCACCACTTATCTGCCAACATCTCCGCCGCCGCCGTTGCAACTGGCGGAGATTAAGAAACAACAGTTGAACAACATAATCGACGCACTAATAGGGGCCGGAGACTTTTCGGGATGGATCAATTTCCTCTCCAACACCAACCCATCATCTCTGTCATTCACCGCCACGTTCTTCGTTCCGAGCAACGACGCCATTTCTCAGTTCCCAACCGCCACCGCCTCCGGAATGAACTTCGACCCCTTTATTGTACCTTATCATATAGTCCCACAGCGCCTCTCTTTCTCCGATCTTCAACGGTTTTCCATCCTCACGCGCCTTCCCACTCTCTTCTCTTCGAAGTACATTGTCATCACCAACAATTCTCGATTCAATTTCACCGTCGATGACTCTCTAGTCACCCACCCAGATATTCTTGTGAACGCTGCTTTTTCAGTTCATGGAATAAAAAACGTTCTTGATTACAATGTATACGGCGGCAACGACAACGGCCTCTTTTCACCACCACCGCCGCCTCCAGACAATACAACAGCGCCGATCCTTGTACCACCACCGCCAAATGACACAAAACCAGCGGGAGAAACTATTCTTGACGTGAATTTTGGCGTGGCATGTTTCTGCGATGTGTTCGTCATCATTTTTTGGGTTGGTTTTGCTGTTTTTGCGTCCAAGATTCATTGAAATCCACATATATTGATTTGTTTGGTAGTCATAGTTAGAATTTGTATAAAGCAAAACGAGAATTTCTTGCTCTCTGTATAGGTTATAGGCTTCTCTGTTTCTTGATGGCTTCATTGATCTTGACAATGTACTTCTATTCTTTCAGTATCGAATGATTTGATTGAAATCTAACAAGTACAAGAAATTTAATTTTTTGTTTTTGTTTTTGTTTATCCTGCACAACGTGGTGGTGCGATCGCCCAATGCTGAGACACCACCTCGATGGTGTGTGGTGGGCCACCTACCAAGATGGCCTCCCTTATTGGACGGTTGCACTGTTTTCTACTGAAGTATTTCTCCAGCACAACATAACTTGTCATATTTTTCCGTTACATATACATCACAACTTATAGATTTGTTTACTAACAAATAATGTGGCCAAAATTGATTCTAGAAAAATCTCAACCAAATAAAAAAAAATTCTCATTTTCTTTTAACACCTCACCAATCTGCAAAAAGTTGGTAAATGATGATATACAACAAGCATTTTCCATTTTCCCATAAGCAAAATATGCAGAGAATTTACCCTATGTTGTGGTGAGTTGAACTCTGGCATGGCAATGTTCTAGTAATGTTCTTATACATCACAAAGTCTTTTGTTGATGGCAAACACAATTATTCAGTAGCATAACACCACAAATGACTCAGACTAAAATATCAACACTCCACACTTGTTTACTCATATAGTACAAAAAAAGTCCCAAGTCTAGAACTTTACAAGTAGAAATTTTGAACTTCAATACTTATCTTTGCCAATGATAAGAACAAGATATCTCTATATACCCGGTTGAAGCCAAGTTCTTGAAATAGCCATTTATTACTGAATAGTGCACTGGATGCAATCCATTCCGATAAAATTCCTATGTTGTAATTCCAACAACAACGTTGCTCACCTAACAAATTACAATTACGTCACACCGATTAATCTTCTGGGCTTTCAACAACAAAATAGTAAGAGAAACAACAAAAATACAGAAATGTGCAAACGAAAAAATTGGTGGGAGATGTGAAGTAACTCACCAGCTTGCCACTTTCATCGACGGTCATGGGATTCTGAACGACGACTGTTTGATTCTGAGTACGCGATGTAGCCTGCATCGGAAAGAGCAGTTCAAATCATTGAATGCCACATCAGGTTATTGCAAGTTCAGTGACTATATGATACAAAATCAACCAACTCACCGTAGAGGTAGCCAGATTTGATGCAGTTGAGTTTCCATCAGGTCTTTGCACAGGAATTGGGATTCTTGATTCACCCATCTGCAGGAAAATAAACAAGTTAGCAACAGCCTAAAAATGTTATATGATATTTCATGATTAGACTCAATAGTAATATTACACATTTTGCAGAATTTAAAAACTCAAGAGGATCACAAACAAGAGATCCTTAATGCAGTAGAAAGCAAACACTTTCTTTCTCATCTTTGTAGATCCCAGAGGAATAAATAGAGAAAGGAAAAGCAGCCGAGCAACCAGTCGAATCGATTTCGTCCGACAAAGAAATGATCATTCAGTATTTCCCTTTCTTTTGAAAGGGTATCAGACTCTTGATTGAATGCGCTATGCATGGGAGGAGATCAGCTAGTCTTTTTTGGAACCTTTTTTGGCTGATTGTATGGGTGATTAGGCAATCACACAAATTCTATGAAGCATTTACAAAAGACTTCAGAAAAGGAGAATAAAATAAATGGTGTCTGCCGTCAGGAATATATATTGAGCATTGCCATTTTGTGAGCTAGGGTATTATTGCATAAAGTAAACACCAAGGTACTAACATTGACAGCTGTGATGTACTGACAAACAGCACATTTAACTGACGGAGCTCCAGCTGGATACATCAGCATAGTTCGACAGTTTCCACAGTTTACATGAGCAACGTGATTAGATGCTGCAAATCCATCATTCAGCAGTTGATAGTTAATGACTCGAAGATAAGAGCATGCCTAAAGCCACTCAAGACAGGAACTATCCAATTATTAAACCAGGGTGAATATAATAGAGGATATTTCACAATCTGTAACTTCCAAAAACATTTTTAAAGAGCATATCAAACCAATTCTGAAAAGAGGAAAAGATTAACAATTTAGATAGATTGAGATTCGAGCATATGTAATAAAAATTCACTGTTAAAACTTTAGTACCAGGCACAAGGTTCACTGTTCGACAGCAGGAGCATCTGACACTGGTAGCCCCCCGTGCATGCATAAGTAAGGTACGACAACCTCTACATATCAGTTGAGCCATTTCCATTCCTGAAAGTTGTTGTAAAACTTAGGAAATATGTCCATGACCAGAAAAAGAACAAAATATGTAATAAACATGCAAGGATGTTAAACAAATGCTTGCTTGGAAATCAATGTGCCTCCAAGAAAACATAACTACTAGCATACATGATAGATTAAGACTGTACTCGCTCAAATGTTCTCAATCTTAGGTACTCCTATAGCAAACAGCATATTTGACTCATAAACTCGTGTAATATAGGAAAAAGGTCTTATATGCCAACCACTCTTGACCTGTTGATTCATTCACTATAGAAAAGAAATGCATCCTTTGTAAAGGTTCAAAGCAGAAACATGACTTAATTCATAGTAGCAACGTTAAGGAATATTTTGGATCCTTAAAACATACTTGACTATGCACAGAACTTGTTTACGACATCAGTGAAAGCTATGAAACTAAAGGGAAGATATATGGAATAACAATTACAAGCATTCTGCCGAGCTTCAAACGAGCTGGCTTGACTAGAAACAGAAGAAAACAAGGATAATAGAAAAATCTACAAATAAGGTGCAAAATAATGGCATGAAATCAAATACGAACGAAGTGCAGCTCCGACTGAGAACGATGTGCATCCAGAATTTATCAAGCCTGCAGGTAAATTCTCCGCCTAAATCTTCTAAAATATTCTCAACTTCTCACAAACGGTAACAAACAATCAACACATGAAAAAAAACCCAGGAAGACAGAACAAACTGAAGCAAAACCAAATCCACCAACACTCTGAACAAATAGAAAATCTCAAACTTCGACTTTAATCTGCATTTATCTTCTTACTTAACCTTGTCCATTCATGCAATGACTGACTGCAGAGAACACTAAAATTTGATAGCTCAGAATGTTCTTAACTTTCTGATGTAAAATAGCAGCACATCTGAAAAGAAGAAGTGACAATACCTGGTGGTGGAACAGCAGTAACTGCATTACACAATGCACAGCAAACATTTGTAGCTCCTCTGGGATAGAGGAGGACAGTCCTGCACCCACCGCACACTACTTGGCTCTGCATATCTGCAAACCCAAAATTTAGTACAGACAAATCATAAGAACAACTGAAACTCCCTATTCTTTTCCAATTGATTCACATCAAATTTCTACATTCAGGAATTTCACATGACCACAAAAGTAGGCCATATAGACCGTGTAAACAACATAAACCAAACATCTCAAATCCTCCAACGTTTCAAATTAATTCAATTCCGTAGTAATAAATGCACAAAAAACAACCTTTTACTATTTTTACCCATTAAACAAATCCAAATAAAACCCATGAAAATTATACGCACGACTGAAACAAGAACATATTAAATTCAATAAAGAAGATTCACCATTATTTTAAACCCACGCCAATACTGATTAGCCGTAAAAAAATCGTAAAACCAAAGCACTACAACTTTACAATTTTAAAAAATTCGCATAAAACCAATTACGAAATTTCAACCCCTGATAAATTGAAAAATTATCAAAAGGAGAATATCTTACCCTATGAAATTACTATTAACAGAATTTTGAGGGGATAAATGGAAATCGTATCTGTAGGTTACTGTAATTATTAAAAAAATACAAATGCTTTGATTTTTTTCCTATGTGGAATTGGGTTGGATTGGATTAAATTCGGGGATTATAAATGTTCACCTTCGGAAATTGCAAAAACGACAGGGTTTTGGCTTTTTCTAGGGGAAAAAAAATGTTCCAACTAAGAAAATACAATGGTTTGGAACTGTATTTGATTGATATTGAAAATATCGCATAAAAAAAATATTTTCCTTGTTGTGAGGAAAACAAAAACAACCTCCCCCAAAGAAAATATTTTTCTTAAAAAAAAATAAAAAAATTAGACATATCTTCAAAAATTGAAAAATATTTTCAACGAAAAAAATAACAATCGAACATCTAAAGTAGGAATTTGGATAGAAAATTGATATTTTTCATAGAAAATAAATATAATCAAACACACCCTTAGTGATGGCAATTCGAACCGTCAAAATCGAAAATCGCGGTTAATCGAACTGAACGAGACAAAAAAATCGAACCAATGCTACAATAGGATGAGTATAATATTTAATTTTAATGACCTGGTTCAAGGTGGGTATTTACGTTTCGACCCACCTCGAACCAATTCCCGTTATTATTACTACTATTTTTTATAAGTACTCGTTAAAAAAAATAATTGGGCAATTAAACTTTCCATCACTCTTTCTATGAATGAAGATTGTATATAAATTGAGGTCATAATTTTTGAGTTATTAAGTAAGAATCAAGTTTAATGCATAAGGATCAAGGGACAAGGATATTACTTATTATTGTTATGCTGATTATATTCTTTATTAAATTCGAATTTTGCATTTAGGAATTGGAATAATGTTTTTATTTTCATTTCGGATATTATTTGCTAATTTGACTTAGTATTGTATTTTTTGTGTATTTATGTGTTATATGAGAAATTGAGAATATGTCAAATGTGAACTGTGATATTAAAAACTAATTTGAGTATTGTGAAATGTAATTATGTGATTTGTGAAAATTGAAAATGAGAAATTAGGGAATTTTTAATTTGTAATAAATAGGTGTTGGGAATTGAAAATTGAAACTTTAATTATATTTTAAAATTAATTTTAATTCTAATACAGATTGTGGAATTATTTTTTCAACCGATGTCCCAACCTTGTTTTTGTAGTGGTGCATCTAATCCTGTGACTAATTCTAGTCGAGCAAACGATTTATTAAGCATTTATAACAAAAAAAAAAAGTCTCATGTATCATTTATTTTATATTACTTCGGATTGTATTGTACTATAACTTAATATAAATATACGATTTTTACATTTTAGTGTATTTACATATAAATATAATAATTTTTAATATTATTTAATTTGATATTAATAAATGACATTCGTTATACGGTTGTTGACTGTTGACGATCAACGATCGTCCTAACTAGGTTGAAATTCTGGATTTGCCCTGAATCGAGATGCAAATTAATTGATGGTTCATTGATGATTTTAGCCAAATCGACTCCAAACCGAACCATTGCCAATCTTAACTTCTTTCCTCTTTCAATTATTAGTTTATTACACATGACGCAACTCCTATTAATATATAATATATACTTTCTTCTTTTTCCTTCTTCTTTAAGTTTAATTTTCCTATCTATATAATTAGGATAATCAAAGTCCTTTAGCCTTTCAAATTGATAAAAAGTCATTGTTCAACTATAATTTATAAATTGTTTAAAAATGATCAAATCGATTTTATCTTCAAGGGTAATGAGCACAAAATGTCTATATTTTTTAATGTTATTGTATAAAACATCCATACTTTTATTTGTTGACATTTTCACCCTTATTTCAACCTTTCATTGTAGAAAACGTTATTTCATCATTTTTAATGTAAAATGCCTAAATACCCTCCAATTTAAATAAAATAAAATAAAAATAAAAAATAAAGTACAATTTTACTCCTAAATGTTTTAAAAAGTACAAGTGAGTCCAAATAATTATTAAAAGACCAGTAGTAAAAGTTATGTTTTGGCATTGTTTAGTTTCCACCATCAACTTCTAAAATAAGGAGACGAAGGATAGTTTTGAAAGTTTGCTTTTGGTGACTCTATTTTAAAAATCCCCATTGCCATCCTCGTAGGTTTTAAAGCTATGCAATGAAGGACGTTTTGGTGTAAAATCCTGTCTTTCGATTTCTATATACTTGCGTCAATAAGTTGATTATACTTTTAGTACAAACAGGGGCATTATTTAAATAATAAAATAATTAATTTCACGAAGCTAAGTGTCTACACTCCTCAGCGCGAGTGTTGGTACTACGATACTCATGAAGAAAATTTTGTGTGTTTTAGGTAGTTCTTTTCCATTTTTTTTTATCCATCTCTATATTAATCTAATGTAATAAAGACTACAAATAAGTAAATCGAGCACGTAACGTCATACTTGTTTGTTCGGGTAATTAGCACAAAACGTCCCTAACTCTTAATATTATTGTGTAAAACTTCCATACTTTTTTTATTTTTTTTTTTTTTTTTGTATTTTCATCCCTATTTTCACGTTTCATTACCAAAAACGTCATTTTCATCAATTGAAATGTAAGGACGTTTTGCACATTATAAGCCAAACGTAGGGACGTTTTGTCCTATTAAGCCTTTTAATAATATTTGAACTCACTTGCACCTTTTAGAACATTTAGGAGTAAGATTGTAATTTTATTTAGTTATTTATTTTATTTAAATTGGAGGGTATTTTGATAATTTTACATTAAAAAATGGTAAAAAATGACGTTTTCTACAATGAAACGTAGAAATAAGGGTGAAAATGTCAAAAAATAAAAAGTATAGACGTTTTGCATAATAATATTGAAAGGTATGGACATTTTGTACTAATTACCCTTCTCTTCAACTATCATGAAAAGAATAGTTATTAGACAGTGCTAAAGTTTGAGTAATTACAAAAATGATCAATGAAGTTATCTTTCTTGTGGTAATAATTACTTAAATTTCTAACTATTGCATTAATAGTTGCTAGGTCGAAAAATTAATATTAAGCCCCTCGTTTGGTAGGAAATTTTCACCCAAAAAAATAATTTTTTAATCGTTATTTCATTATTACAGTCATTATTTTTTATTTTTTCACTCTTAGGTAGAACACATTTTTCTCTTTAATTGTTGAAAAATTAATTCTCATAATCACCACCGAAAAGACCCTAAGTTCTACATGGCACATCAAGTGTCAATATGTTACTAAACGGGGTTATTTATTATGTCAAGTTAGCAAAATTGGGAACAATATTGAAGATTAAACACATTCAAATGAAAAAACATAACGCAAATTTGGTTTTGGTTTTTGGGCATAAATGAAAGTAGCATTAACATAATAAATGGTGCTATTTTTTTACCGAATAATTTTTAGTGTAATAAATAGAAGCTCGAGTGACAATTATCGCAAGAAAATAATCATTGACTTAAGTGACTCTTGCGGAATTTATAAATACTACTCGCTTATCCACTACTAATTCGAGTATATTTATAATTTAAATCATTTTTAAACAATACCCTAACATACTTTTCTGATTCTCCATTACGAAGAAAATCGTCTACACAAATTGAAATATAGATTCTCATCCAACCCTAAAAGATTAAGAAGCTAATTCCCCCACCCACAAAAAAAAAAAAATGAAATTTATTGTCTCAGTATATATTTTGCTGTGGGAGTGAGTGGTTAATCTTATTATCAAAGTGAATAAATGACTTATTTTAATAATACAACAAATGAGAAAAAAACTGCGTTGGAATTGTTAGCCATTACATTACATTACATGATTGAAAGAAAACATTGTCCTTCATTCCTAAGGAAAAGGTTTGTTCCATATTCTTTTGGTTCCATACCATGCAAGCACCCAATAAAGTTCTCCGAACCAAAACATTCTAAAAGAAAGATTCAAACCCATCTTTCAAAGCAATTTATCTACCTTCTCGACGCCTCTCACATGTTGATATGAACTCAAATTATTCGTATTGAAATATTAGAATAGATAATTATAGCATATAGGCTCGATGAACGAAGCCTTGACCTCTAAATTGAATTTTCGAGAAACTTAAAACTCCAAGAGCATAAAATAACAATTTCTTCCCCATTTTATTTTTTTTTCTCTCTTTAGATAAAGATACAAAATACATGAAAATGTCTACTAATTTTTAGATGATCGTTTCTAACTCACAAACACCTATTGACTAATTCCTACTAAAACAATTAATAAAATCCTAAAATTGCAAAATAATTAATAATTAAAATATATTTTCTAAAAACAATATTAAGATACATGTTGTAAATTAATTATCATTTGTGAATAATCAATGTACTCTTGCAGCCATAATTATAAATTGTAAATAAAAAAGTTTTAATTCTCAATAAAATATATACAGGTTTATTGACTTCTTTATTTTTTTTTTCTTCTTAGTTTATAACATATTATCAGCACGAAATTCTAATCATTTGAGTTAGCCAAACTCATTCTTCTTTCTGCTCGCGAATCTCTAACCAAGTTGAGCTAGGAAAAGTAAATGGGCATTACACCAAACCATACTTTAAATATTCAAAATTAAAGTTAGATTGGAAGTTTGATATTTCAAAAATCAGAATTTTTTTTAGATTAATTATTTAAAAAACATCTAATAACTTTTTATTGCACGTATATTAAAAATTGGAAACTGTATATTTTGTAAAATCTCCCTCCACGTTTATTCCATAAACTCTCTACACGTTCATTCATGTCTTCATATTCTGCGACTACCACCCCCGTTCATTCAAGCCCTAATATGCCACAACGAGATTGACGAACCCAAGAAAGCCAAATTAATCCAAGAGTTTAGAATTAATTAAAAAGAAAGTCGAACCAAAAAATCCAACAAGAACGACGCTTGAAAGACCCCTTGATCACGCAATCCAAGAATTAAATCCGGTTGTTTGAACGCCACAAGTTAACACTTGATAAGTTCGAAATTGTTCAATGAAGAACGATGAAGAGAAGACAATACGCTTCACTTTAATTCAATATCAAATATGTCAAAAGTTGTTACAATTGAATGAAAACTTCTATTTATACTAAACCTAAAAATTAGGTAAAAATCGTGCAAAAGTTGAGCATAATTTCCAAAGTATGGAAAAGAATAAAAAAAAAAAACTAACAAAATATGGAAAAATACCAAAAATAGGAAATTTGCCGAAAAATTGGCCTATGCGACCGCACCGTGCAATTCCATGCGGTCACATGGTTCAAACAAGATGCTTCCTTTGAGTTTCGGTAGACCACCGTGCAACCACGAGCGTGTATGCCTGTGCGACCACACAGGCTTAAAATTTCCCGGCCTTCGATATTAAATTGATCCAAGTTGATTCGACCTTCAACCTGAACATGAAAGTTGCTCCATTTTAAGTCCCGAACATGGTGCCTTCAATCGTT
The DNA here is from genome assembly GCF_002742605.1 of Olea europaea var. sylvestris. Classification (NCBI taxonomy): domain Eukaryota; kingdom Viridiplantae; phylum Streptophyta; class Magnoliopsida; order Lamiales; family Oleaceae; genus Olea; species Olea europaea. The sequence continues at coordinate 5,698,375 of NC_036257.1, read as the reverse complement.
GCCTTGACGAGCAATCCCATCGCCTCGTTGACTCGTCTCGTCTTCGATTGCGTCATCGGTCCGCCATCGACTATCAACGGGTCTCGTCTCATACTTGCCTTCGTCGGACTTGACTCCTGGGTCATATCATCCACTCCCTCTTCAAAAGAATTCGTCCTCGAATCTAAACCTACATCAAACAGAGAGAGATCAGATACATTAAAAGTAGCCGAAACATTATACTCACCTGGAAGGTCCAACTTGTATGCATTATCATTTATCTTTTCAATAACTTGAAATGGACCATCGCCCCTTAGTTGCAACTTGGACTTCCTTTGCTCCGAAAATCGTTCCTTCCTAAAGTGCACCCAAACCCAATCTCTTGGCTCGAATGTCACGCACTTCCTACCTTTGTTCGCCTGCGACGCAACCAGCTTACTTTTGTTTTCAATTTGCACTTTTACCTTTTCATGGAGTGATTTAACCAATTCTATTCTATCTACCTTCTTTTTGCCATCTAAACTACCACGTTCATTCACAGGTAAAGGAATTAAATCCAAAAGAGTTAGTGGATTAAAATCATATAAAATTTCAAATGGAGAATATGACGTAGTAGAGTGAACAACTTGATTGTATGCAAATTCAACAAATGGTAGACACTCCTCCCAACTTTCAAATTTTTATTGATTACTGTGCGGAACAATTGTGTCATGGTCCTATTCACTACCTCAGTTTACCCATCCGTTTGTGGGTGGCAAGTTGTGGAAAATAGTAATTTAGTACCTAACTTATCCCCACAAAACTCTCCAAAAGTGACTTAAAAATTTGACATCCCGATTTGACACAATGCTTCTAGGAACCCCATATAAATGCACAATCTCTTTAAAAAATAAGTTAGCAATGTTCGTGGCATCGTCCATTTTGTGACATGGTATAAAATATGCCATTTTGCTGAACCTATCTACAACCACAAAAATAGAATCCCAACCCCTCTTAGTCCTAGGTAAACCCAAAACAAAGTCCATCGAGATATCAACCCAATGCTCACTAGGTGTAGGTAAATGTGTGTACAAACCTTGAGGTAAAACCTTAGACTTGGCCCTTTTACAACCTATGCATCGACTACAAATTTGCTCAACATCACTTTTCATTTTAGGCCAATAAAAATACTCCTTCAATATATCTAAAGTCTTTTGAACCCCAAAGTGTCCCATCAATCCACCACTATGTGCCTCCCTTACTAACAACTCCCGAATAGAATAATTAGGAACACATACCTATTTTCCCGAAATAAATACCCCTCATGCCTAAAGAACCTATCAACCGCCCCTTTAATGCATGACAAATAAATATCCGAAAAATCAACATCTTTTTCATACAGTTCCTTAATATGTTCAAACCCAAGTAACTTAGAATCAAGAGTAGTTAACAATACGTACTTTCGCGACAACGCATCCGTCACCACATTTTCCTTACCTTGCTTATATCGAATGACATATGGAAACGTCTCAATGAATTCCATCCACCGCGCATGCCTCTTGTTCAATTTACCTTGTTCCCGCAAGTGCTTTAGTGACTCATGATCGGAGTGTATTACGAATTCCTTCAGCCATAGATAATGTTGCCAAGTCTCCAAAGCTCGAACAAGTGCATAAAGTTCTTTGTCATATGTAGGATAATTTAAAGCAGCTCTACTCAATTTCTCGCTGAAATATGCAATAGGCCTCCAATCCTGCATTAAAACTGCTCCAATCCCTATTCCTGATGCATCACACTCAATCTCGAATGTTTTGTCAAAGTTAGGTAATGTCAAAACAGTTGCTTCACACAATCTATCTTTAATAGTATTAAATGCAAGTTTCTGTTCATCGCCCTAAAGAAAACCTACACTCTTTTTAACTACTTCCGTGAGTGGTGTTGTGATAGTGCTAAAATCTTTCACAAAACGCTTATAAAAACTAGCTAACCCATGAAAACTCCTAACTTTCGTTATGCTTTTACGTGTCAGCCACTCTCTAATAGCTTTTATCTTTTCATCGTCTACTTCTACCCCATTAGCACTAACTACAAATCCAAGAAATATAACTCTATCCATACAAAATGTGCATTTCTTAAAATTAGCATAGAGTTGGTCTTTCCTTAAAATAATTAGCACACATTTTAAATGTTCCAAATGCTCTCCTAGGTCTTTGCTATAGATTAAGATGTCGTCAAAATAAATTACAACAAATTTTTCTATAAAAGCACGTAAAACATGATTCATTAAGCGCATAAAAGTGCTAGGTGCATTTGTGAGTCCGAACAGCATAATCAACCATTCATATAAACCATATTTAGTTTTAAAAACCGTTTTCCATTCATCACCCTCCCGCATATGAATTTGATGATACCCGCTTTTAAAATCAATTTTAGAAAATATGCAAGCACCATATAATTCATCAAGCATGTCATCTAAATTAGGTATAGGGTGACGATACTTTACCGTTATGTTGTTGATAGCCCTACAATCAACGCACATTCGCCATGTTTCATCCTTTTTTGGCACAAGCAAAATCGGTACCGCACAAGGACTCATGCTTTCCCTTACGTAACCTTTGCTCATCAACTCCTCCACTTGCCGTTGAATTTCCTTAGTCTCCTCGAAATTACTTCGATAAGTCGGTCGATTTGGAATGACAGCTTTGGGTATGAAGTCAATTTGATGTTCAATGCCTCGAATAGGCGGCAATCCACTTGGTGCATCCTCTAGAAATATATCGTCGAATTCCTACAACAAGGACTTAGCCAAACTAGGGAGGTGTGGGTTAGTTTCCTCAACATTGAGGAGTGATTCCTTATAAATGAACAAGATCATCTCTTTTCTTTCAACTACCGTCCTCCTCAAATCACTCTCTTTTGCAAAGAAATTCGCTCGTATTTTCTCTCTTCTCTCGGAACACTCTCTTTCTTTTCTCTCTTGTGATTGCTCTCTCTTTTTCTCTCTAGTGGCTATCTCAACATTTTCTCTCTTTTTCTTTAACTCACCACTTTTTCTCTTTTTTTCTAACTCCTTGGTTCTCCTCTCTTCCTCACTTCTCAATTTTAATTGGTTGTCATAGACTTACGCCGGTATTAATGGCACAAGAGTAATGGTCCTTCCATCCTTAATGGAACTATATCAATTTTTATACCCGTCATGCATAGCCTTCCTATCGTATTGCCATGGTCGCCTCAATAAAATATATCCTGCTTGTATTGGCACCACATCACACACTAATTCATCCTTATGACTCCTAATTGACAAATTAATTGACACTCTTCGATTCACTCTCACCTCGCCACTCTAATTCAACCATTGCAATTTATACGGTCTCGGGTGTCTCAACAATGTTAAACCCAACTTTTCTATAAGAGATACGCTAGCTACATTAGTGCAATTACCACCATCAATTATAACACTACATACCGTATTGTTGACGTGGTATCGAGTGTGGAAAATGTTCTCCCATTTCAACTCCAAGTCATCTGTTTTGATTTGAATAAGAGCTCGTCTCGTGACTAGTAGATCCCCAACTGGCCCTTCAACTTTTTCTTCTTCACTAACATCTTCCAACACCGGCATGTCATCAAACTCGCCATCACTATCGCTCACTATCTCCCCATTATCCCCCAACACCATCGCCCGTTTGTTTGGACATTGAGAAGCAATATGTTCCGTTCCCAAACACCTAAAACATTTGATGTCCCGATTGCACGACGGTTGTGCCTCCGATTTTGATATCGATTTGCTAGCGTTTTCATCCTTACCCTTTTGCCAATCACTTTTACCTCTAGGTGCAACCCCATTTTTGTTGTTGTCATCCCACTTCGATTTCCATGTTGAATTATAATTCGAAGTACCCAATGGTTACCTAGACGTCCCCTTCTTCTTCAATTGTCTCTCGACCTTCATTGCCACATGTAACATGTCCTCGATTTCCACATAATGTTGCAACTCTACAACGTTTGTAATATCTCGATTTAACCCATTCAAGGACCATGCCGTGGTAGCTTCCCGATCTTCCTCCACATTAGCCCGAATCATAAGAATTTTCACCTTGTGATAATCCTCTACACTTTTCGACCCTTGATACAAACCTTGCAATTTTTGATGGATTTCCCTATAATAGAGACTCAAAACAAACCTCCTCCTCATCAACATTTTCAACTCATCCCAAGTGCTAATTGGCCTTTCCCGACCCCTACGCCATGATGAAAGTACTTGATCCCACTAAGATATCGTGTAATCCACAAATTCAAGCACCGTCAATTTTACCTTTTTCTTCTCCGAATAATTATAGCACTCAGAAATCATCTCAACCTTCCTTTCCCACTCTAAATATGCTTTCGGGTCGCTTCTCCCTTTAAATTGTGGAATAGTCATTTTAATAATCCCCAAATTTCCATATACTTCATCCCACAAGTTATTTCTACCCCGTCTATCCATCCTATCGTCCCTATGTCTTGCTCGACCCGTATCAATGTTATTTTCCTCAAAATCATCATCATCATCACTATGATACTCATCCCGCCTTCCTCTCCTAGATTCACGCCTACCCAGCCCCCTAGCTTTAGACATCTCCACTCGTTCCCAGCTAAGATTAGCGATTGTGGTACCTATTTGCACCATCCATTCCCCTTGCCTATCCACCTTCTTCCTAACATCACAAAGTACCAATTCAAACCTCCGTATCATGTCCTTTGATGCATTGTTGTCATTACTATTTCGGCTTGAGTTAGAACATTCTCTTTCCGACATCAAGTCACACAAATTTATATGCCTCACAAATATATCACTCGAAAACACGCAATATGGCTTTTTCCCTCTATTAAACTCACCACTCAGCCTCTTACCACTCAAAGTCTCAGTCCAAGCACTTCAAATAACCAAGAAAACTAAATCAAGTGTTTTACCGGGAATTCAACAAACCGAATAATAACCAAGAACTTGAGACTCAAGGAATTGAATTAGGTGGAATAGATGATTGTTTTGACAAGAATATGTGAATAGACTCATAGTAAAGTAAAAAATTGGCACAATGCAATAGTCCAAATCACACAATTCGAGAGTTATTTTTTTGTGTTGGTAGTAAAAACAAGAAATAATAATATCAATTTTTTTGTACTGTACGGATGAACAATAACCGTACGATGAACAATACTTTTTTTGACCTTTTTTTTTTTTTACCTTTTGTAAAGAAATACGATCAAACTACCAACAACTCAATGAATTGAAATTGATGATAATTGAACGACACAAGAATGACTCAAATGACGAAGAACACAAGAACAACGAATAAGAAATAGAAAGACTTAACGACACGAGGAACGACAATAGAAATTGGGAAGAATGAAGAAAACAAGAAAAGACTTAACAAGTCGTGAAAAGATATAACCTTCAATTAATTTGGAACCTGGCTCTGATACCAACTGATGCGAACCCCGTAGCAACGTTGACTACGAAACCCACAACGAAATTGACGAACCCAAGAAAGCCAAATTAATCCAAGAGTTTAGGATTAATCCAAAAGAAAGTCGAACCAAAAAATCCAACAAGAACGACGCTTGAAAGACCCCTTGATCACACAATCCAAAAATTAAATCCATTTGTTTGAACGACACAAGTTAACACTTGATAAGTTCGAAGTTGTTCAATGAAGAACGATGAAGAGAAGACGTATTAACTTTAATTCAATATCAAATATGTCAAAAGTTGTTACAATTGAATGAAAATTTCTATTTATACTAAATCTAAAAACTAGGTAAAAATCGTGCAAAAATCGAGCATAATTCCCAAAGTATGGAAAAGAATCAAAAATTAACAAAATATGGAAAAATACCAAAAGTAGGAAATCCGCCCAAAAATTGGCCTATGCGACCACACTGTGCAATTCCATGCGGTCGCATGGTTCAAACAAGATGCCTCCTTTGAGCTTTGGTAGACCACCGTGCGACCGCGAGCGTGTATGCTTGTGCAACTGCACAGGCTTAAAATTTCCCAACCTTCAATATTAAATTGGTCCAAGTTGATTCGACCTTCAACCAGAACATGAAAGTTGCTTCATTTTGAGTCCCGAACATGGTGTCTTCAATCGTTGCCTTGACGACCAATCCCATCACCTCGTTGACTCGTCTCGTTTTCGATTGCATTATCGGTCCATCATCGATATCAATAGGTCTCGTCTCACACTTTCATTCGTCGGGCTCGACTCTTGGGTCAACTTCTCTCCATCCCTGTTGAACTGCACACTGCAAAAATTTTAAGGAATGACTTGTTCAAGGAGTGGAAAACGAGGGAAGAAATATAGAAGCCATGATTCAGATATAAGAGGCAAACGAAAAGTTGATGAAGTGAAAAAAGATTCCCCTTCTAAAAGACACAAATCTATACATCCGATCATAACTCCGTTCAGATACAAGAGGTAAATGAAAAGTTGATGAAGTGAAAAAAGATTCCCCTTCTAAAAGACACAAATCCATACGTTCGGTCACAACTCCATTCACGAAGAAAGGGTATTTTCAATCTTTCAGTTTTTCATTCATTTCGAGCATACCTCTGAACATTTTAATCGAGAGATAACGTGTATGGTTGAAGCATTTTGATTTTGTGAGATATGTTGCATTCAATTTATACTATGTAATTGTAATCAAAATGCTGTAATTTAGAAAGGGTTTTTATTATTTTCTTGTAATTTAGTTGTTCAATCGTGACTTATGTAAGGGGATTGTATCGTTTTCTATGTGTGTTGTTCATTTCTGATTTGCTATTGTTTTTAACTAGAATTCCATTTGTGACCAACTATTACATTTTTTAGACCAATTTGTAGGCCTGGAGAATTATTATACCGGAAAAGAGCTAGTTTTCGGGTAAAATTACAATTACACCCATGAAGGGTATGCTGACAAATTTCAAAACGAATATAAATGAAGCCCAATGTCGAATATTGCACGTGTTTTTCCCACTTCCTGGAAATCAATGTCCAATCCTAGCTGATACATTACTTTCTATTGAGACAGGTGCAACAACCTAATGAGAGTAAATTGTGGTTTAATATAGCCGGAAGATTTGTAAGGTTCTCAATTTCGGAGTTTTGTTTAGTGACTGGGCTAAGATACGTTGGCAGCGTCGATACAAGTAGGATGGAAAAGACCCATTCACATTTGAAAAATGTGTATTTCCCAACATTGAAAATTGTGACTCATGAAGATGTTAAGGAAGCATTTCGTATTGCGAGTGACATTCTGGATGAGGATGTTTCTATGCTAACGTCATATCTATCTCTGAGAGATTACAAAAAGGCTATGGATCACTTCTTATTCATACTCATTGAACATTTTAATGCGACGAATTTGTTCCCATGAAGTAAGTTGATGTTTGACATTAGTAAATTCATTAAGGGAGGGGTTGAGTAAGAGAACAACCTATTATAGACTCAGAGGCTTGCTGGTAGCGTTTCAAGTATGGATTTACAAAACAATTCCAAGTCTCGATGGATAAATAGCTAGAAGGATATCCAAAGTGTACCCTCAAATAAAAAATTGGATGGTTGATGAACGCCTATCGGCTGCTAAGCTCGAGAGGCCTGAATGCTTCTCCAATCCGAGTACAAGTGACTATGTGAATCAATACTTGTTCATCGTTACATGTTACAGATCATATTGAGTAGGTCACAAATTAATTTCCTTAAGTCACAAATCACATTCATTAGGTCACAGATCCTATTCAATCGGTCACATCTATGCATATATGTCACAGATCATATTGCGTGTGCTGCCATCATAGTGAGTGTGTTACATTTCAACTTCTATAAGTCACAGAAATTCAATACAGATCATAGGCATTTTTACAACACGCTTGACGTTGTTATATCACAACATATGTTAATGTAACTGTTGATTTCAACATATATTCATATAGCATCACAGTTTAACACTATATTTGATCATTCCTGGATTGTTGTTTTGATGCCATTAAATTTTCTCTATGTTCCGAATGGCAGATGGAAATTTGTGACTTAGACCTCCTAGAAGTTGAAATGGCAATGCCATACATGACGGAGGTGAGGTATGACAAACATGTTCAACCTGATCGTTCATGTGGGAAGAAGAGAAAATGTGGTAGCACAGACCAATTAGTTCATCGTGCTCAGACCAGTACAAAGCCAAGTGATTTGGAGGTGAAACCATCTATTCCTATGCTTATGATAATTGATGGAAGACTAGGACACTCTAATGTGCACATTGATGATGATGATTTTGTTGACTCCCCACCTAGATGGCAGGAGGCATCATTTGATGGAGACTTGTCGTGTGGAGAGGGTAAGTCAGTTGACACAACTGATCCGCATACACCTGATTCAGAAGTCAGCCATCAAATAATGTAAGTTCTTATAGTTTTATCTATCATGACAGTAGTCCATTTATGGTTATCAAATATTGTTGACACGGTCATTCATTATAGGTCACACATCTCAATTACTAGGTCACACGTTATATGATATTTCAATATGGTTCATGGGTCACTGTTTTATTCCATTTTCCTCCATCATTAGTTACTTGATTATAGTTATTCATATGGTGCAGGTGGTTGAGGAACTGAGAAAACATTTTAGCGAACAAATATCTGATCTTTAGAAAAAAATCAGTTGCTCAATAGGCATCCAGACGATGCGGTCACAGATGTCATCGTTGAAGTCTGATCAGCAAAAGAAACTAAACATTATTGTTTGCATGTAAGGTAAAATTCATACAGACATGCCAGACATCAAATCACACGTGTAATTTATGTCCAAACCTGTAACCGCATTGATTTTTAGTTCGATGGAAGAAATTATGAACAATTTAGAGAGAAATCAGGGCCACACACTATCGGATAATCTGGACCAACAGACAAAGTTGATAACTCGTTAGTTACATCATGATATGTTGAATGCTTCATATTTGTTGTAGAAATGCAATTTTTTTGCTACTTTTCAAGCTACAAACGTGGAAAAAAACGTTGATTCAAAAGGCAAAGGCAAAGTTGACTCGATGGGTGAATTTGAATTCACGTATTCTCTTTAACCTTCATCGTTCAATCTGGGTGTTGGATATACGTAACCAAGCCAACTGGAGGTAATGACATCTAAAGAAGTGCAAGTGCATGTGAACTCCGTTATATCCAATGTCTTGAAAGAGACGGAATCTACTGAGCATGAAGTATCAAATAATTCAATTGTACTTGTTGAGTAGTGTATGTTACAGATTACAACACATATTTTTTATACATGAGTCACCTGAGGTGAGGAGGGCTCCAAAGTCGGCTAAAGTACTTCAATCTCAATACGTTGTCGATGAAGGGAAACAAAACAAATCTTCAGGAAACGTATTAGTCTTCAAGTACTACAATCAGCATATGCAGATATCGTTGACTTTTAGAATTGGTTTCAAAAATGATATAAACTTCAAAATAAATATGAAATAGTTATCATATTTTTCATACTTTTCCGAATAATGAATCATTTCTTTTTGTCTACAAAAAGAAGTTCAATGATAAAGACAATTTTATTCATCCACCTTTTTCTATCAGTCAATACCTGGTAGGAAACAAGACATGGTGGTACGAACTTATATCCAAGGAGGTGTCGTTATGTAGTTTGGTACGTTGCTAATTACAAGTCACATCTCTAATGGACAAGTCACATTAGTCATTGCATAATGGTCACATCACATTTCTTACTTGAATCTTCATATAAAACACACTGCACACACAGGTCACTCGCGCAATAGGTCACATGTCACGCATGACTCACAGGTCATTGCATAATGATCACAACACATTTCTTACACTGATTTTCATGTAAAACACACTGAACACACGGGTCACACGTGTAGTATGTCACGGTTCATTCCATAAAAGTCGTAGGTTATACGTATATTAGTTCACCGAATACTCGTGCAGTAGGTCACAGGTCGCGGAAGAGTCATCGCTTATATGTACAGTAGGTCACAATATGTGTTGCACATAAAACACATCTCTGCAGTGATCACAGGTCTTAAATATGTTCACAGACCACAGGTTATTGGTTACACATCCTTACGTTTGTCACAGTTCATATTATCTGTGCAACGCACCATATTCATGTCGATTTTATGACTTCCTAATTGTGTATCGTACTTGCATCTTGTTAGCATATGGATGTGTGCTTCTACAATATATGTCAATTAGCAAGAAATGGGAAAATGTCAAGTTCATCGCTACCACAACTGACTCGTTGTTTCAGGCTAAGATCAAGAACATATATCCCAAGTTCAAGCAAGATGCAAATGTTGTTGTGACAGATGAGAGGCTGATTGATGACATTACTAATATAAGAATTCAATTGAGCACTCTATGGGTTGAAGTAGACCTAGTGTTTATTCCACTTTTGTCTACCAATAAAGTACATTAGATGCTTGTAATGCTTGCATAAAGAAGCATATGTTACTTGCATTGAATTCAGCCGGAAGACATACAATGATGTCAAGGTCTGTATTGAAATTGAACCCTTTGTCAAAATGATTCCACACCTCATGAAATGTATTGGAATATAGAAAGGAGATTCCATGGAAAGGTAAATCTTGATTTCTTCCTTCTCCAGCAGAAAATTTTGTATGCTTTTTACTACCATTTTACAGTTAACCATACTATTACATACTGGAATTCATACCTAATAGATCGATTTTTGTTCTTCGGACATGATTGTGGCATATATGTGGTCAAATATGTGGAATACATGCTTCCTAATGACATAGGATCTATGTCCATAAAATTTAATGTGGGCAGAGCATGGCTAGATATAGCATCATTGTTGTTTAGATATCAGAAAATGAGGAAAGCCACAAGGAAGGTGCAGCAAACTGGAGGATCAAGCATTGTTATAGAGTGATAGTTCAATGTGCAGTCACAAGTTGTAATAGATGGAAACATGTTCTTCCATTTTGGAATTTTTTTTGTAATGACTACGTACTTGGTACTTTTGATTGTTTATATCTACCATTACAGTAGTTGTTGGAATACTTCATTACATTGTCTTGAAATGATTAATTATATGTCATATTCCGCATGATTGATGATGTAACATTGTCCAGATCTTAGAACTCAATGCAAATAGTCACTTGTTGGTGTGTGATTCTGTCAGCACGGGTGACAGATAGGTTTATCCCCTACCTCACACTGCAACTGAACTACTGCCATGTTTACAGATTGTTGGCAAATAGTCGTAAGTCATTGCACAGTGGTCACAGGTCATAGATAATTCCTTAAAAGGTCACAACACAAGTCACATATCATAAAAATAGTCACAGCACATTTTGAAATCACATTTTCATGTACGCCACATTCTAGACACGTGTTATTATCATGTCAGGTCACATATTCTTATTGAAAAGTCACAGGTCATTGCATAACGATCACATAAAATTTCGCATACAGGTTTTCATGTGTGACACACTGCACATGCGTGTCATACGTACAGTTGGTTATATATTCTGACTACATAGTCACAGGGCTTTGCATTGAAGTCACAGCACAGGTCGCAGATCCTATTCTACAGTCACAACACACTTATGAGTCGAAATACTAGATTTATCAGTATAAAATCTGAACATTCTATTGGTAATGATTGAATCAATATGCGTATTCTCTTATGTTTGGCCTCCTACATTACATACAATCAATGAATGAAAAAATAAAGAAATTATAGCATTTAGGTTAATGTATATTGTTAATCTTCCTGCTTTTCTTTTCTTTATTCTTCGATTAACTCTGACTTAACGGAACTAAGTTGTTGCATGTTCTGCAGTTGTGACCACTTTCATCTCACCGTCCACATTTGACAGTTATGTTCTCTTCATATGCTGATCCGAATGCTAATCAACTATTTCATGGATATCGTCTGGCACTATCTATTCAGCTAGATTTTCAATGGGAAAAATGATTTCTTGGTATGTATTTTTGTAAGCTTCACTTGTGCAGTAGTAAGAACAATATTCATATGAATCCATCTTCATACTTGAAAAAATAGCCAAAGCGTGTAAACAAAGTAGTTGATCAACTTGAAGCATCCTACATGGCATGTCCGATTTTCTATGTCAACAATTAAAAATGAACTTTCACTGCTAATGGAAAACATTGTCTGATTAACAAGAGAAATATGCAATTATTGATGCAAGTTATATACACAATAAGTCACGTAAACAAATTTTAGGATACAAATGAAAGTGCATGTCACATACGTGTGTTACATTGTACAAATACCACAGTATAGGTCACAGCACAAGTAACAAATCTTGAAATTGGTTATAGCACATTTACGAGGGAAAAAACCAGAATCATCATACTACAGTTTAGGTCATAGAGAAGATGTCGAAAGTCACAAATTACATATTAGGTCACAGTATTTAACATTATCCTCAAGTTTCTCATATCAGTGCTCATTTCCCTCATCTGCCTCAAGTTTCTCATATCAGTGCTCATTTCCCTCATCTGCTTCTCATACTTGCTTGACAAAGTCGTAAAAGTGCCTTGCGCGGTCTCCCTATGTCTGCAGAACCAGGACTGTATAATTTGTCACAATGATTCCAACAAAGCTAAAATATGGTAGTTATTGACAGACTTTATGATCGCATTAATTGACTCCACGATATTCGATGTCATTGTGGAATACTAGTTCAAAGGTATGTGGAATCGTGACCATCTCTCAGTCAAACATCGTCCTACAAACAAAAATATGGAGACGTATATCATCTAGTATACAGTATCATAATAAATTTATTAAAAAATGAATATAAATTGTTGATAATCTGCAATATATTACTAGGTAACCCCTTATCTTCCCATTAATACATCAAGTTGTCGTATGTTATATTCATTTTTCGATAATGTGTAAGCGCTAACAGTTACATTGAATGCTTGTGTTTTGTTTTGACCCGATCTTTCGTAACGTGATTTCAGATTTTGTAGGAGATGGTTCGAACATATCCTGTGACAAGTGCCTTTTTGATGATATTACAACGATCCGATACAAAGCATAAACCTTCTCTGTCACCATAGGCTGTCTTCCATTGTGCAAAAAACCATAACCACGAGCAATCATTCTCGTTATCCCCAATTTCGAAAGCAAGTGTGAATATGTTGTTATTTACATTTTGAGTACATGTCGTGAATAAGGTCTCACCATAGTATCCATTTAGATATGTACCATCAACCACAATTGGCCTACAATATTTTCTTCCCCATATAGACAAACTCAGTGCCATGAAGCAATATTTAAACCTACTGTGATCATCAATTTCTAGGCTTGTAACCATTCCAGGATTTGTTCGCTACAACATGGAAAAGAACCTTGGTATCTTATTGAACGAATCAGTTGGATCACCCCTTAGTACTTTCAAAGTTTTCTCTTGAAATCGCCAAGCCTTGACATAGTTCAATGATACTCCATATGGATGCAGCATGTTGTTGCGTATATCATTCGGCGTGTATATAGTGCGTGACGATGTGTACTTGTACTTAATGTAGGTTGACACAACTGTCTTTGTTACTTGCCTATGAGTACTGAGTATGATGTTTACAACACATGTGTGACCTTCTGCATATCCAACTATACTCGTCATGTGAACATTTGACAAGATAGTCTTTCTTATGTGACCGAATGACCACATATTCAAACATATGTTGGATTGCATAAAACGACAAGCTCAATTTCATAATTTTCTTATTACAAAAAACTCTTCCTTCCTTTACCTCTCTAGCATCTGCAACTGCTACAACTATGACCTCATGTTCAAACTTGTCACTTGACGGCTCCACATTGCTCCACATATATCTGATGACATATCTGTTAATGAAAAACCATGTTCATTAGATTGAATAAAAATTGATACAGCGATAGACTTTTTTGGCCATCTGCAATTGTGACATCGATGTATATTAGATATCTGGAAGGTTCATAATCCATATCCTTCAAAACCATATATGACAACACATTATTGTCACTCTTGATTGTTATCGAAGGAAACTCACTATTCAAGATATACTTCATCGTCAAAGCCACCTTTGTAGGGTCCAAATCAAACTCTGTCATAACTGTATCAACAAGCTTCATATACCTGCAATTGTGATCAATCAACACTAACGACATTTGTGAGCCCTTCAACAAACAAACGTGAATGAATCCCATTTCTATAAAATGAACTGAAACATAATCAGTCACAAATCCAATTATAGTCACAACTAACGCGTGTCAAAGCTCGTATATTATGGTCACATATTTATTACATGTAGATCACGTGTTCGTACTAAATTACAAAACATGAAGAATTTTGTGACAATAACAAAGTGTGGATAGCATATGATTAGATTCAAGCAATACCATTAACATCGCATGTCACAGATTCTATTGGAAAAAAGGTCATATTATGGTATAATTGTCACAGCACAGGTGGCAGACATTTTTTCACAAGTGTCATGCAACATCTCTATGTTAAAGTTGCCCAAGTCACAAATTTCGATTATGTATTTGGAAGTTTTTGCGTAATGGTCACAGCACGTCGCTATTCATTGTCACCGTTCACTGTATAACGTTCACAGCAAATTCACAAACAAGTTTTTCACATGTGGCACACAAACACCCACACCCCATGACTACATAAGTTCACAACACGTTTCAAAGATCACTACGTTCTGTTCCCAATCACAATTCCCAGATAGGTGAGATATGTTCCCCGATTACCAATTGATATATATATATATATTTGATCAAGTGTAACTTATTACTTATTATTAATAATAATTCAAAAAAATATCATATTATTACTCTTGAAAAAGTATAAATTCAAAATAATATTTTTGAAAAATTATTTTTAAATATCATTATTCCCCAAAAAAATTATTTCATTGTTTTTGAGAAAGCACAAATTCAAACATTACAATATCTCCAAAAAAAAAAAATTTATTTTATTAATTTTGAAGAAGACAATTCAACAAAAATCAATACAATAGAAGAATATCTTCATCCCCAAAAATGAAATTATATAATTAATATTTAAAAAATATTGTGCTATTGCTCCTTAAGTGCAAAATTTTAAAAATTCTAATTCTCAAAGAATATTATATTGTGCTCTCAATGTAGCACAAATCTTGAAAAATATCATATGATTTACAATAATATTACAATAATATGATTTCCTCATCCTTGTTCTCCCTGGCGCGCTTCAAGGTACCGCTATCATTGTTTTTGGAGGCCTCCGATATCGAGTAAGCAACGGAAGCGAGTTCATGTTTCATGTCCTATGATTGAGAGTTACTAGAAAATCCTAGCTGATTTTGCTTTCTTTTATCTCTTTAACGATTTACCATTGAACTGCGCCAGTCTATGGGCCATGAGAGGTGATCCTGAGAGTCTTGAGGACTGATCTAGGGTTTTCTTTGGTAGCCCAAAGAATAGGCAGTATTGAAAAGTTCTTTTGTGCAGAAAAGAAAGTGCGTTTGATTTAAGCCCTAAAATGTGCACTGTAGCAAAATCAAATCGGTGAAGAGTGTGTGAAAACTCATGTGACATAAATTAACAGTGTTCCTAAAAGCCCCTCTTTTAAAAGGAAGGTAGATTTAAAAATTTTTCAAACAAAAATTTTCCGTTGGTAATTATTTTATTCTTTTATATAGTTTTAAACAGAATCATTCGTTGGAAAATTCGTTTGTAAATTATTTTATTTATTTATTTTTATATTTTACCAATGGATTAGCAACATAATTTTACCAACGGAAGACTTTCATTGGTAATTTTGTTAGTAATTTATTATATAAATTTTTAAAATGATAAAATAATAATTCGTTGTTAATTTGTTATTAATCCATTGGTATTGCAACGGAAGACTTTTGTTGCTAAAATTTCATCTCTATTGCCTCCCTTTCTAGTAGTGTAAATACCTTATTAAAATTATAAAAATATAGTGGTATTCCTGAAGAAACAAGATTTATATATACAAATATTCTAGAAGAATATCTTTTGATTTAATCTCGCAAAATGATTATGCAAACTTTGTTTTCTAATTGATCAGTAAACAATTTTTTCTCTTAAAAAGAAAAAAATATATAATGATGAGGAAAAGGTCGATCCTGATTTGATGATGGAGTTTTTTTTTCCTTATCTTTGATGTCATATTTATTCTTTGTCAATAATGGTATATGACATTGCATTGTGATGAATATTTGGAGCCAATACATTAAATGCATAACGTGTGTATGAACACATAAAATGATGAATAGCTCAATACTGTAAGTATTATATCCTAGGTCCAATCAACTTTGGACATAAATACTTTTGATATATAATTAATGTAATTTAATGGCAGATCTATTATTTAATTAATAGACAATTAAATAAATAATAGAGTCCGTAGATTCAAATCTTCGTAATTTGTTAATCACAAAAGTTGTGATTGTGAGATACAAATTACATCTAATTGAATCTTAATCGTCCATGATTGTAAGTAATAAAGAGATACGGATATCATTATTACGGAGAGACCATCACGTATAACATTTCTTACTTGTAAAATAAGTAGCTGATCTCACAAGCTAAAATGTGGTAACACTTAAATGAACACGTGGATATTTTATTATAGAACAAAACATTGGAGACTCGTCGAGAGATTCCACATGAATAACTATCTAAGTGTCAGTGATTAATCTCTAACGTTAGGTAGTGGAATTGGTCCTTTGACTTGAGGTCGTCATGGTACCTTATATGAGGACAGTCATACTTTAGTGGTGTTGGATGTTGCTCTGCAAAGGGCCGCTAATACGACATCGTTCAGGTACGTTAAGAATCGTATGAAAGTTGTGATTGATCAATAAAGGATTCGTCACTCTTAGATAGTAGAAAATTATGATCTGCGTTTTATTCAATTAAGTCGATGATGAAGTCTTTGGCCAAGGTGTACTCATAAGTCGAAAAGGAATTTTCGACTTATATTGACTTAATAGTGGAGTGAAAGATATGATCGATGATCGAGATTGACACACTTCCATATCTTATAATTGATCGGATCATATTGACGAAGGGATTATAGTTTCAAGGTAAACAAACGAGTTTGATTTTGTCACACCACATGACATTTCTCATCACATGTATTGCCCTGACACATTGCTAGATGTCAATCAGGGACGGCGAGTGTGAATTGACGATAAATTAAAAGGGTGTTTTAATTTATCAATTTTGATTAGATCAAAATAATATTTCACGTCGTTAGGCATTGTGGTCGGGAACCTAATGGGTCGCACACAAAAGAGAATTGGAAGATTATAAATTGCCAAATGATTAATTTAACAATCGTTGGATAAATTAATTAATTGGATTTGTTATTTATATTCCCGGATTAATTAATTGGATTAATTAATTCACAGACCGAGTTTAATTAAATGGATTAATTAAATATTGAACCGGATCGGGCCGAGCCCGTTTGGATTTATATAAATACATGACTAGAATTTGAGGTCCATATGATTTTCATTATTCTTGCTGGCACAAGAGAGAAAACCCTGGTAGCTGCAATCTTATTCTCTGTGTGGATCACTGTTGGAGGCTATACAATTGGACAGCTGTGGATGGCGAATCAAGATTGCTGGAACTAAAAGAAAAGCAAAAGGTTTGCAGAATTCGTCAAAGGTACAATTTTTATCACGATTTCTATCTAAACACAAAGAGATCCTCGGTGGGAATCGAAATAATTTTAATTTTTCGCTGTGCATGTATAAGTAGATTCCCAACAAATACATCATATTGGCATGGTCAATCGAGTTGTTATTAGAAATTGCTTCATTAAAACTTTGATAATTCTTAGTAATACGTCTCGAATGATTTTCATTCGATCACTAGAATTTTAAATGAGAAATTAAGTAGCGCCTTTTCCTTTTTTTTATAATTTGTAGGCTTTTGATGTACTTTAATGTATATTCTTTTTAGGTTACTATCTTTATTGTGTCATTGATAAAAAAAAAAAAAAAGTTTTAATTTTTATCTTACCAATAAAAAACACCATTAGTATGCAAACAAAAATCATTTATTACAAGTTCAATATATATATATTAAAACTTTTTTTTTTTTTATCAATGACACAATAAAGATAGTAACCTAAAAAGAATATACATTAAAGTACATCAAAAGCCTACAAATTATAAAGGAGTGAAGAAAAATGATACAGCGGTTGCAGTAATCTTGGAATCAATTAAAATCAACACTAGAAGAATCAAAAATGTTATTCTCATCAAGCAATCGCCTCATTTTTCCTGATAGGATTATTACATAATTCACATCATTCACCCCATCGATGTGTCACAGTTCACAACAACGGCATGATTTTCCTTATTTTCTTGTTCTTTTATATGGTATGACCATTTAAAGCATTACTGGATCAATAATAAGGCGAAATGAGAATTGGAGGAAAAAATTACTTAGAGATTCAGATGATTTTATCGAATGAATCCGCTTATTATGTTAATTCTTTGTACTGAAATTGATTGTTCACAATAATTAGCTATAATCGGGACTAATTTCTTGATTTCTAAAAATTAATTAGAATGACGTAGGGAGGATCTCACCCTTTATGTCGACAATCTAAATACTTTGTATCTAATAAGTACATATAAGATGATTGCATAGCGTTACAATACATTCATAACTTGAAGTTTACAAGATTACATGTTCAAATTTCAAGTTATACAATTAAAACGACGTGTCTTGTTAATGCTATTATTATGAACAAAGTGCTCCCTATTTTATATGTAGCAACACTTGAATTTATCAACATCAAAGTTTTCTCATGCAGTGGCTTATGTCAAAGTCTAATGTTTTCCATCCAATGATTTTGATAATTAAATATACGTACAATCATTCCACCAATGTGTACTAAGATGAGCATTAAAGATTGCTGAGAATATATTGAATTCTAATAAAATATTATAAACTTTCGGGCGATATTTTATAATGCAATCTGTCGACTGATATTTTGATTGCACAGATTTCTCAATATTAGGTGGAGGAATTAAGAAGTTAAAAATAACAAACACGATGCATCGTAATCATTTTTAAATTCTCACACAAATCAAAGATATTAACAATATCTTATAAAATGTTCCAAATTGACATTCTAGAAGGACAATTTGTTAATAGTATATTTGGTAAATCTATCATAGGTCTGAAGTGTGATGAAATTCAATTCTAATATAAAAATCTTTAAAACGAAATAAAGCAAATAGTAAAAATGCCCGATTGAAGAGGAATATACTTTTATTGTGCATATAAACATAACAAGTTGTAAAACTTCAGAAGAAATTCAAGTACCTAAAATAAGAAAAATTGAGATATATTATTAAGTTGTGTCATTATACAAGACAAATGGAATCGAAAAAGATTTTTTTTTTTTTTAACAACACTTTTGTAGATAATGTAACGTTTCATATTGTGAATTTATAATGAGGATATTGAAGGTAGAAGTAGCTGATCAAATACAAGGACGACATTTTATCAAAAATTGAACTTACTAGAGAAACCTGAAGTTTCTAGATCTGCAATATGAGCACCTAAATATTTATACCCGTGCAAAAAGAAAATGAGAAAAATAAAGTCATAATACATAATGCACGACTACTAACATAATGAACTTTGCAATGTGTAAATAAAAAAGTTATCATGTTGTCGATGCAATAAAAAGTCTATATTGTGTTATCGTGGCAATATGTGATATTTCAAATGTGTATAATAAATGTAATTATTGTCAACTCATTTGCATAACAAATCATATCCCTAAAGGATGTAATATGCCTGAAACTTACAATTTGATTAATATGATTGTTATGGAGAGTAAATACGAGTTGTATTTTTTCCTTGATCGAGATTGTCTCGTTGAGTTTTCCTAACAAGATTTTTAATTAGAAAATTTCATAGTGGATTCAAAAAAATGATGTACTATTTTTCTTTTACTATATTTTTTCCAATAAGGTTTTCTTAGCAAGTTTTAACCAAAGATTTTGTGTGTGTAATGAATGTTCATAACTTGCTAAACATTTAACGTCAATATAACTTTATGATTTTACTCTAGTATTCTAAAGAGAGGAACAACAAAATGTATTGTTCACCAAACTATCATGCTAACTTAAGTCACCAATTACTGAAAAATATTTTGTACGAGATGATATTGCTTGAATGTTGTAACAAGACAACGTTAAACATACTTCATCTAGATTGTGACATTAAAATTATTAGAGTACAAGATATGAATTGCTTGATATAAATATCTTCATTATTTGAAATCAAAGGAGTAGTTGTACTGCTTTTTATAATGTTCTAATGACTTAATTTTCGTACTTTTTCCTTCGTTTTATATTTTTGTCCTTCTGAATTTTTATCAAACATAATTTTTAACGAGGTAATTATAATGTAAATAGTCATTAAGGCGAGTGTTACAAATTGATTATCATTTGTAAATGACCTTTTTACTCTGGCAGTCCTCATTATAAATTATAAATATGGTTAATTAGAAGCAGCTTATAAAAATTTAGTTAATAATATGAGACAAATGTCTGGTAACATTGATACGCTTAATATACAATACTAGATAAGATTAAACAGCTCCAAAAGACACTGTAGTCTTCTTGCTTTCACAATTTTTTTATGAATCTATTCAAACACTTGATATACATATATTTTATAAGAGAAGTGTTCCAATGCTCCATGATTTCTTGGCCATCCATATCTGTGGAAGATCAATGACAGAGCATTAGCAGAACTAAGAAGAGAACCTCGTTGTTTCTTTTCAATCTCATATTCGTCGAAGAGATGCCAGCCTTTTTTCGAGGTCCTCAACATCAGCAGAAGCAGAACTGAAAAGTCGTCACAAGAACGAACATTAACAAGTTATAAATCAGTAATCTTTTCTCTAAGGCAAGCAAAAAATACTAAACATACCTAGGGACAACATTATTTTCAACTTTCTTTGATGCAATCCGACCTTTCGGTGCCGAGGATAACTGTCAAGAGAAACAGGGCAGGACGATCAGATTCGTTTTTCCTTACGCTTTCCTTTTCTTTTGTACATCATATTAACATAATTCGACAGAAAAATATTATTGGCTTAATAAAACTCGCGGAACCAACCTGTGATGCAATGTCAACACCAATCTCATCGAGCACCTACAAGGAAATACAATGAATTTACGACCGTCGTAGAGTTCAACGTTTTTAAAGAAAACACAAAAGGATTATCATGATTCAGCACCTGATTAGTAAGTTCTTCTGTTTCTTCTTCAGCCTCATCTTTGTCCAATGTCTCATCAATAGCTTCTGACATCATTTCAATCTAAATAGAAAGTCATATTAGTACACTCCATGGGCTTTTATACATAACTACTGCTTGTAAAAAAAAAAAAAAAATTACTTCACAAACGAGTTTCCATATTGAAAAGAAATGATTTTTAGGCAATGAAGTTTACCGTCATGTCCATCTGTGATGACTGTGTCTGGAACTCTTTGATCACTTTAGCTTGTTTCGCAGGTGCCATTTGCTGAAATAAGACGTGAAAAAAAAAAAAAAAATTATTGACTAGCCAACAGAAATCTAGTTTGTATTCTCTATCCCATCACAAGTAGCAGCAGCCCTACTAAACTTGCAGGGCTTCTTCATCTAGCCGAAAAATATTAAGCATTAAACCATATTCAGTCTAAATGCTACACCAGAACTATATAACTACGTCAGTCATCAACTGACCAAATTAGAAAGATCAGAAGATTATTCATGAATAACTGTAATGACTTTCAGACCTCAAATAGGTAGGGCAATGAACATTGATTAAACAACAAAGCTGAACATATATGTATAATGTAATGCTTCAAATGTATACCTTGTTCATGGCAGACATTGCTTTGGTTGCACCTTTCATTCCCGTTGAAATTGAAGTGCTGGCATATAAGGCCTATTAAAGTAGCAAACTACGATTAAAAGGTGGAAAAGAAGCATCAGATATACAGATGATTTAAATCTTTTTTCTAAAACCCGTATATTTGTTCCAAAGCCGCATGTCAATATGAAGTGACCTGTGTATGAGTTGTCACGCCTCTGATCTGGGCACGACTTCCTTGCAAATTTGTTATTTGCTGCCGCAGACGAACTAGTTGACGAGCTAAAATTCTGGTGGCAGCCTGTTTGACAAAAAATTAGTTGGTTACTGAAATTAAATATTCAAATCAGCTGTTTTGAAGGCACAAAAGTTTGTACAATTATCTAAACTGCAGAACTAAAATGATATGTTAAGAGGTAGGGAAAAAAGTACACCCAGAAATAGATCTAATCATATAGCATCAGGTAGGAAAGACAAGCCATCCAAAACTAAAACCACAGGACCCTATTCCCTGTCTCCATCCAAGGAACACAGAAATCAAAATCTGACTCTTAACATCACTCTTGATGGAGTTCTTTGGGTGTGGAAAGGTTAAAGTTGAGCTTTTAATTTCTGAAGTATTGATGAACATGGCCTTACAGATTGAAAAAAGGCGCACTATAGGACACATAATACAGGAAACCAGAAAAGTCGAGCCTTTACTCAGCAATTATATGCTGAACTCAACATTGTTTCTAGATTCTCATAATACAACTAGTCCCATATCACTTGTACAGTGCATTACATATATTCTAAATAAACAAAAAAATATTCATCAAGACTTACCTCATTTCCAGTTTTAGCCGTTTTCTTAATCTCTGCAACTAATTTATTCTCCTGAAATATGAAGATAGAAGTGACTTTCTCATGAAAGTATATAAACAAGTCCATTAACTGGTAGATGTTGGGGGCATTAGTATGAATAGAACATCAAACAGCATACCTCCATTTGTAAAGATGCAATCTCCCGTTCAATGCCTGCGATGGTACAGAATCAATGTGTGAATAAAAAATTAAAGCAGGAAGTTACGGAGGGATAAAGCAGGCAGTACGTATTACATATTTGAAAATTTTTAGGAGTTTATATTCCTATTCGATGGTGACGCACAAATCTATTTTCGGACAGGAAAAGGTTAATAACTCCTTGATCGATTCATTATTTGTTTAGTCATGGTTGAGAGAACAATCGTCAATCTCGTTGAGGAAAGCCCTCTATGTTACTAGAGTTGAAAATTTGAATGAAAGAGATAAAAAAGTTCAAAATGCCACTGCCTACTGCATGACTGTGATGGTCCATCCACGTGTATTTATCAAAGACTTTAACTAAGTTTACATTGCTTTGACCTCTCTCTCTTCAAAGGAAGAACATGATCAAGATTGGATTCTTCATTCAGGCTGCTTATTTCATACGAGTCCCAATAAGGAATAGTTTTTTTATTACTCCAATCTAAATGGGGGACTTGTTAAGTTGGGGAACAACAAACGCTGCCAAGTTTAGGGCATTGGCAAAATTGTTCTAAGGCTGAGCCATAAAATTACTTTGGAGAAAATTAGACATGTTCCCGCTCTAAGAAGAAATCTAATATTTCTAGGAGTTTTAGATGATGAAGATTATTAAAGATGTTATATCTATAAAGTACGTAGCATACACATGACGGAAGGGGTCCCACATCGGCCGACCTGGCATTGATTATTTAATTTGATTGGGCCAATTAAATCAAGAAGCATTGTCTTGAGCTTTGAACTCGGCCCATTAGCAACATTTGGCCCATTTAGATTTTCCTATATATATGTGAGTTTCATACACAATCAAAGGTACATTTTCTAACCAAGCCAAACCCCTTTCACCCTCTCTTGCACTCTTATCTATTTTTATCCGGCCGTTGACTTGATCGTCATTGTGCAAATGGTCGTCGGAGCTTTTTCTCGACCAGAGGCCTTTGACTTCTACAGGGGTGTTCAATGTGCAGGTGATGTCTAAGTGGAAGGAATGAAGTCGTAATTCTATTGGTGCATTTGTTTGGGTCAACATTGGCGCCGTCTATGGGAACGGTATTTTAACATGTTCTACCACATACAAAAGGTCACTGGAAAATGAAGAATTTTCCAGTCAGTTTCTATTGGAAAACAGCAATGTCAGCCACCAAGAATGAAGGAAATTGAGCCACTGGAAAGCAAAAGGGTTGAAAAATCCACCATGAAAATGGTTGCAGCAAACAAAAATGGGAAAAAGGAAATTTTCTACTGACGATATTCGCCATGAAAATGGTCAATGGAAGCAAAAAAATTTTGGCAGCTTGAAGCATCCTTCCAACTAGTTTTTTAACGAGTCATCCCAACTGTGAACTTGGAAATAGCCTCAATAAATTAAGGAAAATATTCTATTAGGAAGAGAACGAAAAAACCTCTTCAGAAGCAAAATGGGGATTTTGAAGAAAATGAAACCAGAAATGAGTTTTCCCTGAAAAAGGAAAAAATCGACTGAAAAAAGAAAATTTTCCGGGCAGTTCTATCTCGGCCAAAATAAAGAAGTCAGCCAAAAAGAAAAATATGAAAAAAAAGGCAATTTCGACAAAGGATCAAAGAAATCGACCATATTTCATACATGGAAAAGAGTTATTGGCAAACAAAAATAATCTGCCATCAACTAAAAAGAAGAAAAATGCCATTGAAAGAATTGGGAAAGAGAAATTTTTACGCGGAGGAGATCAGCCATGAAAATGGTTAAAATGAGCTGAAAATATTTTGGTAACTTGAGCCATCTACAAATTGGTTTTCAATTATTCATCCCAAATGTGGTGCAAAATAACAACCAAAAAAAAAGACGTGTTGGGCTACCAAAAGGATGATTTTTTTAACTAAATTGGTGAAATTTTCTTCTGGTGTGTTATGTTTTTTCCAAACGCAAAGGGCACATAAAAAATTTCAGTCATACAATGAAAAATTCTCCAGAAATTCTATGGATTCCGATTCCTTTTGCTGTTTTCTAAAAAATGGAACCCGTTTGTGAAGCTTTCAACGTAACACGACAATGACAAAGCCTTGGCCAAGATGTAGCCACCGTCACGGGTAGCGGCAATAAAAGCACCTCCAACTGTTGCAATGACATCTACCAAAATATATTGGGCTTGGTTTGAGCTTGTTATAAGTTCGACTTTTTTTGAGTTTGAGAATCCGGCAACCACCATTCATCATAAAGAATGGCAAGACATGGGTCAAGCTTTCTCCAGAAAACATGTCAAATTAATGTTAATGTTGACGGAGATAACACCTTGGCGGTGCATTCCTTTTACTCCGAAATGGAACTTTCACGTGTTCCAATGTCAGTTTCCCGCCGCATTGAGGTGCTATCTTTTCTATGCAATTTCTGGTCAAAACGAATTCATACACTTCCGATAATTCTTTTGGGCTCTTCCCTTGTGGCATAATGAATTGAGCTAAGAGATTCATTCTATTTGGGCCCATTGCTTCTCAGCTTGTCTAACCTTATAAGTTTGGCTATGCCTATTGCTTCTCTTTGATCCAATTGATTTCAATGGGTTTCGTAGACATTATTCCCATTCCCAAATTTATTTTCATGAAACAATTTGCCACCAATGGACTCCATATTTGATTGGGCTGGTGTTTTTAAATGAGAAAGTTCACCAACTAAATGCCTCAAAAGACATCTGTCATAGTTCTACAAGGTGGATCCAAATTTTCTTCCTCTACATATGCACTGAATTTGACGACAGTAGATATGTTCAGAGGTACATGGGCAGGTAAATATTGATTAAATTTTACTTTTTTTGATTTGGAACACGTGCAAAACATTCTAAAAAATTATGAATTATAATTATGCACATCAACTGCTGCACAAAATGCCCCAATTAAGTTTTGTTCATTCCAAGACGTGATTAACAAACGGCACCTTGCAACCCTTAGTAAAATAATGATTTTTTATTTATTATTGATCCGTATCTAAGGTCAAATCTTCAAAGAAAAAGGTTGTTTATATTTTTCCAACTTGCAATTTTTCCTGGAATAAAATTGGCAAATATGGAGAATAGAGAATGAGTTTCTGTTTCTGGATCGACTTGATCCTATTTAGAGGATGACCTTTGTTCTAATTTCTGTACTTAACAAGAAAACAGATAGTAGACAATTCAAGGTTGCAAGAATGCATGGCAAATGTAGATGAAATACTTAGCTGAATTTTTAATTATCAAATGTGGCATCTTGTAGTCCTCATTCCTTGAATAAAGAAAGATGCGACATCTTTTGGAGTCCTTGTTTCTTGAATAAAGGAAGAGGCAGTATCTTAAATAAAGGAAGAGGTGCAATCTTGAAGCATTTGCCCTTGTAAAATGAGTCATTCCTGGTCTTATTCGCAAGATGTTTATTCCTCGCCTCTTACTATCATCAAGCTTAGCTATAAGACCTCGTCAATTCAAGGCCAGCTTATAACACTCCAATAGTTCGAGAGCTATTAGCAGAATAATTATTTCCCACCTTGCCAGATGCTTATTTCTGGCTTTGTAAAATGTTTATTCCTCGCTTATAAGACTTTGCTAGTACGAGAGCTATTAGTGGAATGTTTATTCTCTGCCTTGCCATGTTTATTCCTGGCTTTGTGAAATGTTTATTCCTGACTTTACGCCCTCGTCTATCCAAGGCCATCGAGAACTATTCGCGAGATGTTTATTCCCCACCTCCCCAGATACTTATTCTTGACTTTGTGAAATGTTTATTTCTCGCCTCTCACTGTCTTCAAGTTTAGCCCTAAGCACTTGTTTATCCGAGGTCGCTTATAAGACTCCAATAGTTCGAGAGTTATTTGAGGGATGTCTATTCCTCGCCTTGTCAGATACTTATTCCTTACTTTGCAAAATAATTATTCCTTGCATCTCATTATCGTTGAGCTTAGCTGTAAGCCTTTGTCTATGCAAGGTCGCTTATAAGACTCAGATAGTTTGAGAGCTATTCGCAGGATGTTATTTCCAACCTCCCCAAATGCTTATTCTTTGCCCATCACTATCGTCGAGCTTAGCTACACGGCCTCGTCTATCCGAAGTTAGCTTATAAGACAATAGTTTGAGACGATCTACCAGCTCGATATTCATTCCTCGCTTCTCATGATGCCTCACCATATGAGTTGTTGCATTACAGATGCATTAATATTCAAGAGAGCTCATCATGCCTCTGCATTGATTGCAGGAAGCCCTAGAGGGATGAACCATCCACCATACAATGATGTCATTTACCGCTTCATAAAGAGAACACTTGCACGAAGGAGTCATCTCTTTTGCAAGGAGTTAAAAAACAAAACAGGGCTCGATAAGGACAAGTGCGATGCCTCTCACATGGAGCCACACCTTGCTCCCTTAGAAGTTAATCCTTTTCATGGCTAGATCAAACACCATGAAGGAAGCCTTAAACACAAATGCGCCACCCTCATGTAAGGATGTTAGCTTCTCACAGCTACTTATGTTCAGAGCATCGCCTCTACTGCTTATACGTCCAGAGCACTGCCTCTGCTACTTATACCTCCAGAGCATCGCCTCTACTACTTACATTCGAAGTCTCGCCTTTGCATCAGCTTCATCACATTGACTTATTTGTCAAGTCCGATCTACATTAATATTTGACTCAAACTTGGGGGACTATTATTGTGATACTATTTTAGTATCATTACATTATTACTACTAGTATATGCAGAACATTATCGCTGCCAAGTAAGCATGCCACATCATTGCTGCCAAGTACGCATGTCACATCATTGTTAGTATGTCATAACATTATTTTTACATTTTATTACCGTCAGCATGTTACTTCACTATAGCACTACTGTTATACTGAGTTGTGCAAGAATATGATTTACTATGATGTGTGATAGACCTCTACACATTATATCTTAAAGAAATGTGATATGTCATTACTTACTTTATCGTCGTGAGTAGTTTGAGGGGTAAGTGGATCCTAATTTATATTGTACATTTGCAATGGAAATATTGTATGGTATTATAGGTTGGTTTAGTTCATATTACAAAGAAAATGTTGCCGAAATTTTGACAAATCATATATGATATCTATCTTTTAAGGCAATCTATAAGCCTCACTTAATCAAGCTCATACATATATTATTTTTGAGGCAGTTCGGAAGTCCTCATAATGGAGTTGCTCATATTTCTGAGCCAATCTGTAAAGCCTCACCTAATTGACTACTTATATTTCGAAGTTCAACCCACACATGAATGTACAACTAAAACTTAGGGGATTATTGTTATACCTATAAATTATGTGGCATACGTATGACGGAGGGGGTCCCACATTGAATGACGTGGCATCGACCATTTAATTTGATTGGGCCTATTAAATCAAGAAGCTTCGTCTTGGGCTTGGAACTCGACCCATTAGCAATACTTGGCCCATTTACATTTTCCCCTAAATATGTGAGTTTCATTCACGATACGTGTCGGATATGTCGACTCTTGATTTTCAAAAAAGTACTAACACGAATAAATTCTTTAAAAAATTTCATTTATATAGTATAAACTTAGTTTTATACTTATTAGTAATTTTTTTGTTGAAATTTTTTAAATATGAGTATTTATTTGTTATTTACTAATAATTTTGAGTTAAAAATATATAATAGCTATAGTAAGAAAGAAAAATGATTATTATAGAGTGTCAGTACCGACATGTGCCCGACACGGACAAGCTACCCTAATTAAAGTGTTCGTGCTATAGAGATCAAAGGTATGTTTTCTAACCGTAACCAAACCCCTTTCACCCTCTCTTGCACTCCCTATTTTTGTCCAGTTGACTTGACCGTCAAAGTGCAAACAGTCGTCGAACCTTTTTCTCGATCGACGATCTTTGCCTTCAACGAAGTGTTCAATGTACAATTGATATGTAAGTGGAGAAAACGAGGTTGGGATTCTGTTGGCGTATTTTTAGAGTCAACAAAAGAGATAATAAAAATGGGTATACTAATATTAAGAAAAATCAGATAGTCATTGACAGTGCACCCAAAATTAATGGAATCTATGTAGTGAATTTTGATGTTATTCCACCGAAAAAGCCATGAAGTTAGTGATCCAATCTAATAATTAGATCTATGGCCTAAGAGGTTAGGTCATCTAAGTTAATAAAGCTTAAAACTTCTTTCAGAAGGAGTATTATTTGGGAAAGACTGTTCGAAATTTAAACTTTTGTGAACATGTATTTTGGATAAACAAAATAGATCACCAATTATAAACTGGTATACACAAGTCATTAGAAGTATTCTCACAGTGACCTGTGGGGTCGGGCCCTATACATGTCACTACCGTATCAGGATGCAAATATTATCTTCTTATCATTAACGATATTTCAAGAAAAGTATGGATTTTCTTATTAAAATCAAAGTCAAAAGTGAGAAACTTTTGCAACCTCCAGATATTGGAATACTCTAATAAAAAATCAAACAGGTCAGGAAATAAAAATATTAAGAATAGACAATGGCATTGAGTTCTGCATTATTGAATTTGATTAGTATTCCAACAAATATAGTATTTTAAGGCACAGAAGTGTGACCTGCACACCCCAACAAAATGGAATTATTGAAAGAATGAATAGGACCATTCTAGAAATGACCATATGCTCATCAGTTCTGGACCAAAATTATTTTGGTGGAAGGTTGCCAAAATTGCATATTATCTGATAAGTAGGAGCCCCTCTGGTGCCTTGGATTATAAAATACCAGAACAAGTTTGGACATGATTAGTTCCTGACTATTCTTACCTTAAAACCTTTGGACGTGTTGCATATGCACATTAGACCGAATAAAATTAGATCCCAAATTCATAAAATGTGTTTTTCTTGGTTATGAGGAAGGGGTTAAAAGGATACCAATTTATTGATATAAAAGTCTAAAGGCTTTAAAAGTCATGATAACCAGATTTGTTATATTTAGTGAAGAAACTTTTCCTTGCCTTAGTGATAAAACAAGAGAAAAATTAGATAAAAAAGATTTTGTTATAACATAAATTAATTTGAATGATCAAAACCTGAATTACACCACTGTGTGGTGGAGCAACCTCAAACAGAACCTCAATTTATATCCGATTAGATCATGTTTAAAATTTTCAGAATTAAAACAGAAGGCAAGTAAGACCTTCTATATATCAATATGCATAATATCTAATCCTCTTACATTAGAACATGATTCTTATGAAGAAGCTATCTCCAGTAAAGAATCCTTTAAATGGCTTGTAGAAATGCAAGAATAAATGAACTCACTAAATAAAAAATTAGACTTGGAACTTAGTGGAAAATCCTATGGACAGCAAACTTACAAATTGCAAATGGGTTTCTAAAATTAAAGACTGAGCTGAAAGAAGATGATATGAGATATAAAGCAAAATGAGATGTAAAGCAAAACTTGTAAATAAAGGATTCAAGCCCCATATCTTGCAATGGGAACCATGACAGAAAAGTGATACGATCTCTGTTTCTATTATAAGATAGATAAAAATTCTATTTTTTTTTTCACGTTTATAAATGGATGATATGCTTTTGGTTTGACATAATAATGTACTTAATTCCCCTATACTTAATTTTATAAAATAAAAGTTAAAATCGAAATTTGAAATGAAATATTTAGGTCCTGCTAGAGAGATATTAGGAATGGAAAGAAAAAGGATAGAATCAATGGAAAACTATTTTTAACACAAGTATTGTGTAGGAAAGGTTATTAGAAAATTTTCACTTCATGATTCTAAAGCTATTCGTCTCCCATTTATCCGACTATATGAAACTATTAGATTATATCAAACTATGTGTTGAATAATCACCTAAAATTGTAGATGAAATTAATACAGTGGTAAATATACCTTATGCTAATACTGTTCGATCTTTTATATATGTTTTGGATTTCAGTGTACTTGATATCACATATGTTGTTAATGTATTGAATAGATTTATGAGTATTTCATTGGAAAGCAATGAAAATTTTGATTAAGTATCTTAAAGGAACACATCACTTAGGATTGATAGTCAAAACAGATAAAAATGGACTTAAGTTGAGAGGATATGTAAATCTGACTTTATTGGAAACTCAGATAATAGAAAATCTACTTCAACATATGTATTTGTATAAATGGAACATGCTATTCACAACTTCAGAAATTAGTTGCTTTATCTTCCACTGAGGCACAATATATAGCTGCTAGCATGCTACTAAAGTTGTCGAAGAAAAACTGCTAGAAAGATTAGTTACATGAATTAGATTTTATAGAAAATGAGGTGAAGTTTTGTACATCATTTTACTAGAGATGTAACTGAAAGAGGTGATATAAAGTTAGTTAAAATTCCAAATAAGATTATTCCAACAAATGCAGGTGCAAAGATGATACATTTCAATAAATTCAAGGATTCTTTAAGCCTCTTGAACCTTGAAAATTACTAATTATCTTTCGATTTTGTAACAAGAGACCATATGAAGTTATGCTGGTTCATCTCAAATCCACTCTGGCATGGTCTCAAATCGTAGCAAATGTGAAGATTGTGAAGGATAATTTACGTTGTTGAAATTGTTGAGCCCAAAATTAATTGATGATGGTCCAATGACCTATATGCGTAATCCGGCCCAGTTGTGCTTGATCCAAATAAAGCTTCTGTAAATTGATAAAACACATTATTGAAACACTTTTTATTAACTAATCTTGATTTTACTTAATGAATGACATGTCGTGTTGCTGGCTGTTGAATGCAGGTTTTGGGACTATCTCATGTAAATTGAGAGCTTTACTCTCGTTAGGGTTAGAGTGGAAACCCTAGCAGCTTTCAGATTTCTCGTTTTTCTCTCTATCTACTGTTCACCGTCTTCCTTCGATTCTCTATAATTTCTAAGTAAAATTCTTGCATAGAGGATGATTGCTGTGAATTTATGATGGCATTAGACCCCTCCCTGTGAGTGGATTAGTTTGTGCTAGTTGTTGAGAGATTGGTTAATTATTTCTGTAAATCTTCTTTTATCGAACTTTTGCCTTATAATTTGAGATTGTGCTATTGGATTCGAGTGTAACCCTAACGGATGCTCAATTGGGGATTGAGTGTTTGAAGCCATCACTGAACCTCTGGTGGGATTCGGCCCAAAAATCTGTGTTCTTTAAGTATTTCCTGTTTACCATTGTGCTCTTGGTGCCTTTTTTTAAGTCCAAAACCGGAACCAACAACAACCTATCACTGAAATCCTAAAAACTTTTTCAAATGCTCTTATGCAATTATCCTTAAAACCCCTTTGTGGGGGCGCGGGGAGGCGAGAGGGGATGAGTAACCAAATTCTATCTAAAGAAAAATTATTCACGGTACAAGCAGTTCGTAGGCACACCACCGCAGAACCAGACAAATCAATATATAAATGCAATAAGCTAGAAGTACCTCTGGTGGCCACCGCCATTTCCCGTTTGCTGGTCCGCAGTGCATCTGTTAAATACCAAATTTTCATTAATCGTATTCTTTTGATCCATCTAATACATTTACCCCAAGCCCACACCACCGCAGCGCACATATGGAAAAATTTATTTTTGGAGAGAGAAACTTGGTAAAGGTAAGAACGAAAGTAAATTTATTCTCCTAAAATCCGCTAAAAATATGGTGACATAACAAGGAAAATGAAATTGAGAGTTCCCCAAATACGAATAAGTACAGCAAAACCACCATTCCTTCGATTTTCATAAACCAAGGGAAAAGGTACAACCTTTTCTAACTCTTCAACTAAAAAAACACAGAAAAGGAAAAAATGAAAGAAAGAGAATAGGGTTTACCTTTGGGTGAAGTTTTTTTCTTGAAAATGTTAAGATTCATGATTTTGAAAAACAGGGAACTGGTGAATTCTTGCTAGATTCCTTGAGTGGGTGGGTTATGGGATTGAAGAATTCTTGAAATTTTTGTTCAAGATTTTGGGAGAGATTTCTGGTCACACTGCAACTGAAGAGTGAGTGGGTGGGTCCGATACTATTGTCCCTCGGGATTCGTGTGTTTGAAATCCCACTTATCAAATGCTGGCTAGGGTTTACTAGCCGTTGGAAAACATTCATTGACTAAAATGCCTATGATGTTTGTCTTAATTTTCGTTGAACCCACAATTGAGAATTTTGGAATGAGATAATTTCACACTAGAGTTTAGTTTAAGAAAAAAAAATTTAAATTGACCAATGAAGTATTTTTATTATCCAATTACTTTAATTTTTTTTTTATATTAGACAATCTAATAGCTTGATTAATGTCATATTCGACACAGTAGGTGTTAACCATTCGCATAAAATCAAGATCATTAAAGTGATCGATTCCTTTCGATTGACATCGTGTTTTTTTTTTTTTGTGAATTTTTTTTTTTATTAATGACGAAGAATAACATTAGAAATAAATGGGTACATTTGGAATTTCTTGGGTTTATGTTATTTTTTTCCTTGGATATTATTGTCGCCAAAAAAAATTTTGTTGCACCGAATTTTTTAATAATTTATAATTTCCTAAAATGATCATAAAATAAAAGGACATAAATAACTCTGGAACATGCTATATGTGCAAAAAAAAAAAAAAAAAAAAAAAAAACTTACAATAGCCCTTTTATTATCTCTCTTTAATTTTAGGTTGTTTGTTGTATCCATATTTAGTCGATGTTTGATTTAGATAAAAATTAAATTTTTAGTAAATTTTGAAAAATATATATATATATGATGAAGCATATGGTTTAAAAGTTGTTAGTTCTCAAAAATGTGCGGTTAAAATTGATTGTAATTAAATTTTAATAATTTTTTTAGTAGAACTAAATAAGGTCTTAGTAATTAATATTCTACTCTTTAACAGTTGCTTTGAGATCCACACAAAGAATCTCGAGTCAATTTACATCACTGAAAAATCATGTTGGATTCCACAAACCTTAATCCTTTTTGATATGATGCTACTGTTACCTTAGTCCTCGTCAATGGATCGGATCTGCTCAAATTCGATCCGATCCGTTAAAAATAATTATTCGATCCGATAATTCGACGAATATTTGAATGTTAAATTCATATCCGATTAACTATATTATCGGATATCCGATCCGATAACCCGATTCAAAATTGAAAAAAAAAATTATTTATTTATTTTATTAAAAATCATAGCCTCAACAAAATTTTAATTAATTATTTATTTTATGAAATATATGAACTATCTTGATGGACTCACTTATTATATTAGAAGGTCCAAATCAATTTTCTTTTAGGGAAAATTCCATATCCCGGATGGTAAGAAATATACAATTCAAATTTAAGAAATATAGTTTGATTTTGCAAATCTCAGAGAATCTAACCTACATATACATATAGAAGGAGAGACGGGGAGATTGAGGAGAGAGAAATCGTTACAATCACTCCCTGAAATCA
The DNA here is from genome assembly GCF_002742605.1 of Olea europaea var. sylvestris. Classification (NCBI taxonomy): domain Eukaryota; kingdom Viridiplantae; phylum Streptophyta; class Magnoliopsida; order Lamiales; family Oleaceae; genus Olea; species Olea europaea. Next base: position 5,664,028 of record NC_036257.1, on the reverse strand, counting down.
AGCTTCAATTTCCTTATGTGATCGGACTCTTTCATATCTATATTTCGGACGTAAAATCATCACCATTTTCAAAGTCACAATTTTTTTGTCACAATTAGCTATTTAATTAGTCATGGATTAGTTTTTAGTCACAACTTATCAAATTATTGGTCGCAACTTATTTCTTCATCACAAATCGAAAACTTTATAAATCACAGAATATTTTTTGTCACGAATTCAAATTTTTATAGGCCACAGATTATTCATCGATCACAGATTCAAAAATTTTATTGGTCACAACTTATTTACTCATTGCAAATTATTGTCACGAATTCAAATTTTTATAGGCCACAGATTATTCATCGATCACAGATTCAAAATTTTTATTGGTCACAACTTATTTACTTATTGCAAATTATTTGATTAATTGGACACGATTAATGTTTCAATTTCAACTCCATCAAATGTGAGTCACGATCATAATTTTCAGGTCACATATTCAATTATTAGTCACAAATCAACCAAACCGCCACGACTACCGCCATGACCACCATAACCACCAACTGTGAATCCCAATTTTTAGGTTACGGGTCAAATTATTTGTCACAAAATCAACTAAACAATCTAAAATACCACCAACTAAACCGTCATGACCACCGCCAATCCACCTGAACCTCATAGCATCGCAAACACCACATCTACCACTGGATAGCAACCAGATCGTGACCAAACTTTCCCCATATCGCAACCAACAAAACTCTGGCCAAAACCACACGCCTCCACAAATTTGCAGATCGGTCGGCGAAGAGAGCTACCCCGATGCTCCCCACATTTTCATTCCTCCTGGACTTGCCAAGCTACATATCAGGGGGAAAAAGATCATTTGGAATCATTTATAAACAGATAATGGACGAAGACGCCAAGTCAACGCCACCACAGTCGCCATCGCACACCAACACCACAGTCCCTGCTGCACAGCAACACCACAGATCGATCGGCAACGTTGCAACGAACTCCGTCATAGATCCACAATCGCCACAGATCAATGCCGTGAATGGTTAGCTCGGTGCCATATTTGATTTCTGATCTTAGATTTCTAGCTGATTAGCTCATTCTCAGTTGGGGTAGTTGGGGAGGGCGATCTGAGAGAAGACGAAGAGAGAGGGAGAAAATGGCAGGAGAAATAATGGAGAGAAAAGGAGATTGGAGGTGATCTAAGAGAAGAAGAAGGGGGAGAGATAAAATGGCAAGAGAAATAATGGATAGAGAATGAGACTGGAAAGAGAATAAATTTGTGTGGAAGAAAGAGAAAACGTGTAGATGGAGAGAGAATGAGATTGGAGACAAAGGAAATATTTCTGATTTTTGAAAGATGAAACACCTCACCTGATTTAAGAATTGAGATTTTCAAAAGTAGGGTATTGTGTAATTTCCACTTTTTTTTATCCAAGTGATACTCCTTTTAACTCCTTTTTAAAGGAGACTCCTCTTGAAATATTTTAATGATATTTTAATATGGGATACTAGCTTTTTAAATAATTATTCTCTTTCAATGATTTAGTGATCTTTCAATGTGAGATACTAATCATAATCATTTGTCAATTCTAAGTATTTACTAGTTTACTTTATTATTTTCATTAAAAAAACATAACCTCAATAAGATTTTAATTACAAATAATATCAATTTGAACAAAGTCAATTATTTTGGACATATTAATTATTAGTTTTTTATATTATAAAACAGATTATTATAGTAAATCTAATCAATAAATTAATTATTATTTTTATCTTATTTTAGTTAATAAAAAAATTAAATATCTTCAAAATTTTCAATTAAAAATATTATAATATTAAATAATAGTATTTATTATTTAGAAATTACATATAAAGTATAATAAAATTTTCAAAATGGAAAAAACTATGTCATAAATTATGTGATAATATAAAAAATATAATATATTGTTATAATAAATTAGATCGGGTTATTATTGGATCGAATTGACCTATATCCATATTTGATACATTTAGTTAATGAATTTTCGGATTTGGATCTCGATCAAGTTATCGGATTAAGACCCTAAATCTATCTTCCATTAATTTCTTCGAATTCAGATCAAAATCCAAACTATTGACAACCCTGCCTACAATGCCAATTTTCTGAATTAAAAGCGGACGTTTACAAAAGAGTAGACCAATTTTTCAGAATTTATTACATTTAATTCCACCAATTTTTTTGGTATTTTGATTGATAATAAAAGGGTTATATTCAATTAAAATTATTAAAGACATATAAAGTTTATGAGTATTGCTTTTTAAAAAACTTTAAAATATTGATATTTTTAAAAGTCTCAATATTCAGTAAATATTTTCAGAAATCTCTATAAGTTATGGGATATTCAAAATATCCACGACTTTTTTTTTATTTTTACAAAAGTCTCTAGTGTAATAACATTTAAGTAGAGGGGTACAAAAATACAATTTCAAAATTTATATTTCATCACCCCAAAATTATGGGAGACTTTCATAGAATTTTTTTTTTCTAATATGTATTTTTTGTCTTTTCAGTATTTCTCTTTCTTCTTCCCTTCTAAGAACCTTAGAGTAATGATTAAAAATATTTTATTTTTTCTTCTACCTATTGTATTTGTTCTCTTTTTCTTTTCTCTTTTTTTGTCATTTCTCTCAATTTTCTATAAAAATAAAATTAAATCATAATTAAAAAATTCTTGTAATATTTTTTCATTTCAAATTTTTATATAAAAGATTAATTTGTAATTAAATTTTATAAGTTTTTATAATAAAAAAACTAATTTATGATTAAATTTTAATTATACTGGCTAGTTATTTACTTTTCAAAGGCCAACATATTGATAATATTGAACATTAGATATTCCTTATTTCTTTTAACATAATCAAGGTGACTTAACTTTTTTATACTTTTAAAATTATATTTTAATACATGGGGTAGACGGATGGAACCTCCACCTCCCATATGATTGCACTGGATTTTAGTTAATTCTATTTTAAATGAATATTTTCAAAAGTAGTGTGAATTCTACAAAAGTTTATAAAAGTTTTTAAATTGAGAGACTATATGACTCTACGAAAGATTTTCATTAATTCTATACAAAACTATAAAGAGGGTGTATTCAATTGAAACTTTTAATGACATTTTGAGATTTAAAAAGTTCAGGGGTATTCAATGTAGACTTTTTAAAATTCTCTAAAAGTATTGATATATTTAATTGAGACTTTTATAGACTTTTAAGAAGTTTCTAAAAGTCACGATGTATTCTATTGAAACTTTTATAGACTTTCAAAAAGTTTCTAAAAGTTATGATATATTTAATTGAGACTTTTTAGAAGTTTCTATAAGTTTTGGGGTATTTAAATTTTAATAACTTCTAGAGATTTTTATAAAAGTTTTTGAAGTATTAACTTTTAAACAGAAACTACTTATATAAAATCTCAAAATTTATCTTTCATTAAACACGACATTTTGGGAGACTTTCCCAAAAAAAATATTTTTTTCCAATCTTTCTTTCCTTTCTTCCTTTTACGAATATTAAATGTATGATTAAAATTTATTTTTTTTATTGATTATTTTTATTTTTATTTATCTTTCTCTCTCTTATTGTTTTATCCCTATTTGTGGGGTTTCTGACCGCCCCCCCTTGTTTTCCCAGCTTTTCCCAAAAATTAAATTGGATTCTTGTAACTTTTTTCATTTTTCATTCTTTTTTTTTTTTGAAAAATTTATTTTTTATTAAATTATAAGAATTAATAAAAAATTATAATTAGCTTCATAAAATTAAACAAACAAGAGCTCCATGATAGTTCAATAGAGAGAAAAAGAATATATTACTACAAACTCGCTCATTTTTAATAGATGGGGAGCAATTTTCTACTTAGACAATAGCTTGGGAGACCAATGGTGTAAGTTTTTCCTCTCTTAAAGGTGTTACTTGGCAATGCAATTAATACAAAGATTCAACCAAGGAGGACTTCATCAGTCGATCAGCCATGGCCAATTCCGATCCCAACTCATTGATTTCCACAGCTGATAAACTATCAGTTTTACCATTTACAATCTAATTTATCTTTAATCTCTTGATATATTTATTAATAGTAATAATTTGAACTGTTTGACAAACCAATAAACATGTTTATTGATAATATTTTTTATATGAGAAATGCATTACTAGATGATTGTGTTGTATAAGAGGCAATATTTTACTCCTCTTCTAGCGAGGCTCTAAGTATGACCACATGGCAGTCACGCAGGAAGTGAACCTAAGTCCACTTTCCATGTCAGTATACCCATGTGGCAATTTGACCAAACCCCCATGAAGAGGTTGAACACCTATGGATAGCTCGAACCTATGTGGAAGGCCAAGTCCTCATGGGTGAGGTAAGGCAAGTAGGGGCCTTGTAAAGGATCTTTTATTTAGAATTTTCAATGAATGATTGATATGACAACTCACTGCAACAGTCACCATACTAAGTCAGAAGGTCAAGCCTAAAACCCAATGCGTCAAGTTTAAGAGCAGCAAAAAGGGTTATAACATTAAGTGTGTTTTCATCCAACAGTTCTTACTCATTTTCTTCTACTATAAAAGCTCACATTTTGTATTATTCTTTGGTAATACAAGTTTAGACCTTGAAACTACAACTCTCCTCTCTCTATATTCCTTACATACTCTCCTTAAGTCAATCCCCTTTCTATGTAAGTGGCTCACGTCTAAAGAATGTCTTATACCCAAATACTTAGATCATCAATTGACTTGATCGTTGGATTGCACACGGTCACCTTCCTAATAGCCAAATGAAGTCTCATATGATTAATGGTTGTCCTAACATATAGGTAGAGCTGTCAATGGATTGGATTTTTATCCGAATCTGATGAAATTAATGGGAGATGAATTTAAGGTCTTAGTTTGATAACCCGATCAATATTCGAATCCAATAATTCGTTAACTAAATGAAGCAAATATAGATATTGGTCAATCTGATCCGATAATAACCTGATCTAATTTATTATAATAATATAATATATTTTATATATTATTATTGCATAATTTATTGCACAATTTTTTTTTCCATTTTGAAAATTGTATTATAATTTATACATAATTTTCAAATAGTAAATAATATTAGATAATAGTACAATACTGTTAATTGAAATATTTGAAAAGGTTTAATTTTTTATTATTAATTGAAATAAGATACAAACTTCTCACTTTCCACATTGGATACTCACTAGAATATCATAAAATTTACAATCTATAAATAGGTGGATAAAGAGTTGAGTAAAAATCAATATGGACCTTTTAATTTTAGGGCTTAGAAATTGATTAATATAAAAAAAAAATTATTTTTTTTTAACTTTTTTCAATTTCGAATCGACTTATCGGATCTGATATCCGATAACATAGTAAATTGGATATGAATTTAACAATCAAAAATCCGTTGGATTATCAAATCGGATTTGGACAGATCCGTTCCATCCGATCTATATCCAATGCATTTACAACCCTATGTCTAGGAGAATATTTATGTAGATGCGAGAAGTCTTAGGATCTACTGGCCACATAGCCCCTACGAAAAATGAGGTCAACACAACCCATAATTAATTTTAATCAAGGAATTTTTTTTAATTGATTCTAATCCGAGTTAAAAGCAGTGCCAGTTTTTTTTTTTTTTTTTCAAGGATGATTTGTTCCTTAAGTCTAATAATTAGACTGGTTATGTTAAAATTTCTTTTTTTTCATGAAATTTTTGTTGTATTTTTTCCACTTAATTTTGTAGAGCAAAACTCAACATGACAAGCTAGAGTGGAGATTGGAAGGGTGCTGCAGTTCTGTATGAACAGGCAGGTATGTTTGATAACATTTATGAGATTAAAGAAAATGAAATATATTGAGAGCAATTTTGTGCGTACATTTTTTATTGGTTCACGAGTTTCGTTCGTATGTGGCAGCAAATGCATATACGCTAATGAAAAATGATGTGGAAGGAAAAGAAGCATTTGAGAATGCTTCGAAAGGACAAGAGATGCACTCTTCATATCCAAATTATAAATTTCTTCATATCAAAAGAAAGCATTTGAGCTGCTCTTCTCGCTTCTGGTTGTCGTGTCAAAGACATTTTGATGAGTATGCTCATTTAATAGACACTTTGTTATAATTCGTCTTCGTCTATTTCATCTCGTATATTGAAAGTGATCAAAATTGCTGAAGGCTTGATGATATGAAAAATCAAGTACTTGCATGTTTTAATACTGTAAATGTGAAATACTAGAATTCCAAACTCATTTTCGGAGACTTTTCTATATGCACTAAACCTTAGTATTGATTTCTACATTAAGTTCAATTGTTTATTATAATATTGATAACTATAATGTGTTTTGTTGATATCAAAAAATGCGCCAGCAGAATCCCGACTTCGTCTCCTTCATGTAGACATCACCTGCATAATGAACAATACATTAAAGGGCAAAAGTCGTTGGTTGAGAATAAGATTTGAGATTGTTTGCACTCCGACGATCAAGTCAACGGCGGGACGCATAGTTATAAAACCCGATCAAGATAGATTAATTTAATGAATATAGACATGACTCGGCCGATTCAAAATTGCCCTTTAAAATTTGTGGAAGTTATATAATTCCAGGTGTTTAAAGATTAGAATTCAAAAATAAGGGACCAAGTTTCATTATTCAAAAATCAAGTATGAATATAATAAATATTACCCCTAATTCAATTCCAACCCTAATTTTATTCTCTCTCTCACTCACTCTCCATATTTCCCGTCTCTTCCTGTCCCTGTGCTACGTCGTCGCCGGAGCACTCACCACTAGAGACCTTACACATTTCATTTTAATTGATGACATCGTGCTATCGCCACCACGTACGTTGCACCGCGGCGATCTTTACCATGTAGCGCGGTAGGTTTGTGCGAATCACCGTGAGTTACCACCGGGAAACAAATCCACTCACTTACTCCGACGACTCTTCACAGGCGAAACACCACAACCAGCGCGCGAAGTAGAAGCAGCGTTGTATAGTGGATTTGGCTGTTGGGGGTGGTTTTGGATGGTGGTTTGTGTGATGGTGTTTGTGTAGTGGTGTTTGTATGGTAGTGTTTTTGTGGTTGTATGGTGGATTTGGTGGTTGGGGTGGTTTTGGATGGTGGCTTGTGTGGTGTGGTGGCATTTGTGTGCAGGCAGTGGTTGTGGTGTGGTGCAGCAGCTGTGTTGCAGTGCGATGTAGGTAGTGGCTGTGATGATATTGCAGGCGGCAATTTTTCTGGTGGTGGATGTGCGTGGTTGGCAGCGCTGCACGTGATCTATGAAGAAGTCGTGCGTCCTTCTCTATCGACAATGTGAGAAAAAATGTGTGGTTTGGTGAGAATGACATTGCAATCGGCGTGACTTGGTGGTGGTATTTTTCATGTTGGTGGTGCTGGTGTTGGCGGTTTGGAGTGGTGGTGGTGATGATGTTCGCCTGTGACTTTAAAACTTGGGTGGTGGTTTTTTTTGGTGTGTTTGGTGGCGACGATGGATCTGGTTGCGTCGATTTTGTTGATGTTGGTGTTGACAGTGGCGGTGGCGATGGCGGTGGCGGTGGCAATGGGGTGAGGGTGGTTGCAAGTGACGGTGGTGGTAGTGGAGTTGGAAGTGACTGACTATTTGACCTGTGACTTTAAAATTTGATCATCTGTTACTAAAAAAAGTAAATATGTGACTATTAAATTTGAAAATATGTGACCTGTGACTATAATTTTTTGGATTTGTGACCTATGATTTTTTGATCTGTAACCTCGAATAATTTGTGACTTATCAAAATTGTGATTTGTGACCTCGAAAAAATTTGTGACCAATTAATTTGATGATATGTGACCGATAAATAAAATCTGTGACCTATAGTTGTGAATATGTGATCATGAATAGTATAACAGTGGCTTTATTATCATTATTTAATAAATATTTTTAATTAATTAGCTAAAACCTGATTTTTGCACTAAAGAAACTTGTAGCCTGAATTTTGAATTGGGCATAGTTAACACCTGATTTATGAACTCTTCCCTTAAAATTTTGGGGATCCATGGAATTGAACCTTGGACCTCCAAGAAAAACAGTTAGTTCTTCACCATTTAAGTGGTAGAGTACTTTAATAATTTTTATGTGCAATAACTCATGTATGCAATGAATCATATGTATTACATAGGTTTTCTAGAAGTGTTTTTATAAAATACTTTGGTCCAACCTACTTTATTTTATAGACCTAAATAATTAGTGAATAATTACTTTAAAAATATATATATTTTTTTGCCTAAGAAATTTGAATACTTCTAATTTATTGTTTTTAGATTTTTATGCAATGATCCACAGATCCAACCATTGACCCACCGGTTCAATCAATAAACCGAGACCCAATACCTTGTTCGGGTATATACCCTTGTCGGACTATAGCTGGACGAGAGAAAAATATGAGAGTGCAAGAGACGGGAAAGGGGGTTTTGTTAGGGTTAGGATTCTTACCTTTTGTAAAGTGAGCCACACATATATAGAAAAATGATAATGGGCCAAGTGATGTTAATGGGCCGAGTCCAAGCCCAGGACGAAGTTACTTAGTTTAATAGCTCCAATTCAATTAATAATTGATGCCACGTCAGTATATATGAAACCCTCTTTGTCACACGCACGTCACATAATTTATGGATATAACATGTTTCTTAAAGTGCTCTAGAGATGCAAGAAAGTTGCTGACTCTCTTCCTCTCTGCTTCAGTAAGGAGTACTTCTATGCATGCTTGCAAGTGCTTAAAATATAACACTTAATTCGTATACTTTCATTCTATCCAACTGTCTTGCCGATTTTTTTTTTTTTTTTTCATTTGTATCCTTTCTTGGAAATTTATCTTAACTTTTACTCACTGATTTTGGCCATTTCTTTTCTTTCTGTTTCTTGGCAGGGTTGAAGCTATCTTTAACATCGATCAATTCGTGCTGCCAGTAGGCTCCTTTCTGCATGCACTGAAGGTGATGAAGAAATCAAATGTGCTGCTCAATCGAGCAATATCTCCAATCTCAATAACTTGGTAAAAATTCTAAGCCATTTGAAAGTTCTATCATCATTTTCTCTGGAAAATAAAATCGACTTTTATGGTGCAAATATGAATATATAGTTTCTTATTGTTTAAACCTGTTGAGAATTACTGGTGAATGCTTAGTTACGGAGTTCATATTTTCCTCATTCAAAAATTAGCAAATTCATGTTTGTGCATGAAGCAATTACTGCATCTATTTACTCGTGGATGTATACGCTAGTATTGAAGCACTTACCATTCTTTGCACATCTCATAAAGAAATGGGACCACTCCAAAAGTGAAAACGCTTTTAGATTCTAAAATTGCTCTATTGGTATCAAGAATTAATTTAAGTCTCTCATAATGCAAAAATTTTAGGGTTCGAATCCTAAAGGACGTAATAGAAAGCCGTGAGGAGTAGGGATAGATGACCTTCTAAAGCAAATAGTACATATGACATAATGATTTTGAGCACATAAGCTTGAATCATTACAGCATCAATTTACTCGTGGACATATCCAGTAGAATTGAAGCACTTCCCATTCTTTGCACGTCTCATAAAAAAATGTCACCACTGGAAACACCTTTAGATTCTAAAATTGTGTCCATGTTAGTAAGGTTGTAAGAACGAACTCAAACAAATTGACAATTGAAATTTTTTCTAATTTTTCGTTTTATACTTTTACTTGTTTCATTATCTTCAATTGGCCATATTGATAATGGAAAGATTTAGCTGAAAGGAAGTTATCTGTAGATCGTCAAGCTTGCAAGAAAATTTTCTACAGGTGATGTCAGTGCATTTGAGGTCGACGCAGAGGATCAAGAAGAGCCATTGGATGAAGATAATCATACCTAGCCGTCGTTTATTAATCATAAAAGCTTCAACTGTATGCAACAACATTACATGAATTACACTGGATAAAGATGTCTTTAGTACCATATGTTTCCCAAGAAGAAGAAGAAAAAGAAAGAAAGATTGATTGTGTACTATTGGTATTTCTTTGAATCACTATTGGGTTTTGCCGATTTCATTATGGCTTTGTGATAGATTAGCACACCAATAAAAGAATTCAGATTTTATCCTTGAAATTTCAGAATTGCCTTCACCACTTCAATTGTCCTTTTTTTGATGGGGAAGAGGATTTTGATAGAAAACCAAAATTTGATTACATTATTCCAAACTAAAACCCTTACATATGTAAAGAGTAAATTTTTCGAGGAGTTCCTAAGGTGACAGCCATACACCGAGCTTTATATTTGTGGTATCATATCCTCAACATTTTAACATTATTCGCAAAATATCTTCATCTAACGAAAACATCTATTTAGACGTTAATGTCCAAGCAAGACGCATGTCATGTGTCTAGAAAGGTAAAATTACCGATAAAAAGAAAGCAACATTTAAAATAAGTAAAACATTCACCATTTAGTTTCTATAATAAACAATTTTTTTTAAAAATAATTTTACCCTTCTAGTCACATCACATACATGTCACATGAACATGTCTAAACAAGCATTTTCCATCATGTGAGGACATGGCTTGCAGAATATTAAAAGGTTTGGAACATTAATGCCCCAAATTAAAGGCTAAGGACATCATGTCAAACTTATGAGAGCTCGAGAGCATCGCTGTCAAACTTATTTAATATAGAGTGAGAAGATAGTAGGCTTGCCCTGTATCAGCATCTCCTGATTCAAACTTTCTTGGAAAAAATTAGAGGAAACAATAACAAATCAATAATACCTCATTAGCAACTAATATTGCCTACATATATGTGTCGAATACATATATTACTGGCTGCTTCCTACGAACTCAAAGAGCCATATGGTTAAACTTGAATATAGATAGTTTAAAGAATAAACATAAAATCCCCTGCCCTCAATCTCCTCCCCTAGGTGCTAATAGAACTGGGCAAAAATAGGCAGTAAAATGGGGTTCTATGTTAGTCGTCCACAATGAACGCTGACTGCATAAACATCTATGCTGACGACACCTGAGGAGTTCCGTACCCATTGAGATGTGCCTTCTGCCATCTCCACGCTATCTGCAAACTCTTCTGAAGATCAGTATGTTGTGCAGTCCAGTTCAATTCTTCCCTGATCTTGGTCGGATCACTGTATACTTCTGCATAGTCACCAGGCCTGCGTGGAAGGAAATCGACTTTAATGGGCACCCCGGTTGCCTTCTTACAAGCCTCCACAAACTCCTTCACAGAACGTCCTGATAATAAGGATAAGAACATAGCTTCAATGACAAAATCTGGAGCGGTTGTAAACAAACATTTGAAGAAAATAAGGTCTAATACCTCTTCCTGTACCAACGTTGTATATGCCAACATGCCTTGGTTTTGCCTTTTCCAAAGCCTTCACATGAGCATCAACAAGATCGGTGACATCAATATAATCACGTATGCATGTGCCATCTGGAGTCTTGTAATCAGTACCTCTAACCTGCAAGAGAACCAAAAGCTAGATATAATTGTCTCTAAAGCACGTATTATCAGTTCTCTTGCAATAAATTAAATTCTCTTTCTATTAGCAAAATTATAGCAGAGCAAAAGCTGTAGAGCAAAGAGAGGCAAACCTTAAGCCCGGATATGATACCACGTGCCGCATCAAAACAAGCACCAGATATTCGTCCATGCTCACGTAGTTCTGGACGGGGAGCTTCTCCTAGTCGTCCCTCCGAGTCAGAACCAATCACATTGAAGTATCTGAACATAAAATTGAATTAAAAAAGTAAAATATCAGAAGAAACTTTTTGCAATATAGTCTTAAAAACGTGTACTGTAGCCATCATGGCATACAAGAAATTGTTTAGGGAAAAAAAATTGTAAGATGGCAGTAACTATCAACAGTACTGTTGGAAAGGCGAGAACCCATAATAGGCAAAAGGAAAATAATGCTCAGAAAGGGTCAGAATTGGATGAGAGTTTAACGATGAACTGAGGAAAGGCTTTACTTCAGATATTAATAAGGTTTCACTTATTGTTAACTCTATTAGGAGTTCGTGTACAAATCTAATCATGTTATTCATCATGACTGGACGAAAATATCACTTCAATAACATAACTGCTATAGCGTAAAAGTGAGTACAAAGCTTAAAAGAAATGAGAGATGAACTAATATCAGGTTCTGTCAACCCTCAATGGCATAAAACACTATCTAAATTAGAGAGATTCAAGAAACTCTTATGACAATACAGGAAAAGTTTGCCATACATATTGTTCAATTAACTTACTAAAGATGAAAAGCAATATAAATGCAAGATATTGATCCCAATGGTAAAATAACTATCTATCAACAAGGTTTAATCTATAACAGACTTAATTTGGATCTAAAGTTGGCAGCTCAGACATTCTTTTAAGATGGAAAATGACTAACAAAAAATATCAAAGCTCACACCTTAAAATCATGACAGCCATGTCTGAATTTTTATGGAAGTCCAGAATTATATCCTCTGCCATTTTCTTGGCTTTTCCGTATGGATTTATTGGAAGCTGCACAATGCAAAATAAGGTGAGCTGTTTGGTAAGGAAACTCCCAACCTAAAAAATTGTCAAAGCGAGCAGTCTATATAATATACTGAAATCAAACATATAAGCTACTATTGCCTAGCAAAACCTTCACCTGTGGAGTTACTTCTGTGATTGGCATTTTTAAAGGCTCCCCATATGTTGCACATGTACTAGAATATATCAAAGTCTTCACTCCATGAGCTGCCATAGCTTCTAATACAACAAGAGTATTTGATGTAATATTGCGATAGTACCTGTGTTGAAAACACGATTAGAGTAAACCAAAGAAAAAAAAACAAAAACAAAAACAAAAATTAACAGGAACTGCAATTTTTATTACTCAGGATGGCTCAAACTAAATTAAAAATATGTTTGGGAAGTGTTTATAAATGTGTAAATTATACATAGATAGAAATAAGTGGTGGATAAGTGGGTACCTTTTAGGTCCCTCAAAATGTGGATATAAAGTGACTCGAGTGTTTATAAGCATGAGCCAAACAAATGTTAAAATTAGACTTAACTTATATAAATTTACATTTATCACTTTAGCAAAGTTTAATCACATCAGCCTCAAAATTTCAAATGAAACAAGACAAGAAACTGCAATGGATACCTGCCCACCTCCCACACACCCTGTTGACCTCAAAAAGTGCGCCAACAGATGCCGGTCCCACCCGCGCTTGCGTGGGCGAATGTCCAACACGTTAAGACACGTGGACGGTCTAAAACGAGCAGTTCAAAGGGACGTGGGAGTAGCCCAACGACGCGGGACGGTGACGTTCGGAATCCGGCGGGTTGTTCGTAATCCGATTGTACAATAATTACCAACCAGTGCTCGTAGATGTATATGTAAAAGTGTATAAATTCGATTTGCGTATTGCAAGCAAATGAGAGAGAGTTGAGTAAAATGTAGTCTTTAGTATTGATTCTTGCATTAGCCTTTTATATTATACAATGGGGGTGTTTATAGTGATACATATGGAATGGGAGCCCTTGGATGAAGTGGCACGTGGCCTCATCTCCTTAGTTCAAATGTCCGTTCTCAGGCATGGGACTTGACTTGCTAGCTTACGGCGCATTTATTACTTGTCCAGGGCCTTCATGCTAGTGACAAGACTTGACCTTTATGCTTATGACAAACGTTCCATCAATCATTCGAATAAGATCTGTGCAAGCGATCTCTTGGGAGAAGTGACCATGGAGGATGTTTCCTTGTGGTTCAGAGGCTCGCGCATCAGCTTCGGGGCTTCGCCCATTTGTCATGATACTTCCACTTGAGGGCCTCAGCTGCTCTCAGTAGGTTCTAGCAGCTGGGCTTTGGTTCGAAGGCCTCGGTCAATGGACCTCGGACAAGAGAAGCCTCGGCAGATGGACTTCGGCTCAGTGTTTCGGATGTAGCCCCACCTCGGCAGGAATGCCACGTGGATCGCCATGAGTGGGCCATTGTCCCAGGTAGGTTAGCCAGGTGTGACAACACGCAACAATAGTCCCCCAAGTCCAAGTATATTCATTTATGTAATGCATGAACTTTAATGGAGTAAAAATTGAAAGAATTTTTGAACCCCAAATAATAGTCCCCCAAGTCCAAGTATAGATATTTATATCATGGTTGGAGTTAGAGAAGTGTTGTTGTGGGTGAGCGATGAAGTAGGCGAGGTGTTGAGATTTTGAAGATGAAGCCGAAGTGGTTGAGGAACCGAACCTACGAGGCTGTGTGGTAGCCGAGGTGGTTGAGGAACCGAACCTGCGAGGCTTGTTGGAAGCCGAGGTGGATGAGGAATCGAACCTGCGAGGCTTGACGGCTGAATGTAGAGATGAAGCCGAGGTGGTTGAGGAACCGAACCTGCGAG
>NC_036257.1:5630641-5648773 GCF_002742605.1 Olea europaea var. sylvestris | reverse complement strand
AAAAAAAAAAAAAAAAAATCGTCTTACTGTTCACGGGTACTGTTCACACCCGGGATTCCAAATTTTTGATTTTCTTTCTGTAGTATTAAAAAAATATATAAAAATATTTTCTAACATTGTTTTGCAGATATTTCTTCCTGTTCTGTTGATCAATCCAGTCGCTTCGATGAACAAAAAGGGGAGTTACCATTCTATTTATCTTTGGTACATTACTGTTTATCTTAGAAATTGTATCAATTAAATTTTTGTGCTGCTGCTGATCTAGTTGTTTATCTAAACTCACGTAATTGGTCCCATTCACTTAGATAAATTCCACTTTTACCTCACTTATTTTACGTGATTAGAGGTTGACTAGTATTTGACCCTTGCTTTGTTATTTTACTTATACCAACAGTATTAGCTTGTTTTGGATTTTAATCCCAAAAATTAAATTTAAAAAAAAAATAGCTCAAATTTTCATTTTTCATTACTTGCACTTTTTGTTCGTTGATCTCTGTATTGCATTTCATTAAATTGCTATTACAGTGCATGTAGTTACATATTAGTCATCTTGTCACTTCTAGCTCCAGTATCTTAAACATGGACCCCTCACAATTCGATGCACTCACCCGACAAATAGCGGCTATTCAAACTCAAATGACCGCTACTCTTCTGTTAGTTTGAAAAATTTTAAACACATCTCTCATTCAATTGATGTTGATAATTCTAAAGTGTCCCATAATAGACAACATCGTCGACAAGGTAATCAAAAATACTTTCGACCCGATCGTAAGGATAGGAATAGGAATAGGGATCAGATTCGTGAGCGAGAACGAGATAATTTTGAAATTCTTACTCAATGGAATGCCTTTAAACAAGGAAATCAATTAGTGACTGAGTATATCGCGCAATTTGAAGAATTTCGAACCAACCCGACAAATAGCGGCTATTCAAACTCAAATGACCGCTACTCTTCTGTTAGTTTGAAAAATTTTAAACACATCTCTCATTCAATTGATGTTGCTAATTCTAAAGTGTCCCATAATAGACAACATCGTCGGCAAGGTAATTAAAAATACTTTCGACCCGATCGTAAGGATAGGAATAGGAATAGGGATCAGATTCGTGAGCGAGAACGAGAACGAGATAATTTTGAAATTCTTACTCAATGGAATGCCCTTAAACAAGGAAATCAATTAGTGACTGAGTATATTGTGCAATTTGAAGAATTTCGAACCAAATGTCATTTAATTGAGGATGAGAGCACGACTTTGAGTAGGTTTAGCCAAGATCTGAGAGATGATCTTAAGCGCGAGCTTTTCCTTCGAGCTGTCACTACTCTTGATCACGCTTACTTTTTAGCTCGAGATTATGAGTTGATTATTAGTACTCCATATGAAAAGCGTGATCATCGTCGTTTACCCATCTCATTAGCGTCACCTCATCATAAGTCTATCATAAAACCGTCTCCGTCTAATGTTCCTCCTATTTGGAAAAATAATTTTAAAGGTCGTGATAGTCCAAGATCTTCTTCTCCATGTAGAAAGCATATTGACAATCATCCTTCGGTGTCATTGGCTCCACTTCCTCTCGTTAAGTCCCTTCTAGGACCTCCCCGTCTGATATTCCTCCAATTTTGAAAAATAAGGGTAAAATTTTTGATAATCATCATTTGGCTTCATTGGCTCCACCTCTCGTTAAGTCCCTTCTAGGACATCCCCCTTCTAATGGTTCTCCAATCTTGAAAAATTAGGGTAGAATTTCTGAAACTCCAAGGTCTTCTTCTCACTTGTGTGTCAACTGTAAAGACTTTGGTCACATTTCTTCTAAATGTCCTAATTAAACCTTAGTCACGGAAGAAGAAAAGAATGTAATAGAGGAGCCGTTAGAAGATCTAGTCTATGAACCTAAACTTGAAGATTTTGATGACTTGGATGATAGTGAGAACACTTCCTTAGGTGAAATCCAGACTCTTCCCGAGACTTTGGATACTATACCCCTTATCTCCGACAATTTTCGATCACATGTTATGTGTCATACCCTTACCCAAATTAAAGAGTTTGATGATGTCAACAGTCACCCTTGGAAAATCCAGTCGCCTGTGGTTAACACTAAGACAAAATTATCCACCACTGACCAACCTCACATTGATGGTCAAAACAAAAGTGCTAACCAAAATCCTAACAATTTATTACAGTCTCTAGTCCAGAAAAATCTTGAGAATTGGGACTTGATCCTTCCAACTGTTCAAATTGCATATAACGATCCTGTGAACTGGTCTTTAGGTCTAAAACCCTTTGAAGTTATTCTTGGTTGTGAACCTTTGAAACCTCTAGACCTTATTCCCATGCACCCACATGCTTGTGTGTCTATGTCAGTTGAGGTAGTTGTATCACATTTTCATAGCTTGCATATTGAGATCAATAAACAATTTGAAGCAAGTAAAGCATTTTATAAACCTCAAGTTGATTGGCATAAACAACACATTGAATTTAATATTGGGGATTATATTATATTGCAAGCGTGTAATGCTAGTCTTTTTAAAATTTCAAAGCATGTTGGTCAAAATGCCTATATCAATGATCTTTTATCATATTATGATCATCACCCTATTTTATTTGTTAAGGACTTCGATACTTACAATGGCTATTTTAACACTTTTGTTGATCCTTTTCTATCTCTACCTGAGAACTCCCACACTAAATCTTTTGCTATGTCTATTCGAATACCACCTATCGCAGCACACAAAGATAAAATTGATGTAATTTTAGATGAACAGGTTGTGTTAACCATTGATAGAGAGAATCGGTGCTTCTTTAATTGTTGGGTAGATCAACGTTCTTATTGTGCTCCACATTATGTGCAATCATGTGAAAATTTTGGAGATGAGTTACAGGAGTACTGGTTATTTGAAGTCTAGTATCAGTACTTGGTTAGAAGGAAAGATCGCCCCCTTGGTCAGATCATATTCTTGAGAATAAGCTACAATTTTCAGTACTATCAATTATGGCATTTCGTTACTTGGTTCGTCAGAAAGATCATCCACCGTGGCGTGGCTTGAAGCATTTGGAGTATCAGATTGACTGCAACCCATACTATCTATCACTCGACAGGGTCGAGTTTTTCTCCCACCCCGGGAGAGTTGATGAGGACATCGGACAACGTTTACTTATTTTATTTAAACTTTATTTATTTTCTTGGACGATTATTTAAATTTGGACTTGTATGGGCTCGGGCCCAAACTCGTTAGGGTTGCTTTACTATTTAAACATATTTTGCATTGTAATTTTGAAACGATAATGAATGAATAATTATTTTGGTGGCTTATGGCGCATCCCTCCCCTTCTTCTATTGAATTCTTCTTCTATCCCCTCCCTTAATTCCCAATTCTTTCTGAATCTTTCTTCTATTTCTATTAATCATCCCATTGGTGCTGCATCACCATTTGCTCGAGACGGTGAGGGAATTCAAGAACGAGCTTAGGTCAACCATCAGTAACAAGATGGACCAACTCATACAACTTCAAATACATCCCCGGAATTTGATTAATATTCTAATGTTTGAAACAAAGGCAATAAATTCCTTGTAGGCCATCCTTAAATAGTGAACTACCCTAAAACAAGCATGTTATGGATATACTTGAAATTTCTCATCTTTTTATGAGGTATCAACCAATATGCAGCTTCTCAGGAGACCAGTTGATCAGGGAAACACATGCTTTGAGGCATCTTTTATGGTCGAATTTACTACTATTATATCTTATTTACAAAGGCCTACTATAAGATCAAAAGCCACTCACTTGAGGGGATCTAGAGTGCTTTCTCCAACATATGCTACGGCTGCGAAATGCATCACAGCATCAAATGCATTTTCTGAAAAAAATTTATGCACCTGAACAGATTGATCAAGGTAACAATTCGAAACCCATACTAAACTTGCACTTGGAAAAAAATTATTATAAAAACAAATGCTGAATGAGGATACAGCTTTCGCATCACCCAGGTCAGCATATATAAACTGAAGTCTCCCAGGTTCTGGAAATAGCTGCTGTAGGACCTTGATGGCACCAATATTTCCCCTTGAGAGATTATCCTGTGAAACAACAATTCTGTCTCTTCTCAGGGGGTCATGTCTTATGGACAGTAATGATTACAGAAATGAACTATTCATGTCAGAAACATACCACCACTGTCACACGATATGAGTCCTTCAGAAGTCGCAATGTCGCATGTGAACCAATGTAGCCAGCACCTCCAGTAACCAAGACATGAGCAACACCTGGTTCATGACGTGAGAACTGTACAAAGACACGAGGGAAAAACAAAAAGAGTCATTTTAAATTTCAAGAAGTGTCCAATGTTCTGCATAAGTTTTAAACAAAAAATTGCACATATGGATCCTTTATTTTCTATTTCATTCCTATAAATCTGAATCTATTTGGTGAAAGGGGATTTCTAAAGATATCTTCTAATTGCTTAAATGTGCAAACAATAATAATTAAAATATAACCTTTTCATACTCTAGACAGGACGATGTCCAATTTTAACATAAGGTTCTACCATGCTGCACCTACCAAATCAGAAGACAAGCTTATAGCAAAGTCTAATTATATACTGCACTTGGACTATGAATTTTAACATTTGCTCAAGACTTCAGTGTATTCATAAAAGATTTCCATTCCTAAATCATGAAGTGCTTCAAGTTACATCCAACTCTGTATATAATTACAACCTTTACCAGAAATGCATACTACTATGCATAAACACCCAAGCAGGTAATGTGCTCAAAATGCAGTTATTTCCTAACATAGATGAGAAACTGTATTGTGAACGAACAAGGCCCCCAGTTGACCAATTGACAGGATATC
Source organism: Olea europaea var. sylvestris (assembly GCF_002742605.1). NCBI lineage: Eukaryota > Viridiplantae > Streptophyta > Magnoliopsida > Lamiales > Oleaceae > Olea > Olea europaea. Next base: position 5,643,927 of record NC_036257.1, on the reverse strand, counting down.
GTAAGTCGCGGCCTGAATTTCAAACTATAGGGTCTCATATTAAACCCAAAATCAAAACAGTTAGAACCAGGTACTCAATTAATATTAAGAACTTTTCATACCAGCGGAGTAAGAGAGAAAAGAGGAATAAACATAATGACAACAACTATGCAAATAAAGAAAAAGTAGTTCAAATTCTCTTTCTTTAGATTTTTTTTTTTTCAGAAGCTTAACAACAAAACTAATCATAGAAAAAGATAAGAGACTAGAGATATACTTGGCTAGGAGAATTAAAACTTGGGGATTGCTTAAGCATAAGAATACACATTGCTGTGAGTGTAGCAGCAATTAGAATTTTTCCTACTATATTGCTCTTCTTCTTCGGGTCTACACAATCCATGCCTGCAAATAGGGGGAATAAATGGTTTACTACAGTTGATTAAAAACTTACCATACTTCAAGCAGATCAACAGTAAAATACCCGGAAAACGTACTGAATGAATAAGTGAGCCAAATCCATCTAAGCATTAAAATAACTAGATAAAGATGGAAAAAACGAAAAAAATAAAACGCTCACCTCCTAATGACATAGATCTATTAGATCTCTGCTGAGTTCTTGTCCTAGTAAAGCTCAGCATTTGAGAAGTACCTTGTTCTCTATTAATAAAAGAACTAACTAAAAGGTCCAAGTCTTGGACATCAATTCCCAATTGAATCTCCTACAATGTAGAAGGAAAGTTCTCTTAACTCTGATTCCACTACAAAAAAAGACGAAAAATAATGCATGGTCAGTAAAAAAAAAAATTAAGAAAGGAAACAATTTAAACAATTAAACTTCAGTGGAAACTAAAATTGGGCACACTGTGTAAAAAATTAACATAATTACACATACTGAGAAATCTAAATTTTGACCCAAAAGTTTTAAGTAAATTGAAGAATCACACCCCAACCTGAAAAGGAGAATAACAGAGAAAAGAGAAAGGACAAGATGAAAAAATCAGGAAAGATCCAAAGAAAACCCAAAAATTCAAGATCAACCATACACCAATAAAAAATGCCGACTCCAAGTACCCCAAATACAAAGAAAAGAGACCGACAAAATTTAATATAAGAATTATTACAATTAAAACCTAGCTTTACAAAATAAATAAATTGAAAGAACCGAAGAAAGGATCAAAAAGTTCTGTACTTCTTCATAAAACTGAAGAACCAATATAGCATTCTAACCCTTGCTTCAAAAATTATTGGTGAAAAACTGTTTTCTTTAAAAAAAAAATTCCACTATATTGGTTTATCATTCATGCCACTGGAACAGAAGATCCGAAAAAGGAAAAAGGACAGAACGTAGAAAATGTCCCCATAAAAGGACGAATGTCTTCAATGGCTTTTCGCAACATCCAATCAGATAACAAAAACATAAATTTTAACAGGGACTCACAACATCAACAGATTAAAAAAGAGAACCCAAAAATTCCTTGAGAACATACATACATACATACGATGAAGAAAGAAGGAGATGGTGTGTTGAGACTGCGTTTCTGAATTTCCTGCCAATAGGAAGCATGTGAAAAGAATTGAGTTTAGTCTAATTTCTATGAATAATATATAAACCAATGACAGGCGAGACGCGGGGTTGCTCTGTGTTAGTTCCTACATACAGTGTATTGACAATTATTTCCTTCATGCCGACTCAATTTGAGCTTTTCTTGTAATTTTGTTAACTTCATTTTAACAAAAAATTTGTAAATGTGTCTATTTGTGGAAATTTTGCTCGTGTTTAATAGGAATTAAAATTTAATTCTAAATTATATATTTCATAGAATTCATAAATCGTCAATCACATATTTCATCAATTTTTTCAAAATTTATTTAATTTTAATCCCACTAAACAGAGACTTTATTTTTACTTTTCTTATCTTTTTTCTATCACAAAGTAGTACCATTCTTGGATTACTATAACTTACGTGTTCGTTTTCAATCCTTCAAAAATGAAGCTGTATTGATGGATTTTTCTGTAATTGAAATAAAGTTTGATAATTTATAAATTAGTCCTAAGTATACCCTTTTATTAGGATTTTGGAGGTCATATGAGCGAGGGGAATTTAGATGCAAGGCTCTAGTATGAATTGGGATGAAAAATAGTGTTATATGTCAAAATAATAACTCTTATTATTGTCTTATAATCAAGTGAAGGTTAATTGACTCAAATTTTCTCGAGAGTTAGAACATGTCCAATGCATTCTATATCATTTAAGTGGTATGTAATTTGAAAGATTTATTGTTTACGTTGCATTGATGTCAAATGAATAGATCGATAAACTTAAAATCGGTTTTCAATGAATTATATCAACAACTCAATATTGTTACCTAAATAAGTTTTAATTTTTCAGTCACTCTGTCAATTGATTCTTCTAAATATAGATAGAAGTTTATCATGTCAACTTAGCCGAGTCTATCAATTTACATTAGAGATTAACTACTTAAATGTGCTAATACGAAAAAAATGTTTTACCAATCCCCTCTAACATTTGATATGCTCTTAGGCCCTTATCCCACTAATAAAAAAATCTTGTGAATGCGCATGTATTCTTTTTCTTGTATCGTATAATACTGTAAATTTGTGTCTCTTTTTCGTTTTTAAGGTGATGAATTCTATGAAACAAATATTTGCTCTAATAAGTGGTGGAAATTTTTTGAAAACCAAAAAATAAATTCTTTGAATAACTTTGAATGCAAGAGAATTATTGCACCAATATGTTTTATTTATTGGGAAATTATAGTAAATTAGTATTTGTTGTACCACGTTTTAATTTTTTATTTAATACTAGTTTGGTCCTTGTTATTTTCGAAATAGATTTTTTTACTCTCTTATTTTCAACTACACGTTTTTCAATAAAATAATATATGCAAATTCAAATTTTTTTTTATATTTTTAACCATATATTTTTTTATCAAAATATATTTTATACAAAAAAATTAGGCTCAAACACTCTTAAGGGAGGAAAACAGGTGTTTAAGAATTACAATTCATAAATCAGTTACGAAAATTATTTGTGCAAATATCAGGTATTAATTTAATTACAAAACCACCCACCCCCAATCGCCCCACCCCTAAACCCTAATTATTTATTCTCTCCATTCTCTCTTTCCATCCCTCTCTCTTCTCTCTTCTTTTTATTATATGCTATCGGATCACTGTTGGAGACGACACCACATCGAAGACGATGCCGTTTCGACGATGACTGCAACGTGACATTAGCATTCGATTATCGTCTCTATTCCTTATACGCTTTTGTGCCTTTGACTGCAACACAACTACATCATTCAACGATTTTATTTGATCAAAGATCGCCTTTGTGCCTTCAAATCTAAGTGTTAGCGATCTGAGTGGTGGTTTTTGTAGTGTTGGTGGTGAGGTGATGGTTTAACTATAGAGGTGGCAATGGTGATGGTGGTGGTGTAGTGGATTGATCTGCATTTTGAGGGTATTTTGGGTTTTTGGAGCTAGCGGTGACGGTGGATTCGACGACAATTTTTGTTGGAGATACAGGTGAAGGTGTTGGTACGATGATGGTGGTGCTGTGGTGCTGGCGAGAGTGGTGACAAGTGGCAGTGGAAGTGGCAATGACGATAATGTTAGTGGCGGTGAACTAATTATTTGGTTATATGTGACCAAGTATTAAACTACGACCTTAAAATTTGATAATTTGTCATCGGAATATAATTTATGATCAACAAATTTGAAAATTTGTAACTGATAATAAACTGTGACATGTAATTTTTTTTATTTGTGACCAATTAAATAAACTATGACCTATAAAAAATTTTATTTGTGATCTCAAAATAATCTGTGAACTACAAATTTTTTTAGTTTTGCTTTCAAAATAATTCGTGACCAATTAATTTAACAATAAGTGACCAGTAAAAAATTTGTAACATATAATTATGTATATGTGATCATTAATTATATATGTGACCTTGTTAAATTTAATTAATAAATATTTGTAATTAATTAGCTAATATCTGAGTTTTGTATTTTGAAAATTGACACCTAAAAATTGAATTTGTCATATTTAACCCGTGATTTTTGAATTTTTCCCTCCTTAAGGCCACTTCCAATCTTGCAACAAATTAAAAATCATCTCTAACTCATTACACTAAAAGTTACACCAAATTTAATCATATTCTTATTTTTGAAAAATTATATAGCCGAATAATTATTTATTTTTTTAATTTACTACTACATAAATTGCTACATAAATAATTACATTTCATTTATGAAATTATTAAATTAGTTAATAAATTTTAAAAATGTAATATTAGAAATTACTGTCGTACATTTGAATCTCGATATTATGATACGACAAAAGTTGATGTAATGTTTTGACTTAATTATCAAAATTCGTATATTCATCCCACAAATGTTCAATTAATGCATTTGGAATTGCAATATGAGCATCTTGATCCTCGATTTGTAGTTTCGTTTTAATTTTAAATAATCATATTTGTAGCATTTTGAAACTTTTTGAGTACTTTTATTTTAATTCATTTCTCAATTATTATTAATTACAGGATTAAAGTTTATTATAAATAATAATAATAATAAAAAATTAATTAATTAAGAATTAAAATTTATCTATAATATAAAATAACACAAATACCTTTGATATCATTTGGTGCTAAATAAAAAAGTGGTAAAAAAATTTTTTTATCAAATTTGATGCAGCACCATTTTGACGTAAAATTTGGTGTTTAGTTGGAATGACATTGCACCAAATATTTGATACAAAATGAGAAATAGATTGTACTTTGGTACTAAGGTTGAAGTTGTCCTAACTCCTAATATCGCGGGTGTTAACGTGGTCTATATTTTTTTTTATAAAACATTAGAAAAGTGTAAACACAAGTGTCATCATGGAAACGTCTGTATTAGAATCTAATGTGGACCCTTAGAAATCACTACGTGTCATTTAATGAGTGCAGAACCTTTTTCCATATTTGTTAATCCCAACCAAACTTTATTTCACTGCCTTTTCGCCGTCGGATTTTCTTTCTTGCTCACCTAATTTTTGTACACGGGTCCGCCATTTTAAATGTTGAAGGTTAATAGAATTTTAAAAACATATATTGAAAAGAATTATTTTATTTGTACAACTTGATTGGGACCATGCTAGACGAACCGCGCGGGTAACCGCGTGATTGACATTATACACATACAAGAGGAGAAAAATATTTTTTTACTCATGCGGGAGCTACGCCTTGATTGTGAGTGTGCGATCATTCATGGGGCCACCACTGCGGGTCATTTAGCATTTTTCATTTGATTGACAAGGGGACCAAATGATGCCCCCTATCGGAGGAGAAGGTGTAGCTGAAGTTGGCCAAGAACAGTATGGTACTTCATTAATTTATGAAAAATGTAACCTCTAATTCACATGAAGTTAAAGCTGCTAAATGATATTTCTATATTCAGAGTCAATTGGATGAGTTTTATAACTTATTTATTTATTTTGCTCTCAAGCACCATATATGTGTGATCTTTCACAAAAGTGAAAAAAGAAAAAAAGAAAGGAGGTGTCTACATGTTTATTAATGGTTCTATACATAATAATATTATTTTTTAAGCTTAAACAAATATTAAAATAAGACTCATAGCATTTAGCGCTCGTTAATCTACTACCATCCGATGAACCCAAGATATGGATGAAATATTATGTTTTATTTTAATTTCAAGCATAATTTATGTGTTATTTAAGTTTGAATTCAAGAAATACTTATAATGTTTAAAATGAAATATGTTATACATGTTGTTATTTTGTTAAAATAGAAGAAGATATGATGATTAGTCATTTTATTAAAAGTACAAGAGCATAATGTATAAGTTGACTATTAAAAATAAAGCACAATCGAATATTTATATGATAGATGTGGTTAGAACTTATCAAACCACTAGAAAGAAGAGGAAATAAAAGTCAAGTAACGTAATTTCGAGGACGAAATTAATTTAAGGGGGAAGGGATGTAACACTCCAAATATTTCTTACTATTTTTCATATGGAGCCTAAATTTAGTATTTGTCATTTAGTAAATGGAATAGTCTTTGTCTAGTATTGTCATGACACTAATTTCAAACGTTAAAAGATAAGCTCAACCCACTTATTCGCATAAAATATTTATCTTACTTACGAGTACTTTTAGAATTTATCATAAGTTGTTTGGGTTGAATATTTAAGTATTTCAAAAGTTGATGAAAGATATATCGATGTTATACTTATTTTGTAGCTCGTACTAAATAACATAAATTGGTTCAAAAAGAAATAATTTTTTACTAGTCATATTCTAGTTATTTTGATAAAAAAAAGAAAAGAAAAAGTATTTTAGATTCCATATTTTATTAATAAACAAAATGTAAATAATAATAAAATGAAACAGATTGCGATTACTTGGATTTGAAAAGAATATTATAAGTTAAACATAATTAAATCCCTTCTACGAGAGATCATTTCCTTTATTTTCATTATATTACTATTAAAGGGTGAGATGTAAGAGAACTCTAATAAAAGGCTTACAGACATTCTTTATTTTATTGTTGAGACGGGATAGCAGGCAAAGTCAAGCAGTCAAGCGAGCTGTACGCTCTCTTTTTATGCAAACAAAGGTGTGCAATGGTTCAACCATGCCCGGTGCTACGAAATGATTGAGAACTATGATGGGGTCAAAATGCATTTTCGTACTACCTTAAAACAAATGCGGCATTTCTTGGTATGAGCAGCTTCCATTGTTTACTTCTTCCTTCTTAAAGCCCTTTCTTAAGGCAGTTCAATTGCTTTGATGTCTGATGTGAAAAGTCGGACGTCGTCTCTCGATCATCCTGAGATGATCGTTTAGGTCTAATTCCACACCTTATGACGAAAGTGGAGTTTGCGTGGCGGAAAAGGTAAATCCAGCTGGTAATGGTGAGGTAAAGATATCCGCTTTCGTCCCCTAGCTCTAGGAAGACCATGAGGGAAATAAATTGATCGGATTATCCGTCCCCTAGGGATGTTAACGAGCCGAGTCAAGTCGACTCGCGAGCCGAAATTTGAGGCTCGAGCTCGGCTTGATTAAAATGATCGAGCTTTTTTTTAGGTCCAAGTTGAGTAAAAGTTCGGCCAAAAAAATTAGACTCGACCCGAGCTTTCGGTTTGGGCCTTTTCGAGCTGAACCAAGCAAGCTTGATTTTGGTAAATTATTTATTTTTTATTTTTTAATATTAAGGCAGCAGGCTGCCTTTAAATTTTGTTTTTTCTTGAATTTTTTTTTAAATATAGGCTCGTAAGCCCGAGCAAACGAGCTGCAAGGCTGGCTCGGGCTTTGCCCAGCACCCTAATATAGGCCTCGACCCGAGTTTCGACTTAGTTCTCTCGAGCCTTGAGCTGGGCGGTCTGAACCAATGAACCCAATTGCCATCCCTACCGTCCCCTATTAATCGCTTAGGCATCGACGCAAGTCGCACCAGCTATGCAAATGCAGTCAAAGGACTAATTGATTTGGTTTTTGGGTTTGTTGTGTTCTTGATTATTGCCCTAAGAGAGCTTCTTACCTGAGTTCTTTCTCTTTGAGTTCTTTTAGTAGCCCTATTCAGACTCTAGCGTGCTTCCACTCATTATTGTCAACAGCTGTAGAAAAAATACACCTCAACATCGACATGTTGATCATCAACCTCAAGAGCATCCCCGACAGATACACGCGCCTAGCTAGAAGAGGAATTACTCGCAGTTGCTCCAACCATTCTAGTGAACTGGTGGAGGCCAGCTCCATAAACGCTTTCCTCCAATGAACAAATAAAGTGAGTGCACCCAATGCAAAGAACTCAAGTTGTATAGGGATATCTGAAAACATATTTTGAGAACGCCCTAAAGTGCTCATGAGGGCCTTTTCAGTGTCCAAGAGATCAAGAGTGATCTCCCTTCAGTGCATGCCATATGAACATATCTAAGGAATCTCAATGATTATGAGTTGTTCCCATTTTTCAAAGAAGACAAATTGTGACCCTGGAAATCTCTCAGGTGAAGATTCCTCTGAGACTTAAGATACATCCACCATGTTTGTATGTTTAAGCCTCACCTTAAAGTTTCTGGCGAAAGCATTCCGTAAAAGGTGAATGAAAGTCACTCTTCTGAGCCAAGGAATGAAGGAAGAAGCTCAGCAAAGACTAAGTCGAAAGGTAGGGCAGCAGCTCTCCAACCCCACTTGAGTCTCAATCTATTCCTTTATGTTGGGTGATAGAACTATTGATTCAATTGAAAGGCAACAAAAGGAATTTCAGTAGGGTTTGATTCCGCAAAAGGTCTGGCGGATTCTAGAATAATTCTAGGAAAAAAATGGACTCAATTAAAGGAAGCCTACATTGCAGCGGGCCAATTTCTTCTTGTGAAAACCTTGAGCAAGAGTAGAGCTGACCAGGAGGCTAGTTTGTAATCCGGATTCACTGAGCTCATGTCACTTGCTCCAAAGCCAATTGGTAATAACTTATATAATTAACCCACAAACTCTTAAAGAAATATGTTTGGAGTTAAATGGTGAAACCTAGAAGTCATTTGATTAGAAAAAAACAAAAAGTGGTTATTGGAGTTACGTTTTTGTGAATTATATATATGTATATAGATGTTTGAATTTTCTTTTAGAACATAAACCTCATTTTCTAAGTTGATATATATACTATTATCCTACAAACATATTTAGATTTATTTTGTATCAAATTGAGGTAAAAATACATAGTGCAAAGTGGTAAATTCTTATTTATTGATGTTTATATAAACTTTGGCATGAAATGCTTTAAGGTTTTCAGGTCGAATTCCATGTTAAATCCTTTGGGATAGACCGTTGGGTCAAATATGTTAAATCCCACAAGATGGACTTTTGGGTCAGTTACGTTAAATCTTAGGGTATATGAGAATTCTTAAGAAATTTCTTAAGTTCTAAATCTAAAAAATGTCGGTATGTTATGTCAGTTTTATATTTATATCATGTTAATAACAATGTGCACATATTCTTACTGAATATTTTTTCAAAATGCTCATTCTTACAATAACTTTTTAGATGAGAACGGGTCGTATGGATGTGTGGAAGATTGATTGAGTAATGATTATAGGGTCGCCAAGTAAAATTTTCAGAAAATATAATTGTCAACTTTTATTTGAATAATATCTTTATGTTCCTGCACGTTATTTAATATTTTAGTGATCCAGCATTCGAATAATTTAGTTATCCAGCATTCGATATTTTATATTAAATCTTAAATTTATAGTTTGGAATGGAGTATTTTAAGAATTATATTTAATATGAAAAATTTATCTAAGTTATTTTATTGTTATCGAATTTTTGGTCACATTTTCAAATTTCAACACTTAATAAAAGTGTTATTTCCGCTTAACTTAGATGAAAAAGATTTTTGGTAACACATCGAGCCCATTTTTATAAAATAATAAAATAATGAAGATGAAAAAGATTTCAAGGCGTTACAGTTTGCATGTTCTGTGGCTTTCTTTAATCAAATCACTGTCTATAAATAGCTAGCTCATTCTACCGTAGTGTCATTTCTACAGTTCTGGAGAAATCGAATTGAAAGCTCGTCTGTGCTTCTCTTCGTTATTGTAAGCTCACTATCTTTCTCTTCCTATGATTTTAACAATTAAATATATGAAGATCATAACAAAGAGAGGCACAAAAAGGTATTACGGGATTAGACTATATTATTTTGTAAGAGTTAAAATTGAACAAGTTATTAATTGAATTTAAAAATTTTAATTATTGTATAGAACTCGGAAACCGAATGGAACTAAACTGAACTCGAACAATTCCATTAAATTTGGACCTGATAATTCATTTTACTAAATATCGAAAATTTGAATTCCATGTCCAGCCGTAATGGACAGAGCATAAACTATTGATGTTTTTAACTATCAAAATTTGCCATCTGAGGTGTAAAATTATTTTGCTTCGCCTAGTAGCACAACATTTTGTTTTCAAAATTTAGGTAAAACTAGGGATATTGAATACTGAGTAACTTCACTATCAAATATTCTTTCCCTAATAGCTCTTACATGGATATTTATGCTATAAAAATTCATACAAGGATGAGGCGAGACCGAGATAGTGACCAAGCTTGAGATCCAAACTTGAGGTGATCATAAATACTCTGGCACCTGAAATTGACCTGGTGTAACCTGGTAGCTCTTTCAACATTTATTATGTGAAGAATGATGCTAAGGTGTCTCTACGGTGTTTGAGGCAGTAGATACCCTATATGATTAGGACTTTGTTATTGAGCTAGTATCCTAACTACAGGAGGATATGTCTTCTTTGTATAAGATAAGGCTAGGTAGAAGTCTATTAGAAATGAAAGATCACTCATAGCTGACCACACCCCAATTCTTTAAGGTGTCGAGTATTGAAGTTGAGAATGAAGAGGTCAAGTGGATGTGCATCCTCGATCATCCCTTTGGTCGATAACGACTCATTCTGAGGAGGGCAAAACACGACCTTGGGCTATGAGGGTTGGTGATAGAGTCCAATATGTGCCTTAAGGTGGGAACGAAACCTTACAAAAGGAGTGGGGGAGGATGCACATGGGTGCATTTCGGGTTAGTTGACCCCACAAATTTTTGGATTTTTTTTCAGCTTTTCCTTATTTGCATGATTTTTTTTTTTTAAATTAAATTCAACATTTCGCCTTCCAACTTTTCACGAGCCTCAAATCTTTTTCTTTTCTTCAAGACCTAGATTCTTTTTTATTGAGGTATATGCATGGATACAAGCATTATTTAGCATTTCTACGGTCTTATTTGTTAGAAAAACGGGTTCTGCTTTCTGCTGAATAAAATAACTTTTCAATTTATGATTTTATAGTATTATTACGTCTTATATTAGTTTTCTATCTGGATGTATGTTTCGAATATTTATACATTATCATAAATTTCATAATATAAATATGTAATTTCAGTAATTGTATTTTTCAAAGACATTTGTGACAATTTCAAGTTTTGACTTCAATTTCACTTCCAAGGCAAGCAATGACTTGTCCTAAGTTGGTGATTTTAAATTTTATTCGAATATTAGATTTCGTTGTTAGATTTTTGTTTGTATGGAATTGTCATTCTATACTGTAATCTAAATGGAATAATGGGTCTTTGTTATTTATCTATTGAAAGTGAATTTGCTTTTATGCTTGAAATTATTATTTCAAATAGATTAACATTTATTTATTTGTTGAATTTCATGTCACACAATTTTGAAAAATAATTTAAATGAATAATCTCAATTTTGAATGAAGAACAAAATATTAGTAAAATAAGTGTCTAAGAGAAAATGATGTTCGAAAAAATTTGACCCCACAATAAAGAATGTCAAACTACATCTAGGGATATCAATAAGTCAAGCCAAGCTCTTATTTGGTCAAAAAAGTTTTCAGCTCGGCTCGCTTTCTTTCTCATTTTCTTTTAAAGGGCAACTAATGCTGCCTGTAGCAGTACCATTTGAAGACTATTCTTGAACGTGTAGAAAATTATAGGAACAATTAGTCTACTTGTACAAAATAGGTAGATAAAGTTTGTTGACAAAATAGGTGTTGGCAAGATTTAGGCCGTTGATTTGTTTTGATTTCAAAATCTGATTTTGGAATGAGTGATATAGATCTTGTGAACTCATGTTTTGTCAACCTCCTTTGCACACATAGCATCACTCTTATAAGAATTATGTTGACAGGGAATTTTTTTTCTTTTATTCATTACTGCTGTAATACACATGCAAACTTCAGTAAAATCTGGATGAACCATATCAATACTGAATTTAAAAAAAATTAAAAAATAATAATAAAAGGCCGAACACACACAATACTGAATCTAAAAAAAAATTATAATAAATAAAATAAAAGGCCGAACACACACCTATGATTTTTACATGTAATTTTCTTGCTTGTCCAATTGGATATTTTTACCTTTTGTGCTTTGCACTGACTATCCCTCTCTAGGTGAATGTAAGCAAATATTGTTTGATTTTGATATGCTATATTAGTCATACTATTAAATAAAAATACTTTTTGTAACATTCCGAAATTTTTTTAAGAAAATAAATAAATTATTATATTATTTTGAAAGTGAGGGATTAAGGTAAAATAAATATTAATATATTATATATTTGGGGTCAAATAATTGGATTTTGATAAAGTAATGATATGTATATCAATATTAGACTCATTTTGAAGGTCGTAATTAATTAGAAGTCTATGACTCGAGAAAAATTATTTTGGATAAGAACGTATTAAGTTATACCCAATTGAAAGAAAACAAGATAAATATAATTTTATATAATTTTAACCCATTTTGAATTTGATTGATTGGCTACCACATTTTTATTGGATAGGAATGGTAGTTCTTTTAGATGAAATAAAATAATGACAAAGTACAATTTTTTTATGATACGTGCCACATTGGATTTGACTTTATCAAATCAAAGTTTTGGTTTATCTACTACTATAGCCTACACCTATAAATACTAGGCAAGGATTTCATATTTTACCACACCAAAAAATATGAACACGTGAAAGAGAGAGAAGAAAGAAAGAGAGAGAGAGAGAGGAAAGAGTGTGTGAAAACAGAAATTTATCATACATCAACCATCACTGTCGATCAATAAATCATTCACAGAGTAGAGGAAGGAATTTTGGGTATTATTTAATTACTTGACTTTATGAGTTGATAGACTCCACGTGATGTTTAGATAAGGGAAAAATAACTGTAGATTATACTGGATTGAGGCATTTTACGGGAAAAACCGTCATGGAATAATGAAACAAAATTAAATAGAATTAAGAATTAATATAATTCCCTTTAATTAAATATTCTAGGCAGTGCTGACTAATTAGACTACCTTTTGTTTAAACATAATATTCATTAAAATAAGATAGAATTTTAATTATTTCGGAGCATTTATTTTGTATTATTTATTTGTTATATACCTGTGTATGGAAATTTGCACGTATCTTACTGGGTATTTTTAATACTCACTCTTACATTAATTTTTCAGATTAGTTCGGGTCGATTGGAACAGTGGAGAATTGGTGATGCGGACTGCCAAGTGGATAAAGAATAGAGAAAAAGAAATAAGTTTGCCATTTTAAATTTAGCAATTTGTTTATTTTAATTTAGAACGCATTATTTGAATTACTTAGGAGTTTATGTTTATGGTTAGATACGCTTTCAATAATTTTAATCTAAACGTTACAATTATTTGTTTATTGAAGAATTTTATATAGTTCCGCATTTTTTT